>NC_091624.1:72268338-72570838 GCF_027580195.1 Bos mutus | reverse complement strand
CTGCTTCTGATCTCTTGGAGAAGGAGGGCAGAAACACAGGTTTGAGTGTGCAGACCTGAATAGTTGCATGGGGTATTTGTAGCCTTTGGAAGTGTTAGAAAAAGCAAAGTTGGTTCCACTTCTTACATAATGTTCTGCCAACCCTCCAGCCAGTCTGAAGAAGACTGTGTAAGGGCTGGATTAAAGTATGTCTTATGATCCCCTTCCCCTCCAGCCTCATTATCCCTAAATCTCTTGCTGCTTGGGATAGCAAAAAGCAAATATAGCTTTTTTTTGCTATGAGAAATAACCTCAGATGATATGGAATCCTAACAATCTCCTTAAGAAAATCAAACAGAATAAATTCACCCCCCTCTACATGCAGTTGAACAGTCACGTTCAGGGCCTGTCCACATCCTCCTCCACAGCCCCACAGCTCAGCACGGCCATAGACACATGTTGGCCCTTAAGGCACCACTCCCTTTTCCTTCTCTTCCAAACACCATACAATAGACCCACACCTCCTAAATACACACCCCAGCTACAGAGCCAGGCAGAAGAGGCACCTAGGGGATACGGAGGACAGCCCTGCTCCTCTACAGATAACCCCCACATGGTGTGACTGGCAGCTTCTCAAATTAGCCATCTCAGGCAACTGGGACTATGCAACTCCTGTGCAGAGAATTTAAATCCTGACTCAGACAAGTATCCAGAGTGAGCTTCCCCCACCCCAGAACAAAGTGATTGATTGATTGATTGATTGATTTATATATATATATATATATATATATATATATAAAAAACAACTGACTTTTTGTGAATGCCTCCAGTCCATCTGACAAGCAGGTTTCAGAGACTCCTAGAGCACAGAGGTAATTTTTCCTGGGTATTTTCCAAGAGCAGGTTGTTCCTACCACCACTACTGGTCAACAGGTGAAGGCCACTGGGCTCACTGTCATCTGCCCATTTGATCCCAATTGCCTGGAACTTGTCAGGTTGCCTGGCACTGCCCCTTAAAATACAGCCCTTCTTAGCAGGTCCCCCTCTAGAGCCTGCTAGAGCATGGCAGTGAGAGGAGTCACAATGAGCTCCCTCTGGCAGCTCCACAGACCAAACCATGCCAGAGGGTCCTGCCTCCTGCTCCACCAAGCCACTCAGACACTGGAATCACCTACCTTTGGGGTCTAAGGAGTTGATCTGCAAGCTGAGGGGATGGAAGATCTGGGGGTGGGAAGAGAATCTGCTCAATGGGGCCCCCTGAAGTCACTACACGGCAGCTTTTAGATGTATTGGTGGTACTTCTTCTGCCAAAGAGCAACTTTCCCAAAGCCCCACTGACCTCTGCTCCAGGAATTAAGTTATTAAACTCCATTATAAGGCAACAGGAAACAAGAGAGCCAGGCAGGCTGCACTCTCATGAGACAGGGGCCCCAGGCCAAGTTCAGCCAAGAACTAACTATAAGCAGGTGACTGACCTCTTTTTCCTCTGAAAAGTAAGGATATCACTTGTTTTTACCATATTCCAAATGTGTTCTGTGGCTCAAAGAGCATAGTAAGCTGGCAGGGCTTTGCAGCATTTAAACCACTCCCCAGATGTAAATACAGCAGCATGTGTTGTGCTGGCTCCTAGAGAGCAGTTAGGCAACGAACCCAAAGAGCAGCAGGCTCGACCAGCAGCTCTCAGTACTCTTGCGCATCACTCGCCTTGATCCTCACGTTGCTGTGCTACATGCTGGGTGAGCCAACGACCCCCATCAGTCAGCGTCTGACAAGGACACTGGGCTCTCACTCCCCAGCACTTCAAAAATAGTATAAAGATGTCAGTTATTAAAACTGGAATAAAACAAAGTGACATGGTTTACTTTAGACTTCCAAAGAAAGACAGAAGGAAATTATTTTATGACAATTTGAAACAAGGACTCTGAGAAGATACAGCATGGCATACTTGCTCAGGCAGGGAGGTACCTGGAGTTCAATAACATGTATGTTATATGCTCTACTGAAGAGCACAGTGGGTCAGGGATAGGACGTCAGAGTTCAAAAACCTCAGTTGCTGACTGTGTGAGTGACCCTGGGCATGTGACTCGACCTCTCTGTGTCTCAATCTCCTCACTTGTAAAATAGAGTGTGCAACAGTACCTGTCTTTATCTAAACCCTTGTGGGATTATCATGAAACCTGAATGAGTTCGTATTTGTAAAGCACTTAAAACAACACCTGGCCAACAGTGAACACTATAAATGTTGTTAAATAAACTTACAGAATTCTTGGGAACAGTAAGTAAAATATGTGTAATCTGTTTATTAATGTGACTGAAGGAAGCTAAGTCATAAATTTTAAAAAATCAGTGGACACAGATCTAGAGATAGACCATTTACAGCTGACTTCAGGCCTGAGATCACCCAAAGCAACTCCTCCTTGTGTTCAAAATGACCTAAACAGGAGACTGGACTTCCCTGTGCGTTGAGCACTGATGGAGCTTCACCAGGCATGCTGTTTGGAGCGCTAAGTGCCCAATCTCGTCTAAAAGCCTCACTCCACCTCCACAAGCCCATGACTTCAGGACAAATGACTTTCTCTATGGATGAGACTGAGGCTCAGAGATGCTAAGGACCTTGTCCATGGTCTCCCAGTGCTGCAAAGTATAGGTAGAAGTGAAATCCAGATAGGCTGGGCTCCAATACCAGCGCACTGGAAGAACACAGAGAGCTGTGGTCACTGCAGTTTCCGATCATAAACGGTTTCTGCAAGCGCTAATTAAGACGCTCATTGATATGTAACCATAATTTTAAATGAAGTACAAACTGTCCCTAAACTAAGCTTTTTGAAGGGAACGTAGAATCATCATTACCAATTGTAAATCACCCAGAACTCCACAAACGGAAAAGAAATAAGATTCTCCACATTACCACCATGTCATCCAATACTATTTCATTCTACTGGGGGGGAAAAAAATCTCTGGCTTTCCCAGAGAATTTCACACATATTGACTTACTTTCTCAAGTAACACAGAAAATCATTACCAGTCACATCCTGCAATAAGAGAGAAGATGAAAGGAGAAAAACAAGGGACCCTTATTTTCCAGAAAGAGTATTTGAAAGCAACACTGCTGGAAAAAAACTATCCTGCCTGATCCCAGTGCTCTGTAAATACATTTTTAAAGTTATTTATACAAATCAAAATGTGCAAACTGCCAGAAGAAATACATTTCTTTAAACCAAGGAAGATCTTGCTTCTGGTTTTCTTTAGAAATCTGAGGTTATAGAAAGCAGATTTTTATTATTTTAACCGCACATAAAAATAAGTGTGATAGTTTGGTCTCCAAAGTTCCTGAATCCAACTGGGATAAGCTGTCCCCTCACCGCCATCTACCTGACAGTGGATTCTGTCCTTTTCACCATTAACGTAATGTATGTAATGCCTGTATGTAAACAGGTGATGATAACTTTGTCTGCCCTGCAGCTCATGTATTTCTTCCCACCTTTGCCCTGCATCACTTTGGGCTTCTGGAGCTTTCCATGATGATTAAGGGAAGAAGGGTCCCAAACAGAAACAGTTTTCAAAAAGAGACCCCCTCCCACCACCACCTCGTGCTAGTTTACTGAAAGATGAGAGGCTGCCCTTTCCAAGCCCCTGGCCACCCCTCTTGCAGGAAGCCCTGGGAGGTGGGTAACCCAGAGGAACATGTCCTGCGAGCTCCAGCCCCAAGGCTCAAAACACAAAATTTTGCAATTTGTCCTACTTCTGTAAAGCTCCATTCACAGCAGACTACTTTGTTTTCCAGGAGATGTGTAATTTTAGGCAAGGTTTCTGGAAGACAAGACACTGCAATTAATGTTTAGTGAGGGAGTGTGTCAAGGACACAGGAACTTTAAAAAATGTCCAGTCACATCTTCACCATCTCCACAGAGTTTGCTGACTTAAAAAGACTATACAAGGCTCTGTAGCAAACTGAAAAAAAACAAAACTCTAAAAGAGAGAGAAAAAAAAAAGTGTCAAGGAAAAATAAAAATATACATTCCATTTTTCACATAATGTTCTGCCAAACCCCATGCCCCACGACCACACACATTTCTAGACACTGTCTGAGGCTGGGTGAGCGGCCAGGCCCCGAAACCAAGGCTGGGAAAGCAGCAGCGATGAGACTGGCTAAGAAGCTGGAGTGGGCTGTGGTGGTCACACAGCCGCCAGTCACTTCCAGCAAACCCTCACCGGAAAGCCAATCTCTGCACTTAGGGTGCTGTGCTAACTGTAAAGTCTCTCTCAGCAATGTTGATTCCTCAGGTCAGCTTGTCATTTAGGATTAGTCAATTTCAGATTTCCTGTCCTGTGAAACATTTACTTTACACAAGTTATCAGGAGATAATGTGGTCCTCATCAGTTTCCTGCTTATCTGTCTTTCCACACTGCTAACAGAATGTATTCTCTTCCATTTCCTTGTTTCGGAGAGCCTTCCACCATCAACTTACAGGAAAAAAAAAAGCCTCCAGAAGAATCCCGTGGTCTCTGCCCATAACACCATGGTCCAGGGGTGTGCCAGCCCCTCTGCAGTGTCCAGCCTTTCTCAATGTGATGGCACCACCATTCTTCAGTTATCACAGTACTGTACCTTTCAGATATACAGCATCGGTACCATGATAACCGAAAAAGGACAGTTCAGTCTCATATCTACCTGAATATTCCCTTGCACCCAAGGCACACTCCTCCCAAGCTACCCACCCATAGGTGGCTACAGAACAATCTTCAAGCACACAGACACATGTACAGAGATATCAGTGCTCAAAGGGGCTGTTCACAGCAACCTCACTTACTTTCAGTAATGCTTTTTCACTGTGCTGTTTAGATTCAAGTCTTCTGAGGATCTGCTCTTTTTGGAGAATGCCTACTTTAAAACCCAGCAGTCAACTTCTGATAACAACCCCTTGGCCTCAAACTCACTTCTGCATTTCCCTCCTAGTCCAGTGGTGTTACTATGAACTTTGTCTTTCGGACAAAAAGGCAGTCCTTTTTCCTATGACTAGAGAAAAGAGGAATTTTTAAAAACTAACAATAACACCCAAGCTATATATATAATAGTATACCTCCAAAATGGAAATAAGGTCTAAAGCACAGACAGAACTGTCAAACACATATCACGCAGCTTTAAGGACGTGGGAGCGACAGATGGACAGGAAGAAACTGCAGGAAAGAAAAGAAGGCCGAATCCTTGAGACACCAGATGAAAACGACAACCTCCAGCTCATTTATGAATTAGTACAATCAGGTGTCCACAGGACAGTGTTCAGTATAACACTTTCATGGTTTCGTGCAACTGGAGGACAAAGTGAAGTGAAAGTCACTCAGTCATGTCTGACTCTTTGTGACCCCATGGACTGTCCATGGAATTCTCCAGACCAGAATACTGGAGTGGGTAGCCTTTCCCTTCTCCAGGGGATCTTCCCAACCCAGGGACTGAATCCAGATCTCCCGCATTGCAGGAGGATTCTTTACCAGCTGAGCCACAAGGGAAGCCTAAGAATACTGGAGTGGGTAGCCTATCCCTTCTCCAGGGGGATCTTCCTGACCCAGGAATAGAACCAGGGTCTCCCACATTGCAGGAAGATTCTTTCCGAACTGAGCTATCAGGGAACAGAAGTGGACAATATAAGGAAGCTGAAAGAAAACAACTCACGTGTAGGGAGAGAGTGGTCCGAGCAGGACTTTGGAAACATCCTGCTGTCCAAGGGTCATGAGTAATAGAGCCAGGCTCTGGTTGGTGGAGTCCACGCATCCACCCTGTAAATAAAAACACTATAAAGATTAATATTGTACCAATCAGATAATGGAAAACCAATCAAATAGAGGGAGGAAAAAAAAAGACACAGATGCCCAGAGCAGACACACAGAAGAGCAGACTGCAAAGTTCAAACAATAATAAAACTGAGTAAGAGTTATCCTCATATTAACAACTGTAGGGGGTTAAACTAACAGTTAATCAAAATAATTGTATGAGTTGAGACTATCAGAATCAATAGACATTGAAGTTTACTGAGGTATATCTAAGGAAAAATGAAACTTTCCCTTCGTAATTAAACCCACAGCAGGACATATAAGCAAAAAGGCATAATCATTTTTGCACAGGTAATTAACATGGGTTAAGTGAATGACATTTTTACTTATTAATATCTTTCAGAGAACACCACAGCTAATCTGACATGAAAGGACCATTCCCTTTCAAGGGTCTTACCTGAAACACTTATTTAATTACATTCAGAAACTCCATGCCATGTCCCATTAGATTCCCCTCTTCAGCTCTTCCTGTGTGCCTTAGAACTGGAGAACCTCCCAAATGCAATCCCTCCACTCTTACTATTTATGCATGATCTTTCATTTTCCCTGTTGCTCCAAATCAAGAAGCAGAACAGAATTCTTTTCAAAAATTTCTCCTGAAGTATAACTGCTTTGGTTGCCTTTCTTTTTTCATTCTTGAATTTCTCAACCACTTTAGCCATTCTTATACTTGATGTGTGCATTCCTGCTGTTTCCATTTGTGCTTTAAACAATGTCTTTATTTCAGATCATTCTTTCTGGGATAACTTTATTTAAAACAATTTATTTAGTCAGTTAGCTAGCTACATTTACTCATTTATTTGGCTGCACTGGGTCTTAGTTGCGGCATGTGGGATCCTTGGTTGCGGCATGCAGACTCTTAGTTGCAGCACATGGCTCTAGTTCTCTGACCAGGGATTGAACCTGGCCCCTTGTGTTGGGAGGATGCAGTCTTAGCCACTGGACCACTTCCCTTAGGCAGGGAAGTTCCAAAAACAATTTAAACTTGCATTGTAAATAGCGAAAGCAGGATGACATCAACATATTTTGCACACATCACAAGAAATCTAGTTTTTAACCATGACACATCACCGTTCAGGGCTAGAATCTCCCAGACTTTGAACAGGTTAGGTGGTCGCCTACTGCTGCTTATGTGAGCACATCTCTCTCCTTTTTCAATGTGTGCAGGGTAGGAAGTAAGTCAGTTCCCAGATGCAGACACTCATTCTCTGCCGTTAAAACTTCCTACAATGGAGTAAGAAAACCAGGAAGTGGATCCTCCAGCCAGGCTTTATGAAAATCTGCTCTTCTTAAATCTACCTGAGTTGATAAAGGACAATACTTACCTTCTTTAGCAAATTTTAGAACAAGAGTTATATAGCACATATATTTCCATCTAAAAGGAAAACCTGACCCCATGGAGAATATATGAACCAACAACACTATTTCTTTTTTACAGAATTCACTCCATTTCATAAAATTAAAACTGTTCTCTTTCGTCTCTGCTTCCTATCACTGTAGTGTTATTCTGCCATTCTCAACTGATTTTTATTTATTTTATTAATTTATTTATTTTTGGTGGCACTGTGTCTTCACTGGCGTTTGTGCAGGCTTTCTGTAGTTGCAGCTAGCAGGGGCTTCTCTTCCTTGCGGTGTGAGGGCTTCTCATCGGAGTGGCTTCTCTCGTTGAGGAGCACAGTTTCTAGAGCACAGGCTCAGTAGTTGTGGCACATGGGCTTAGTTATTCTGAGGCATGTGGGTTCTTCCTGGACCAGGGATCGAACCCGTGTCCCCTGCATTGGCAGGCAGATTCTTATCCACTAGGCTACTAGGGAAGTTCCTCAACTGATTTTTATTATGTGCTGAACCAACACTTCACTGCAATAAATATATTAGGGTCTGTGTACAGGACACCATGGAGGGAGTGGTGGGGCCACTCCAAAAGCAGAAGATACAATCCTTGTGCCAAGTAGCTTCAATCTCACTATAAAGATGAGATATGAGCAGGAACCAGTAAGAGTTCAAGGTGAAGATGAAGCTATGCTATTGAGGGCACCAGGACTGCCAAGGTGATGGGGTAGGGGTAGTCACTCGCCCAGCATCAGAGAGAGGCTTTGTGGAGGTGGGGATTTGAGCTGGCCCTGGAGTGATGAGCAGGATTTGGAGAGGGAAGAAGAACAGGAGGATGGGGGAAAATATGACCCAGGGCCAGTGAGGAACAGCCAGGAGGCCAGCCTGAAAGTGGCTGAGTGCCCTCTGAGGAGAACTATACAAAACTGCAGGGACAAGGCGGAGCAGGGAGGCTGAGGCAGGGCTTTTCTCACTGGGTCAAGGGTTTTGATTTTATCCTGGGAAAGTGAGAAGCTGGTGAAGGTCTCTGAGCACAGGAGTAACAAGATCAGATCACTGTTTAGGGGGAGATTTAGACTGAAGACGATGTTGGAGAGAATGTGGAAAGGATTTCCTCTCTGCAAGAAGGGAAAGCCAGTACATCTAATCAGAGGAGGTTGGTGTGGAAGGGAAGAGGGTAGTAGATGGTGCCAGAGGGATGGATAGGCTAGGGTAGTTCCAGAAAGTCTGGAATGAAATCAAGAGGGCTTGGTAACTGATGAGACATAAATGGAACAAGAGGAATTAGATCAGAGGATTAAAACTTTGGTAAAAATAAATGGTACCAAAGGAGATGGATTTTTATTACTTATTTAAACCATGTCACATCACAGACTTACAAAGAATTATTATAAAAACAAGCATCTTCATCCTTTTTAGCAATTAAAGATCACAGACCCACACAAAAGAAGTTTTCTTAATGATTTAAAAAAAAAAAAAAAATGCAGTCCAGCCACAATTAAATGGTTTAAAGTAGAATTTAACTAGAGTAAAGAAAAAAAATAATAACCTAATCCAGATTGCATGTTTTCTGTCTTGGGGACTGGTAGACTGTGCTTTCACCCTGAGGCTTATAATCTGCCATTTATGGAGATCTAAAACCCACATTCCAGCTGTGCCTGTGGGCTCCCACTGGGCTGTTCCGTAATGAGATACATCCACTTCCCCCAGGTCCACTGGAAAGAGACAGGAGCGCAGATGAATGTCTAAGCAAAACGACCGGTGGTACAGGCTTGTCTTCAGCATCCTGTCGTCACTTTTTCTTTGTCTCATCTTCCCAAGCCCCTACTGTGCTCTGACACAGGCCTGCCTTCCTTAGACAGTCGTCAATGCTCCCGAACGCTGTGCAAAGTTGACCCTACTACACTGTTTTTTATCTGAATTAACTGTCACATACAAATCCAGCTTTCCAGTTTTTCTTGAAAAATCTGAGAAGAACGAGCCCTCACCCATGCCATGGCAACGACTGGGGGGCTGAGAGAAGGTCCCTGCTCTGGGGAGGGCAGTGTGTGCCCTTCAGTTGGCCAGTCACTGCCTAACTTGCTTCATTTTTCATCTCCTCCCTCGTGCATGACTCTGTTCTAGTTCTCTGCCCTCCCAATCGTTAAAACTTACCTGCTGTTTGTATCAAACCAATGGGGCTGAGTCTCTGCTCACTGACTAGTTAGCTAACCCACTAAGCTAGTTAATGCTGAACTGTCTAAAGGGTAGGAAGAGGTTAACTCCTTGACTGAAGCCCTTCAAAGAGAAAGAAAGTTGCTAATGAAGATACATGGGAACTGCTTCCAGGTGCTCCTCTCCCAGACCTGCAGAAGCTGAGGACATACCCGGTAGATCTCTTCAAGCAGCAGCCTGGCACAGTTCCTGCCAAGGTCTTCGGGCAGCATCGCTGCGCCCTGGCCCTGGGGGTTGGAAGCCAGCTCAGCACTGAGAAAAGTGCCATTGGTGGTCTCAGCAACCAGAGACAGCCCAAAGCCCGGAGACCTGGAGGTTCAAAGGCACAGACACTGAGTAGTGTATGAAGCAGGGTTTGCATTCACCAGTCAAAAGAGAAGACAAACATCCTTTTGATGGCACTCTGTCTGGTTATATCAGGCCTTATTAGAGATCCTACCAGCTCACACTGGAAATACACATGACTCAGTGAGGGCACAACATGGCAAAACCAAAGGTGATGAGAATCTGCACTGCTTTGCCTTTCAGCCCTCCCTTTGCCCACACCGTACACTGTGCGAGTTTGTAACATTCCACGTGTACAGCCACCCTAACAGCTACCAGATATTGAGTTCTCTCAGCCAGTTTCTGAGCTAGGGGCTTGACATGACTCTGCAGAGTGAATATTACCATCCCACCTTACAACTGAGGAAATGGACAAATCAAGCAATGAGCATCAAGTCCACACAGCCAGAAAGAAGATTGATATGCATTTCAAACATGGTCTTCCAGAAGCCAAAGACCACACAAGTTCTCCACTTCCTTGGCCCTCACTCAACCACCCCAGAAATGTAAGCAGCCTGAAGACCACCTGATTATAGCTCTTCTTGAGACACAGCAAGTTGTTGCCCCGTGATGGCAAAGACCACCCAAGGAGAACGGGCCTAGAGAAGGTACACCTTTATGCTTTTGTCCCCATGGGACATCGCTAACTCAGAATTCAATGAATAGAATCCAGAAGCCAGTAAGTATCATGTTCTCGCCCAGGTGTTTTGACCACCAGCAGCCAGAACCTAACACCCTTACCAGTCCAGGACCACAAATGCCTTGTGCACTCATGCACACAAAAAACATTTAGGAGAAAGTTTCCACATACCCAGGAACTGGGGCACACACGGGCCCCTGCCCTCATGAGGCTTAGTGACAACCAGTTTGATGTAAAACAAAATCAGCTGACAATAATAAACACAAGCATCTCCCCACAAAACTTCTAGACGTGACACCTCATGTCTACCTTGCTCAGTGCCTTTCAAACAAATATAACTGATCCTTAAATAACACAGGTTTGAACTGCTCAGGTCCAGTGACACAGATCTTTTTTCACTAAATACGAACCCCGGATACAGAGGAACCAAAGATGGAGAGCTGACCGCTGGTTTCAGAGTACAGGGAAGTTCAGCACTCCTAATCCAAGCGTTGTTCCAGGGTTAGCTATATCCAGCTCCCAGCAGTACACTCCACATGCAAGCACGATACAGCCCTGCCTCCTTTAACACAATTCAACATACATGTTCATGAAGCACCTTCTATGCATCTAGCACAAAACTAGCCAAAATATTTGTTTCAGAAAAACTACATGTAAAATTAATAATGTACTACATGAGCTCACGACAGGGGCTAACTATACTGGTTGGTCCTTAATTTCTTTAAAAAAAAAAAAAATTGATTGTCTTTACAGCCAAAGGTTAATAACACCTGCCAAGGGGAGAGGGAGCAGTGAGAACACAGGTTCCAGGGCACTCTGAGTCACACTCAACAATCTAACACTGTACTTCCCAGCATCATCATGGGACATTTAAAGCACAATCTCAAGTTGCCTATGACTCACTTGACCAGGAGAAGGGAAGGGGGCACCCAACTCATCAGCAGAGGTAGAGGCACAAAATGACAAAGAGAAAACGGAGGGAGGAAGGGCCAGGAGACAAGCCATCATCACTGCTCAAACCCACTTAACTTGCAGTTCCTAAGCACTTCCAAACTTTTCCATCCGTGTGAAATTTTTGAGGTATTGTGTACTTATTACAATGAACTTCACATTTAATCAAGACTGTTGGTATCGTATTTGTTTTACAGAAAAAACACGATAACATATTATGCTCTATGCACGTTATGCCGACATCCCCCACCCCCCAATTTGGGCTATGTATATTATCAGGCCTATTTCAAGTTATGCTGACAAAGCAGCTGATCACCAAGTGACCTCACTGAAGATGGCATTAGTACAGTTTATAGATAACGGGCTCCAAAGCTTTCTCATTGATAAATGGTTAGATTTTTCAAAAAAGTCATGACTTTGGGAATCAAAATGGGACCATGCTGGACAAATGTGCACTGGATAAACAACTGACACAGGTCCCCAAGAACTGCTGGCTCCCAAAGTCCCAGGGCGTGGCCACACAGGACTCACTCCCAGAGTTCAGCAAGCTTAACTTACGAGGACACGTCACTGAATTAGAAAAGGAAAATAGCTACTCGTGACTGTAATTTCATAAGGGAGAAGGAAGATCACTGTTTGTCAACCGTAACTTGTTATTTAGAAAGCAGAATGCAAATTTAACATCGTGCATTGGTTTTATAGGTAAATTTTACCTGTAAAACAAGGCTACATTATGCCTACATCTCCATACACATGTGAGCTTCCTACTCATTATTCGCAAGTATGGGCCTTGAGCAGCACTAGGGTCGGCTGGTCAATGATGGCATTATGAAAAGCCACATTCTAGCTGGGAGCACAGCCTTTTGGTCTGCTCTGCTTCTTTGTAGAGCGAGAAGCCAGATGACAAGGCACGACAGAGATCAGGCCACTCAGACAGCTGCTGGCACCACCTATCCTCCGCCATCCCTTGTAATTCCCTCTCCCCAAAAACAGCTGACACATAATCCCAGACCTGCAGCCAAGAAGGGAGGAAAAAGGCAAGAACGGCATTAGCAGCTACCATTTCTGCAGCACCTACTATGTGCCCGGCATTGCATTAGGGGCTTACATATGGGATCTTTTCATCTTTACAGTAACAGTAACCTAGGGATGTAGGCGTTATCACTCACATGTTAGGAATGAGGACACCACCAGTGGTATTTGAGCAATACACCAAAAGTTTGGGACCATCACTGACCTTTCCAATTCCCAGGGAAAAGGCCAGCTTTGCACACAAATCCTGTCCCAACTCTAAGCTCTGACACCACCTCCTCTGTTGCTCTGGACAAAGAGCCACCACTGCATTTGTGAAATCTCCTTTATCTTTTCCTTAGGCCTCATGAAGGTCAGAGATCCCATAACACACTCGCCCCCTTCTTTCCCCTCTCTTTCCTTCTTTTGCTGAGGTTAAAGAAAGCTCAGAGAAAGGACTATGAAAGGATGAGCTGTGGTACAACTTAGGAAAAAAACTGATTTCTTATCTCACAATTGTCAGTGTCTAATGTTCTTACTTTTGTAAGACACAACCTGAAAAGTTCAGGTCCAGAGTGTAAAGATACTGTCATTCACACTAAAATGGCTCAGCAAAAACAGAGAAAACTCACATACAAGGAAAGCAAATTTGGCAAAATAATCTCTACTTACAAGTAAGAAAAATATACAAGTGTACACTGTATTATCCTTCCAACTTCTCTGTATTCTTAACATTTTCATAATAAAAAATTAGTGGTTTCTAAATACATAACAAAAGCCTAAAACAGATATTTTCATTACATAAATCATCATTATTAACTTTTTATGTTCTAACGTGAGGTTTTCCACAAAGGCTCTAACTAAACCAAATTAAAATCTGCAATAACAAGTTTCTCTGGCTCTAAGGGTGTTGTTCCCCTTGATGGAGAGAGACACCGACTGGCACTTAGACCAACAAAGGATTTTTTTCCCTAAATTGTTATTTACTCAGGGTGGGAGAACTTTGTTTACTTTACTTTTTAGTGGGAACAGAGTGCAAAGGGGATTTAAAGCTGGAGGCACTTTTATTAATAGCTGGGTTTTAATTCCCTGAGGCTGGTATCTCAAACCCTCATCACCCAGCACTGGGCACGGCGATGCTTTCCATGTGATAGATGCTCAGAATATACTTGGTGGTGACAATGGCAGTAAGTCAGAAGGAAAAAAAAGGCGAATCATTCTTCCTCTGGCTGCCCAACCTCAGAGCTGGCAGCTTAAGCTTCAATCAGAGACCAGGAGTATGAAAAATGCTTAGGGAGGCGGCAGAATTAGGCTTCCAAAATGCACAGACACTTACTTCCCAGAGTTGATGCCTTTCATGTGGTCTGTGTAAATATAGATATCAGGTATAAACTTGTTGAGGATGCTCCTTGCAGAATCCACAATCCGGTTTGCCATCTGAGGTGATACACGTACCGAATACCTGCAACTTGGAGTTAAGGGTGTCATTCTGCTTGGACTCCACAGCGGAGAAAAGTCAGTCACAAAGCTAGCAAATATTTGTGGTACTGCCATAACAAAATGATGTTTCTAATTTCATTCTATTCTCCACCTGTATTTAATTACTAAACTTTGTAGTATCATAACTCAATTTTTACATTATTATTTTTATTATTATATAATTTTTGTATTGTTATAAAAAGTCCTGGATGAAAAACACCCAAACAATATAGACACTTGGAAAGTATAAAATAAAAGCAGCTGCCAACCCTGCTCTAGATTGCCTACCCATTCCCTCCCCGCTAGAAATGGTTCACCTCAATTTTGGAATAAGTAAAGGCAATTGCCCCCCTGTATGGCATGCGCCAGACTCCCTTTGAAGTATTCTCTGAACATCCCCATTGCTGTTACCATTAAGTCTTTCTCTTAGAAACCTAAGACCAGGACAGACACCCCATTGGGACTGACCTGGGCCTCTGGGTGACCCAATCCACCCCATGGTATGCTGACAAAAGAAGCAGAAAAAACATTAGTAAAAGAACATAGTGGGACTGTCTATATAGGTCTAAACAGGTTTTTAACTTACGCCTATTTTCGATTATGTAAGTGCCGACAATGCTATTTATGGCTGATACAGGCTCCTTACAACTGCTACCTAATGGTCCAATTAGTGATAATTAGCACTTTTACAACAGGACAGCCTCAGAAAGGAAAGGAAAGATATTGGCAACTCAAATCAACTCAAATTAAAAGAGTGCTGCTGGAGGAACTGGAAACTACTGCCTCAAATTAAACTTTATTACAGACTGGTTCTCCCCAAATCAACCAACCAAATAAAAAGTAAGTATGTACTAAGCACTTCCAATGTCCGATGTATGGTTAGGGGCTGGCTGTGCATGTGGAACGAGGGGCTAAAGAAACGAAGAACAACACATGATCTTTCCATTACTCTGATCCAAACCCCAGGCACAAAGTCCAACAGGGAAAACCAGGTGTGTGGTCTCCCCAGCCCAGCCCAACTGTTCGAAAATTACTGTCAATAACACATTTAATTTTCATTTGGACTGCAGAAACAAAAACCAAAGAATCTGACTGGCATCAAGCTCCCCTTTCTGACCCATCCTGGACATTCACCAAAAGATCCAGCTCCCACATGTAAGGGAGAAGCTCCCAGTAACTCCAGGCCCTCCCAGATCTTGCGATCAGACCCCTAGTCTGTTTGGTTCATCCCCAATCCAACACCACCATCCCCAGCTCCATGAACCAAAGTGTCCAAATCCCTCAGCCTGATCTACCTGCTTCCATTCTTCCAACCTGGAGTTCTCCCTCTCCCCTGAAACCCTCCAGGACGCCCCACCTGTGGTCTGCACTTGAACTTACCACACGTCTCCCTTCATATACACTCAGGCCGTCCATGCTCTCCGATAACACTGCATGCTTCATAATGAAAGGGGCTCTACCTCCGTATCCCTCACAAGTCTCTCATACACTACTTTTGTACTCAGAAATACTCGATAAATATTTGACTTGACTCAAAGGACAAACCCAAAATGAGGAAAGAGTAAAGAGGGATTTTTCAATACACACACACACACACACACAGCCCAGTTACATCACCACCTCTTCTGTCCAGAACGTACTTTTGACCACAGGCAGCTTCGATAAACAGTCCCAGGTCTCATACCCTTTGGACCAAGAGGGTGCTGTCCCTCTGAGGCCTGAAGTGCCTGCATTCTGCAGGAAAATACAGATGTCACTATCCTGATACATAATCCCATGGTGCTCGTGGCTTTCAAAGTTCTTTCAGGTACATGGTCATCTTATTTTATGCTCACGTAACCTTGAAGTAGGAGAAGGCAATGGCACCCCACTCCAGTACTCTTGCCTGGAAAATCCCATGGATGGCAGAGCCTGGTAGGCTGCAGTCCATGAGGTCGCTAAGAGTCGGACACGAATGAGTGACTTCACTTTCACTTTTCACTTTCATGCATTGGAGAAGGAAATGGCAACCCACTCCAGTACTCTTGCCTGGAGAATCCCAGGGACGGGGGAGCCTGGTGGGCTTCCATCTATGGGGTCACACAGAGTCAGACACGACTGAAACGACTTAGCAGCAACCTTGAGGTAAGGCCATGGGTTTCTGCTTCAGGGGTCTCACTGAAGACAACTGAATCACAGAACCAAGATTCAAAATTAAACAGATACGACTTCCCAAAGGCAATCTTCTTCCCCGATCCCTCCAGGGATGTGGAAACTCAGTAGGTAAAAGTGCTAATCGGGGCCAATGGAAGCGTGTACTAGAATTCAGGCACTGTAGTAATGAAGGAAAGGAACTTTAAAGCCGGCTGCATCCCAGAGTCATTGTGGTGCTCTCTGGCTTGGTATGGAGGTCCTACCAACACTGGCTAAGAGTTCTAGAATCGGACTATCTGTATTAAGTCCCAGCTCCGGCAAACTGCATCATTCTGGAACCAATGTGCTATACCTAGTGCTTCTGGCTTTGCACAGTGGTGGTATTATAGCCAACAAGCTTTATCCAAGGTGTGATTATTGCTACTTGAAAACCTGGTGCCTCCGCATCCTCATTGTTACAAAAATAACGATCATAATACTCTCCTTCACAAGGTCTGGGAGCTCAACTGAAACAATGCATGTCAGGCGCTCAGCCATGCCTTGTGTGTAGTTGGAGCCCAGTGAATGTCCACTACCGCTTTTCCTACTGGCAGTCCAAGGTTCAAACCCCAAAGCAGAGGTTCTTTCCTCTCAGGAGTAAGAGACCTCTCTGAGAATCTGGTAAAAGCCATGAACCCTGTCTCAAGAAACACGTGAACACACAATTTTGCAGACAATTCCAGGGGCCTTTTATGAGTACCACACTAAGAACTCATATCCATGAAAGACAAGTTCATGGCTACAGGGCATATGGAACTCCTACCCTTCACCCTCCCTGGTGTTACAAGTCAGAGAAGGCTAAGGAGTGAGGGTATGTGTGAACACAAAGCAAGAGACTCAATCTCTAAGTACCCTCCCTACAATTAAGAGAAAGGAAACCAGATCGTCCAACAAACTCCACCTCATGCCCCTCTCCTGCCTCCACCCCAGCTTTTTCTCTTGACTCTTATACATCCAATCATGAACTACTGGGACAGCATCACAAAACTGAAAGACAGTGTTTCTTTCTCTCTCAGGCAGTGGGGAGTAAGAGAGTGGGTGGCAGTAAATAAAAGGCAACCGCACCATCCAGTCACAGCTGCTGGCAGGAACGCCACCAGCTCCCTCCCAGGCCCTGGCCAGTCAGTCAGAGAGATGCACTCTGCAGGGATGGGGGTGGCGGGGGAGGGGGAACAGTTAAAACCACAGACACACACAAGAGAATGGGGCTATTTCTCCCAGCTTGAGTCCTCCTATGGGGAATATAACCTCCAAGCTCAGCCCGACTGTTAACCAGTCTTGCAAGTAACAAACCCCTGCTAAAGCTTTTTCCAAAAGCAGCTTCTTTTCTCCCAGGCTCCAAAGCTGGCCAAGAAAGTGATCTCAATTCAAACCCACATTCCTTTGGGGTATCTGTGAAACGGGCAGCTTTGCAGATCAGCAGCTGGAATGTCTGGTTTGCAGACAGGGATCTGGGCAAGGGCACTGTGTCGACTTGCGTGGGGAGTTTAGAGGAAGGACTAGAGTTAGGGCTAGATGGGGGAAGGCACAGGTGTCCTATCCCCAGCCTCAAGGAAGGGGAACCGCCTGGGACCTCACCAGCATCCTTCTGGCTCAGAGCCTACACAGGGAATGTTCGAAGAATGCCAGAAAAAAGCAGGGGAGGAATGAGGTTACATCCCAGATGCCTAGGGTACAACAGCTGCTTCAGCTGTTATGTAAAACCCTGTACAATCCCAGAGCTTTCCCTGTTTCCTGGCATCTTCATCAAAGGCATCAAAAAACTCACAAGGCTTTTGTACACCTGGTACAGAGTACATGTGAGACCCCAGTGTAACAGCCTCCATGCAACCCACGTTGTTACCACAGGACTGTGGTAAACAAAGAGAGCACACACTGGAAATCACATTTCCAAACTGAGAGAGTGGACTCCAAGCAGAGTTCACTGCCATGACACAGCACTGAAGAAACAAATCTCTAAATGGAAAAAACAAACTGAAATAGTTCTGAAAGTGTGTAGGACTCTGTGTACGAGGCCATTAACCACAACATTTTTGGCAACAGTGAAGAACAGAAGACATCCCAATGGCCATCAACAGGGTTTAACTTGGAATTTGTACACAGTGAAATTCAATGTTAAGGAGAATGAGGTCGAGCTATTAGTAACTAGGGGGGCTTCCCTGGTGGCTCAGGCAGGAAAGTATCCACCTGCAATGTAGTAGACCCTGGTTCAATTCCTGGGTTGGGAAGATCCCCTGGAGAAGGGAATGGCAACCCACTCCAATATTCTTGCCTTCAGAATCCCATGGACAGAGGAGCCTGGCTGGCTACAACCCACGGGGTCGCAAAGAGTCAGACATGACTAAACGACTAAACATGCACATAAGTAACTAACGTGCATCAAGCAAAACAGGTATCTCTAGTTTTTAAAATGAAAACCCAGCTACTAGCATCACCAGGCTTCCCAGGTGGCACCTGTGGTAAAGAACCTATTTGCCAATGCAGGAAATGTAAGTTCAATCCCTGGATCAGGTAGATCCCCTGTGAGGAGGAAGTGGCAGCCCACTCCAGTATTCTTGCCTGGAGAAGCCAATGGACAGAGGAGCCTGACTGGCTACAGTCCACAGGGTTGCAAGGAGACGGACAGAACTGAAGCAACTTAGCACACACTTGCATCACATTTCCATTCCTCTATAACCTGTTTCTATCTCCTAAGAGTCGGAGAATATGAGAGTCGACCATCACCTTCAGACGTCAATGTAAGCATCCATCAACCTGGGGGTTCCCTGGGAAAGGTACCATTTCTCCTCCACCAGCCATATTCCCCGCTACATGCACAAGTCTTGGCCTATGGTTGGGCCCAAGGATAGCCCTGCAGAGAACAGACATTAATCCAGGGAAGCTCTCTTACAAGTTCTTCTGTTCTTGATAATTCCTAAAAAGAACTTCAGGCAGCACCCCAAGTTTCTTCTTTTATCTCAGCAACAGCTCTCTCTGTCCTGTGGCTCTGCATCCACCCTACATCGTGCCCTCACTACTCACCATGCAATCCAGTCAAGGCCTCTGAAAAGGCAATCCACTCCACAGTTCCTTTCCTCCAAGTAAGACCACCCTTAACCCTCCTGAAAAATACAAAACTTGACTTTAAGCCCCTATCACCCCTAGAAGCACACATCCTTTCTACTCATA
The DNA here is from genome assembly GCF_027580195.1 of Bos mutus. Classification (NCBI taxonomy): domain Eukaryota; kingdom Metazoa; phylum Chordata; class Mammalia; order Artiodactyla; family Bovidae; genus Bos; species Bos mutus. The sequence goes on along the minus strand of NC_091624.1, from coordinate 72,551,742 downwards.
TCAAATCCCCACCAGGAAAGCCATCACCCAACCCCATCCGGCCCCCCACCTCCAACACTTGCCCTTACCATGATCTTGTTGGCACCTAGAATTCTACCACTCTTAACATTGGAAACCCCGAAATACAACTCCCTAAACACAATGTCAAGTTCTTCTACACAACACACACGTCTATTTCCATTAAAACTGTGAAAAAAAAAAAAAAAAACTGTTAAGGTTTCCAACCCCATGACCATGTGCCTTCTACAGGCTGGCAGCCTCTGCTGCATTCCTCAGTAAGGAGTGCACCGGCCGTCGCTCCAATGACACGCTCACTAATACGCCCTGTAATCCATACTTCTGCACATCTCACTCACCTGGTCAATCCACACCCAGTCCTGCATGAAGATGGCCTCCTGCCTCCTCCACTCCTCCTTCTAGGCTGCCAATTGCTGCTGGACTAGCCACACACCACACAGCTAGCACCATGAAAACACCTCATTTCAGCTGAGCCCTTACTGCAGTGCCACAGCCTTTTCCTTATCCTGAGTTACTGTGCCCCACTGGACACACCCCTCACAATGCCTAAGTGGCCCACATCTTCGCCACCCTTGTCACATTCCCTTATCACACCCCTGCCAGTCCCCAACCCTGGAACCCATCCTAACTCAGTAAAAATTCAAAATGCCTCCTACCCCTTTCCAATCATCATCAAAATGCTCCATCTAGAGCCATTCTTACCATACACCTGCATTTTCAATCCATCTCCTCTTAAATAATAATAAAAACAAGAGCAGCCACCATTTACCAAATACTTACTTATACCAGCCCAGTTTCTCATACTACACATCTATTACTCCATTTAAACTTCATTAGAGCCTGGCGGACTAATGGGGTCACAAAGAGTCAGACAAGACTGAGCACAGCACAGCATCAACAGCCCCACACAGCAGTCATAAACTGGCCCAACGATAAATGTGTCAACCAAAGTTTGGGGCCAAAATCCCAACATCAGTGAATGGCAAAGCCAAAATTAGAGCCACATCTGTCTGACTCTAGCACCTGTGCTTTAGCTTTAATCGCCTTGTTACCTTGCTTTGTCAGTCTCCCTCTCTCATGCGTAAATCTACTTAACCTACAAAAATACTCAAATCATCAATCTTTTTGTTAAAGAGGGGGGATGTTCTCAATTCTTTTCCTCAAGTTATCACCATATCTTTCTTTCCATTCTCTTTCCTTTCAAAGTTCTTGAAAGAGTAGCTTCTGCTTGCCACCATTTCCCCCCATCACTCTGCAGCCCAGAACTGGTTATCTGGCCTCTGACTCCAACACTCACTGGAAAGAGCCCTCAGGGTTATCAGTGGCAGCCTCCTGTGAGTCCCTCGGCTTGGCCTAATGCTTACTCCTCTGGGCCCTTTAAGGCACTGACTTGGCTTCTAATAAGCTGCATTTTCTTTTCTCTTTATTTTTTAAGAAAAAAACTATTTGCAATTTATTCATAAACAAAGAGTCAATACCTTGATACACAAGAGACTTTCCCTCATCAACTTCCCCTTATCAGTTTGTATAGGAAAAGCAGAAAAAATGGTTGACTTTTATTACTGATTTTCAAAAGAATGGGTCGATTTCCAAGGATGATCAATACAGGGTTTTTTTTTAAGTATCATAATAAATTTGTGGATGTAACCTTATTTAATGTGTAATCAATTGATCTGTAGTTATTTTTATTGGTAGTTAGATTGTCCCATCTTTGGCTAGTAGGAGCCACTTCAAGTTGGCTTCTGTGTCCATTTGACATGACTCTAGTAGCCTTTGACAGCTCCCTTGATGTCTAGGAATTTTACTAGATACTGTCAAATTCTTAATCATACTAATTACATTGTCTCACCTTCTCACCAACCTTTCATCAGAATATTATGTCAAGCTTTAGTTTCTTTACCAATCTAACTAGTGAGAGATGGCATCTCAGTGTAGTTTTAATTTATTTATTTTTAATGAAGTATCACTGATTTCTTTATTCCCCATTCAACTCTGATTTTCCCTAGTCTCCCTTCCTGGAAGAACGTTGCTTTCTGCTTTCAAATCTTAGTGACCTTTGAGGGTCCCATCCTCTTCTGTTGCCTTCTACATAGTGCCTGATGCCACAACCATCCATTTCTAGCTTTCCTTGTCCCCGAGTCCTACATTTCCTAGGAAGTTCTACATTCCCAATTTCTAAGTCCTTTCTGGACTTATCCATGTACTTACCTGGAATCATAAAACCCAACATGAGTAAAACTAAACTTATTTTCACTGCCAACCACATGGCCACACCCCACCCCAAACATTTGCAGTTTCTATCTGAACAAATACGTCTATTCAGGGGTATAAGTGAGAAGCATCAAAATCATACTCAAGGACTCCCTATTCCTCTAGCACAGACCCAGGTGATCACTGCATCCTATCCATCCTGCCTCTAGGAGACCTTCATAAACTAGCAGCCCTCACCTGTCCCCAAGACACAACCCTCACCAGCTCTCTTTAGGGCATGATAATTCCTTACTATCTCTGCCTCTAAGTGAGTGCAGTGAAGAGGTGCTTTTGTTTTGTTTTGTTTTCCAACTCATACCTACCAAAATTTCTACAATGAGCCAAAAACAGCCAAAAGTTCTTTCTGTACCACTGGAGTTATTTGGTTAATGTGCAAATTCTAAATTCTCTTTCCAAAAGAAAATTACTGATTCTGAATGAAGGTCAATTCCTCAGCACAGCCTCCAGTCTCCACAGGCTCCTGCTCTCACTTTTCATCCCATCTTCCACTTGACATCCTTGAGTGACCTGCATTCAGGCCACACCACATCGCCTGCCGCTCCCCAGAACGGCTGGGCACTGTTCCCTCCACAGGCCCACATTTCCGTCCACAGCACTCCTCCTTCTTTGTCCCGCTTTACAAGCCTCTATTCTTCAAGCTCAGTCCAAATGCCCTGTCCTCTCTACAGGAAAAAGCAGAGGTTAAAGGCATGGGCCACAGAGACAGGGCTCAAATCCCAGCTCTACCATTACTAGCAATGTTATATGGGAGCAAATTCCTTAAGTGTTTGAAGCCTCAGTTTCTACATCCACAAAATAGGATAGAAGTGAATTCAGACTCACTTTGAGGTTAAGAATAAAGTATATAAAATATAAATGTATTAAACTCCACAATCAAAAGACACAGAGTGCCTGAATCGATAAAAGAAGATCCAACAAGAGACAAATGAAAATGAAAACAGAACATACCAAAATTTACGAATGCAACAAAAGGAGTACTAAGAAATTTTATACTGATAAGTGCTTTTCTGGTTGCCTGATGTCCTCCGCCGGCATTCAGAAGTTGTTCTGTGGAATTTACTCAGCGTTCAAGTGTTCTTTTGATGAATTTGTGGGGGAGAAAGTGGTCTCCCTGTCCTATTATTTCGCCATCTTAGGACCGCCTGATAAGTGCTAACATTCTTTCAAAGGAAGATCTCAAACAGCCTAATTTTACACTAGAAAAAGAAACCAAATTTGAAGTTGGCAGATTAGACATTAATAAAACAGAAAAACAATAGAAGAAACTTAATGAAATAGTTGATTTTTTGAAAAGATAAAAACTGACAAACTTTAGCTTGACTAAGACAAGACAAAACTCAAATAAGTAAAATCAGAAATGAAAGGAAATATTAACAACTTACGCCACAGAAATTGGAAAACATCATGAGGGACTATTATAAATGACTATATGTCAATAAACTAGACAACTTAGAAGAAATAAATAAACCCCTATACACATAAAAACTTTCAAGTCTGAATCAAGAACAGAGAGCTTGAACAGATCAGTTACATGTAAAGAGATTAAACCAGTAATCAGAAAGTTCCCAACAAAGAAAAACCCATAACCAGGTGGCTTCAGCAGATGACTCTAATGGTGAATTCTATCAAATGTTCAAAGAAGAATTAACACCGATGCTTAAACTTCTAAAAAAAAATCTAAGAGGAAACACTTCCAAACTCATTTTATGAGATTAGGATCACCAAAGCCAAAGATAATACAAGAAAACTGCAGGCCAATATATCTGACAAACACGGATGCAAAAAACCTCAAAAATATTAACAAACTGAGTTCGACAGCATATTATAAGGGTCACACAACATGACACGGTGGTATTTATCCCTGAGATGCAAGAATGGTTCAACATATGCAAATCAAACAATGTGATACCTCACATTAACAGAATGAAGGATAAGAATCACATCATTGTCTCAATAGCTGCAGAAAAAGCATTTGATAAATAACACTCTTTCATGATAAAAAAACAAAACAAAACAAAAAACCTCTCAACAAATTAAGCATGGAAGCAACTTACCTCAACACAATAAAGGCCATATATGAAAAGCCCAAAGCTAACATTATCTTTAATGGTGAAAAACTGAAAACTTTTCCTATAAAATTCAGAACAAAGCAAAGATGCCCACTCTTGACATTTCTATTCAGCATAATACTAGAAGTCCTAGCCAGAGTAATTAAGTAAGAAAAAGAAAATGCATTCAAATTGGAACGGAAAAAGTAAAATTATCTCTTTTTGCAGAAGACGATCTTATATGTAGAAATCCTAAAGAACAGCATCCCCCCAAAAAAACTGTTAGAATAAATGAATTCAATATAGTTGCATGATACAAAATCACCATACAAAAATCAGTTGAGTTTCTATACACTAACAACAAACTACCCACAAAAAAAAAATCAAAGAAACAATCCTATTTACAATAGCATTTAAAACAACCTAAATTCTTAGAAATAAACTTCACCAAGGAAGTGAAAGACCTACACACTAAAAACTACAAAACACTGATAAAAGACATTTTAAAAGACTTTAGAGGAAAAGACAGGCCATGTTCAAAGACTAGAAAAATTAATATTGTTAAAATGTCCATACTTTCCAAAGCAATCTGCAGATTCAAGGCAATCACTATCAAAATCTCACATTTATTTTTAATAAAAATAGGGAAAAAATAAACCTAAGATTTATATGAAACCACAAAGGACTCCAAATAGCCAAAGAATTCTGAGCAAGCAGAACAAAGCTGAAGGCATCACAGGTCCTGATACCAAAATATGTTACAAAGCTACCAAAATCAAAACGGTATAGTACTAACATTAAAAAAAAAAAAACAGAACAGAGAGCCCAGAAATAAACCTATGCATATCTAGTCACTTGACCTTCAACTAGGTTGCCAAGAATATACAATGGGGAAAGGATATCCTCTTCAATAAACACTGTTGGGAAAACAATACCTATATGCAAGAGAATGAAAGAGGATTCTTATTTCACACCAGGTACAAAAATAAACTCAAAATGAATTAAAGACAAATGTAAGACTTTAAACTGTAAAACTCTGAGAAGAGAACAGTGAGGAAGACTTTTAGCTTCAGCAATGATTTCTTGAATACCAAAAAGGAAAAAAAAAAGGAGGCAAAATAAACAACAGAGTGAAAAGGCAACCTATGTAATTAGAGAAAATGTCTGAAATTCATATATATGATTAACACTCAAAAGATACAGCACACCTTATCTTACAATTTAGTAGCAAAATGAACAAACAACTCTACTTAAAAATGGGCAAAGGGCTTGAATAGACACTTCTCCCCAAAAGACATACAAATGGCAAACTAAAACATGGAAAGGCACTCAATAATCACTAATCACCAAGGAACTACAAATTAAAACTACACTGAGATATCACCTCACCCCATTTGGACAGTGATTATCAAAAAATAAATAAGTAAGAAGTGTTGGTGAGCGTATGGAGAAAAGGGAGTCCTTGTACAGTGCTAGTGGGAACATGCACTGGTGAAGCCACTATAGAAAACAGTATGGTGATTCCTTGAGAAATTAAAAATAGAACTACCATCTGATCCAGCAATCCCACTTCTGGACATATATCTAAAGAAACTTAACTTAGGATCTCAAAGAAATACACATGGATTCCTATATTTTTTTTCAGCATTATTTACAATAGCCAAGGTATAAAAGCAACCTAAATGTCTACCAACAGACAAATGGATAAAGAAAATGTGGTATATGGATTCAATAATGTTATTCATCCTCAAAAAAGGAAATGTTATCATTTGTGGCAACATGGGTGAACCTGGAGGATATTATGCTATCTGAAATAAACCAGATACATAAGAACAAGTACTACATGATCCCATGTATATGAGGAATCTAAATAAGTCCTGCTGCTGCTGCTGTTAAGTTGCTTCAGTCGTGTCCGACTCTGTGAGACCCCATAGACGGCAGCCCACCAGGCTCCCCTGTTCCTGGGATTCTCCAGGCAAGAACACTGGAGTGGGTTGCCATTTCCTTCTCCTAGACACTTACTATACACTGTAATGCCTATATTGCATACTTAAAATTTGCTAAGAGGATAAATCTTATGTTAAAAGTATTCTTATCACAAAAAATTAAAATAATAAAGAGGATGAAAAGAAACTTTTGGAGGTGATAGAAACACTTATGGCACTGATTGGGCTGATGGTTTCACAGGTATATATATATATCTCTCCAAACTCCTCAAGTGGTACACATTAAATATATACAGTTTTTTGTATGTCAACCACATCTCAATAGTTTAAAAAATAAAAAATAAATTAAGTATATAAATTATCATAGTTCAGAATAAGCAATTACTAAATGGTAGATATTATTAATTACTAGTCAGCTCTCTCACATCTTCCAGACAAATATGCCACTCTACTCTTAGTTCCTCCAACCCACTGAACATCATCTACATCACTTTATACATTATAGCAGAATTATGTATCTGTACATTCATTTCCTTCACCAGACGATGAGCTCTTCTGAAGCAGGGACTACAGTGCATTGGTAGCCCCCAAATCAAAGCCCTCAAGAGAGTGTAACAAACAGTGGAACTGTTTGCTTAAGTGTTAACCAAAAAAAATAAATGAATCAATCAGTCAGTCTAGTTATGATGAGGCAGATAATAAAATACCCTATCTCAGCCAATAATTACAAGTTCACTGTTAAGATTTTTCCAAGATTGTTGTCTGGAATGTGAAGCCAGGTGGGCCCTAGGGAGCATCACTGCAAACAAAGCTAGTGTAGGTGACAGTACTCCAGTTGAGCTATTCCAAATCCTAAAAGATGATACTGTTAAAGCTGCACTCAATATGCCAGCAAATATGGAAACTCAGCAGTGGCCACAGAACTGGAAAAAGGTCAGTTTTCCTTCCAATCTCAAAGAAGGACAATGCCAAAGAATGTTCAAACTACCACACAACTGCACTCATCTCACACACTAGTGAAGTAATACTCAAAATTCTCCAAGCCAGGATTCAGGAGTACGTGAACCGAGAACTTCCAGATGTTCAAGCTGGATTTATAAAAGGCAGAGGAACCAGAGGTCAAATTGCCAACATCCGTTGGATCATAGAAAAAGCAAGAGAATTCCAGAAAAATTATCTACTTCTTCTCTGTTGATTACGCCAAAGACTTTGACTGTGTAAATCACAAAAAACTGAGGAAAATTCTTAAAGAGCTGGGAATACCAGACCACCTTACCTGTCTCCTAAGAAATCCGTATGCAGGTCAAGAAGGAACAGTTAGAACTGGACATGGAACAACAGACTGGTTCCAAATTGGGAAAGGAGTATGTCAAGGCTATATATTGTCACCCTGCTTATTTAAGTTGTATGCAGAGTACATCATGTGAAATGCCAGGCTGGATGAAACACAAGCTGGAATCAAGGTTGCAGGGAGAAATACCAATAACCTCAGATATGCAGATGACACCACCCTTATGGAAGAAAGTGAAGAGGAATTGAAAAGCCTCTTGATGAAAATGAAAGTGGAGAGTGAAACAGCTGGTTTAAAACTCAACATTAATAAAATGTAGATCATGGCATCTGGTCCCACCACTCCATGGCAAACAGATGGGGAAACAATGGAAACAGTGACAGACTTCACTTTCTTGGGCTCCAAAATCACTGCAGATGGTGACTGCAGCCATGAAATTAAAAGACGCTTACTCCTTGGAAGGACAGCTATGACCAACCTAGACAGCATATTAAAAAGCAGAGACATTACTTTGCCGACAAAGGTCCATCTAGTCAAAGCTATGGTTTTTCCAGCAGTCATGTGTGGATGTGAGAGTTGGACTATAAAGAAAGCTGAGTGCTGAAGAACTGATGCTTTTGAACTGTGGTGTTGGAGGAGACTCTTGAGAATCCCTTGGACATCAAGAAGATCCAACCAGTCAATCCTGAAGGAAATCAGTCCTGGATATTCACTGGAAGGACTGATGCTGAAGCTGAAACTCCAATCCTTTGGCCACTTGATGTGAAGAACTGACTCATTTGAAAAGACCCTGATGCTGGGAAAGACTGAAGGCAGGAGGAGAAGAGGACAACAGAGGATGAGATGGTTGGATGGCATCACCAACTTGAGGGACAAGAGTTTGAGCAAGCTCCAGGAGTTGATGACAGGGAGGCCTGGCATGCTGTAATCCATGGGGTCGCAGAGTCACATAACTGAGCGACTGAACTGTTGTCTGAAATGTAAATAACCCTGGGAAGAAGTAAACTGTTATGAGTCATTCTTATCTTACTGAGGCAAAGAAAAAAAAGTAAGAAATCTGAAGCTAATGCAAAGGATACGCCATTCCTCTGATACGTTTGATCTTTCCTGGATCTATGAGTTGAATAGGCTTCAGGACCTTCCTCACAGGACATGAAAAAAACACTTCACCTCCTCCTCCAGGTGGCATCCCCCGTCGTACAACCTGTAGGCATAGTGAAAAAGAAGAGGTCAGGATTCAACAGAGTGGATGACACCCAGCCAAGCTGGTGTACACCAAGAATGAAAACCAACATTAGAATGCAGAAGGCTTTCAAACCCAACTTGTCCATCTCTTCAAGATCAACAGAACCTAATGTCAGCTCCACAGGAACACATGCTGAGCAAGGGGACTATGTGGTGTGTCAGAAAAAGCAGTAGAAACAGAGCCTGCATGTTCCAGTCAAAGCCAGACAGGTCACTTCACCACCAGAACTTGTTTCCTCAACCTTAAAATGAGGGACTGGTCTAGCTTATCAGCTTACCCACTTCTTAACCACCAAGAACCCTTTTCTCCTCTTCTGGAATTAAATGGTCTATCAAAACTCAATAGTTTTGAGTTATTAAATAAAAATGAAGTAATTTCCCTTCAAAAAGCAGAGATGCTAAACAGCTTAAGATATCCAGTGTTATCACCCTGGATTGATATAATTCCCTTAAATAGCAAACAAACAGATGCTTAAATTACTTCAACTAGGTTTTGAAAGTAAAGTACTAAAAAGTCTCAGGGACATTCAGATTGGTAGGCTCTGGACACAAATTAAAATAAATGATCCAGATCAGAGAGGTAGCATGGTCAGAATCCCAGCTCCATGACTTATTGGCTGAGTTGTTATGAGTCAAGGAGTTAATGTATGTAGAATGTTGACAACGTCTACTACCACTAAGTAAGTGCAATATATCAGTTACTCTTGTCATTACTAAAGGGACCCTTTCAGCTCAAAGTCTGCAATGCTAGGTTCAAGAATTCTTATAATGGTGACTTCAAACGTGCCACACACACACTGGGCCATACAGCTCTTCCAGTGAGTTGGTAAGAAAATATTTCACACTGATTTATGCCACCAACAATCTGGACATTCGTACCTTTAACTCAAAAGATTCACTATCAATCCCAAACTGTTTCAGTAGAGGGAGTGCTGTTGCCTTCAGAACATCAACCTGCAGAATAATTTCAGAAAAAAAAAAAAAAAAGTTTAGTTAAACCTTGAGATTGAAAGAAGAAAGAATCCACAAAGCCGGTTAAGGCTTAGCCTCCTGGTAGATGAAGCAGTCTGGTAAAGAGAAAAGAGGCTGGCTTACAACTGAGGGCATGGGTTGGCTCTGCTCTCGACTAAAGACTATGATTTTATAAGCCACTGGCTTCTCTGAGCCCCTTTTCCACATTTATAGTAGTATACACCTACCTTATGAGTCATCATGAGCATCACATGCTATCACGCAAAAAGCACCAAGAAACTGCTGGGCTCATGCAGAAAACAAACTGAGACCTCTGCTCATTCTTACAGGTATAAACACTAAGCAAAGACATGGCCTCTTTAAGTATTCTTTATTCAACATGACTATTTCACGTTTAGAGCTGGTGGCACTCCAGGCTAAAGTGAATCAACTATTCAGCTTAACAGTTCTACCTAAGAATCCTGCTGACACCCACACACAGGCAGTTAAAGGTGGTGGTGATTCTACAAGGCGCCGGGAGCCTCAGAGGAAAGACAGCCTCAAACTGCAGCAAACAACAAAAACCCCTAAGTGCAAAGGAAGACATCCACAGTCGATGGCAAGACACTGTCAAGTACAACTGTTACCATCTCCTCATTCGAAACTCCTAGGAGGGCTGCGATCCTTCCTTATTCATTTGCAGATTCCTCACAGAGGATAAGGTGATATTCCAATCCACGTTATCCAAGAAGTCAGTGACTGCTGTCTCAGCGGCAACTAGGGAAACAAGAGCAATCCCTTCCTTGTTCCCAATGGAACAAGAGATGTTTCTCAGCCCTGCAGGGGCTGATCCTACAACAGGAAGCATTGAGGGCAAGCAGCATAAGCAGAGGCTCTGGGAAAAAGCCCTGGTCCCAGTCCAGGCTCTAGTTTGCTGTGTGGCCTCAAACAAGAAAATCTCAATTTCTAAATTCCCTTGTCTCTAAGGTAAGGAGCTCAGCCTGCCTGTCTCCAAGTTGCTACCAAGTCTTACATGCTAACATTCAACAGAACAATACTCCAACAGGGCTTTATGGCAGAGAACAGTCCCCAACCAAATATTCATATATCAGAAAATTAACCAGAGGTAGAAATGACCTATGTATCCTAGGAACATGTTCAGCATGGATCAGGTGGGGCAGAAGCAGTTACTGAGAAAATCCATTAAAGATTAGCTAATTTCAATTAAATATTAAAGCTACACACAACTCAGAAACTTAAAATAGGCATTTGGAATTGCTGAAACCAAGAAGAATTCAGTCAAGGCTAGTACGAAGGGCAGCTGGGGAGAAGACCAAGCCAGATTCTGGAAAAGGTGGGGGCTGCAAGGACGCCGGTTGCTCCGTGAGCATGACTCCTGGAGCTAGGCGGCCTCCAGCTCTCCCAGGTAAGAGAAAGGCAAGAGAACAGAACACCCCTGCTGGTTCATCCCACCCACACCTGGAGTCAAATAGGAGGAAGTCAAATTGACTGAGGGCCAGTCAGGAGCCCAAATATAACTGCAGGTGTGGTCCTGTCTCCCGGGTCACTCTCCATCTGACATGAAGGGCAGGCCCCTCGCTGTGGTGGGACAAGGGCTGGAAAGGCAGCTGTGGCCTGGAGCCCCACTCTGCCTCTTACAGCCTCTGAGGCCCGGACGCTCTCTCCTCAGGGCTTTGGCTGCCTGCTGTAGAAAGAGGGGCCCAACTAGAAAGTTCCATAACCTCCTCAAGCTCCACACACTGGATCTAGCAAAGTGGGGGTGGTCTGCGGGTTCTGCTTCAAGGAAACCTATCTGTTACTCTGAAGTCAGAGAGGAAAGGCAAAAGTCTGACCCAAGTGGAACCTCAGGCAAAGGCACCACCCTTACAGTCCAATCAGTCAACAAGTAGAAATATGATCAGACCCATAGCTTCCCAGGTGGCCCTAGTGGTAAAGAACTTGTCTGCCAATGCAAGAGACATAAGAGACTCAGGTTCAATCTATGGGTCAGGAAGATCCCCCGGAGAAGGAAATGGCAATTGAATATTCTCCAGTATTCTTTCCTGGAGAATCCCATGGACAGAGGAGGCTGGCAGGCTACAATCCACAGGGTCGCAGAAGAGTCAAACATGGCTGAAGCAACTTAGCACACACCACAACAAACAGAAAAAGGGAAGAAACATGTTCCCTTCTGAAACAGTGATAAGAACATCTACCTAACCCCATGAATCAAATAAATACGGATACTGACAGAGGTCCACCTAAACAAGTGGCCAGGACACAGCAGATTTCACTCTACTTCTTTTCCCTGCTAGGATAGCCCTGAAAGAGGACGGACTCTTCACTCACTGTCTGGCCAACTGCTGGCACCAGTAAATATCAACTGGGGGCACCAGTATCAAATCACTGAGACTCAAAGGAGACCTCCTAGAATTTTTCTTTTCAAAATTTCCCCCCATTTCCTATCTTTTTGTCTCCAAAATGTCCCTACCCCTTTACAAGGCTCATCCCATCACTGCTGCTTCTATCCTCTGGATATCTGTAGGTGGCCTTATTAAGCCCTTCTACCCTTCTCATTTTAACTTTTTCCTTCTCCATTACAGCCTACAAACGAGTGCAAGTTTCTCTCACTTAAAAATTCCCAACCTCAGCTCTTAAGGGGATATCCCATCTAGCATTCTGGAAGAATCTCCCAACCTTCTATGGTTCTATTTCTTACTCATTCTGAACCTGTGTGTGATCTTGCACCCTAATGATACTGTTCTCTTAAAGCTCAACAGAACTTCTCACTGCTGCATCTCCCTACCCAATCCCAACTCAACTCCTGCAAGGACTGACTCGGATCATCCCTAGCTTTTCAGAACTCAACTCCTTGGCTCCTCCAAATCCTTCTATTTCCATAGTCACTGTCTCCAGCTCCTCTTCCCCAACTCACTCCTTATACACTTATTCCTCTTCTTCATCTATTCTCAGTCCCTGGAACCATGAAGCCAAAACTCTACTGGCCCACTGAGGCTAGAAGGGGACGTTAAATGAATGATGAGGTCAGTTAAGACCTGTGTCCAAATGGAGCTCTCACGCCTCTTCCCAAGAGGGCAGGTGCTACTCTGCTCTGATGGATTGCTGTTGTGGAGAAGCCACGCCAACCTACTGCAATGAAAAACTCTGGGGTTTCAAACAAGAACAACCAACTCAGATACACACACCAACACCAACACCACCAGCACACTGTGCAGACCAAGAGAAAAGCACCTGTCAGACTTACTGAGCCAAAAAGCCAACAGTGATCAAACTGGGTACTAGTCAACCTCATTCTCCTACAGAGTGAAATGTCAGTAGGTAAGATCCTGATGATCTGAGGCTCCAAACAGTAATTCCCAACTGGACATCCCCCATGGATATCCCATCAATATCCCAGAGAATAGGACCAAAATCAGACACATCAACTATCACCCCATCACAATTTTCCTCTTCCCTGTGAAACTCTTTCTGATCACTATCCTTTCAAGTCAACTATGACAGAAATCATGGAGTTACCTGTGACCCCTTCCTCCTATCCCAACTCCAATTAGTTATTGAGTTATGAAGCCCCTCCCTCCACAATGCCCTTCATATTTGTCTACCCTTCCACTTCCCTCTGCATCAAGTTCATACTGGTTGACACCTTGGCAATTTACCCTTCTCTCAGCTCTACAGCTATCTTCCTAAAACCATGACTGACTCTGGGGCTTCCCTTCCTCTTGAAAGCCCTCCCCAGCCCTCAGCACTCGGCTTGTGCGTCTGCCAGAGCCCAGAGTATCCAGCCTTGTGGTCTCCCTGGCTGTATTCACAGCTGTTCACCCCATGAAACCACATTCCCTACGGGCAGAACTCATCGTATTCATCCCTGTGTGCAGACAGTAGGTGTGGACATAAATTGATGGGGAAACTACACATTAAAGAGAAAGTTTAAAACGAAGAAGCCACAGGCTGAAGAAGTTACTCTTTATCCAGGATTAGGTGTATTTATTTTATCCTGGGCTGGAGCCAGGTACTAACCAAGGTCATTTTAGTCCTGTAGCTTGTGAAAACTACAAGAAAGCCTTTTAATATACTGCTAGAAAGAATAAAATACTATTTCTAGGGAATCTATCAATTAATCTTTGTCATTGTTAATATGTAAATATGTAAATTTTTAGTACTGTCAGTAATAACAGCTTTTAAGATCACTGGCAACTATAGAAAGAGAATACAAAACTGGGATACATGGTGCCAACATCTGTCTGCTTCAGGGACTTTTCCCAAGAGTCAAGGCACCTACCCCACCCCTCCCAATCTGAAATAGTAGAGGTCTCCACTCTTACTTTTAACTGAAGAACCCATTTCCTACAATCTTCCGGGAAAATGTGAGAAATAAGCAACCACTTGAAATTACTTTGAAATTCTAAACAGTTTATGCAGCATTCGTATATAGTTAAGAATATCAGATCTTGCACTCTACTTTGGATCCTGGGAAGACTTTATGTACCCGAATCTTAAGAATTCAGGAATAAACCTTTTATTGCCCAAGAACACATTAATCATGTTTATAACCTCATCAGCATCCTGGTGAATACCAGCAGTCTCTGCTTTGGAGCTCACTGCACCACCTAACTGGTCTTCCCTGGTTAGGGAAGCCACACACATCTGCCTCTGAAGCTACCCCTTCAGTGGTCTTCTTCTAATGTCTGCCAAGGTGAAGACAAGCATCCTCAGTTAGAACTTCACATCATGGCCCTCAGCTTGAAGATATCTTCTCTGGACAGCAGAGCATCCAAAGGAGGGGATCGTTGCCTCACTATGAAAGGTCTAAGGCAGGCCTGCTCCAATCCATCAATCTCCCTCTCCCCAACCTGTCTGTCTTTCTCTCTCTGTCTCTCTCTCTCTCACTCACACACACATACAATAAAACCCATCCCAGACTGGCATTAAGACAGCTGAGGTAGCCACAATGAATATTCTAGTTGTACATTAAACTATCCTCCCCACAAACACAGCACGCTTAATAAGAAGCTTGCTGATGCTCACACACTGGCAAAGCTCATATATACCTTCCCTGCCCTTATACCCTTTCTCTAAATCTGCAAACTCTTCTCAGAAGAAGAAAGTCCTAAAGTGTACAGTTGAAGCCTAAGTCAAGATTATGCTGCAGCATGCCAAGAAGATATTATTCTCTGCCTAAAATTCTGATCTGCTGCCTTTCAGCCTCAACCGTCACATGACCTTATGAAAACTCCACTCTCACAAACTTCAGTCAACAGAGCCATATTTCATGTCAAACACGATGAGACTGCAAGCATCTGTTCAGAAGGTTCTTAGACATAACAATGAAAGGCACCTTGAAGAAGATTAACAATCGTCACTGAATCTGATGATTATGAGTCTTGGCTCATCTGCCTTCTGGAGTGATTAATCTCTAAACTTCAAGGTAAATAACAAAACAAATGTGTTTTATCAGGAACTAGTTTCTCAGAAGTTAGGTGTAACAGGAGACAAAAATCACAGGGTGGTGTGGCCTCACTACTCACCGAAGGGTCAACCTGGTCATTGGTCACTCCTCGCAGAACTATTCTCAGCGGGTGCTTCATAAATGGAGCCAGGCAGAGCAGACTTTCCAGATAATACCCAATGCCGCGAAGAACGCTGCAGTCATGCTCCATGGACCCACCATACAAGAGGCCGGGCTGATAATATAAGGTCGTTCCTTATAACAGAGGAAAGAAAGTCAGCAGAAGGAAAAAAAAAAGTGTCACAAAGGCAATGAAACAGTCAGTCCCAAGGGGAAAGTCTGGCAAGGGCATCCAAGAGTTCAAAATGCCATTCCTGAGAGCCCACATACTTCACTCCAAAAGCTGACTCATTACTGTCAAGTCCTTGTAACAATAATAAACTGTGAGTGTAATTTAATAAACAGTAATAAATTAAACCCCTCCCTAAGCCATCTGAATTGCCAGAGTCACAGCAGGGCACAGAGGAGATATATCCTAACAGGCACCTTAGTCTCCCAACAGCATGCTCTCAGATTGTGCCAATGTCGGGGTTTACAGATGATGTTCTGAAATCATCGTGCCAGCAATCAGCTTCTTCTAGGCCCAGGAAATCAGATTTCCCAATACCATAGTCACCAAACTAGGTACCTAGAGAAGGCAAGTACTTATGGCACTCATTTCCATTAATAGTAACTATTTTAATTTAATAGTAACAAATGGAAATGTCTAAAATTATTGAACTGCTTTAGTGAAAACACTTTATCTTTCTTTATTCTTTCAAATATGCATATCATCCAAAAAGTTTCATACTAGGTTTACATATTAGAGGAAAAACCAAATAAAATATGCTAGATGATTCAGGGGATATGAAGAAATGAACACAATATATTTTTGATACTAATAATCCCTGGCCAAGTTCTCCTGGCACAATTTACCAATAAAGAAATCTAACATTAGAGGAAGGAACTAGGTTCAGTCACCAAAAGGAAAGCAGCGCTTGGGAGTTTGACACAAGAAATACAGGTTTTACCATATTAAAAAATCAAAATCACAATAATCACTATCAGAATCATATTCTAATCAAAGTTAGAAAACTCTACTTTAGTTATTCTAAATACTATTCGTGACTCAAAACAATCTTTTAGGTCCAAAAGCCCCCAACTCCCAAAGACTATAACCACTGAACTCTGCACTAAAATCTGTCTATGCTGGCAAATTAACCAAATAAGAAACTAACCAGATCATCAAAATGAAGGCTGGGGGGTGGGGGGTGGGGGGGCAGTGGGGGGGTGGGGGGGTGAGGTGGGGCGGGCGGGTAGACACAAGAGGTGGAAGGAAGCAGGATCATATAAATATCTTATTTCTCAACTAAGCTGTAGAAAGTGAAAGTGAAGCCACTTAGTCATGTCTGACCAAGCTCCTCCATCCATGGGATTCTCCAGGCAAAAATACTGGAGTGGGTTGCCAATTGCTTCTCCAGGGGATCTTCTTGACCCAGGGATTGAACCCAGGTCTCCCACATTGCAGGCAGACACTTTAACCTCTGTGCCACCAAGGAAGCCCTTAAATATAAGAATACAGTCTCTCAGAAAACCTCCTATAGAGACACAAAACTTCAGATCCAAGTACTAACATCAAAGATGTCAAAGGAAGGAAAGGAAGCCAGGTTGAAAGAAGAAGGGGGAGGAGGCGGGAGAGGGGGGCGAAAGGGGTGGCCTTACAGACGTCTCCTGCCACCTACAGATACCCAGGCATTATGGGACTTTTCCCTGGGCCTTCAGAGAAGGGAGGACTGGAACTCGGCCCTACCAGAAATCAGACCAGACCAGAACCAGAATTCGAATTCTCTGCCACGAGGAGGTGATCAGTCTCCAATCCTCAGCTCATGCTGAGGACCCTTCGACCAGATTCCTGTGTCCAGGACCGGGGGACTAGAAAAATGGGGAAGGATAGGAAGGGTTAAGGAGGGGAAAGAGAGAGGGAAGGGGAGAGAGGTCAATAAAGTCTCTTGTTCCTTACCGGTTGGGGCACTCTGGCCAGTTGTCCAGGTCAGGAGGAGACCAGGGACAAAAGGGTCCCAGTTGCGGCCACTGGGTCTGGTCCATTGGCAGGCAAGCTGGCCCCTGAGTACCCCGAGTGGTCAGGATGTTGGTCTCAGAGAAGAAGAGTCCCACCAGAGTCGCCATTTGTTGCAGGAAGGCAGACCCCTTCCAGGGCCCAAAACTGGGCTCTTGTCTAACACTTGGAAATGAATTGTCTGAGGAGACACATGTGCTGACAAAGCAAGAGATTTTATTGGGAAAGGGCACCCGGGTGGAGAGCAGTAGGGTAAGGGAATCCAGGAGAACTGCTCTGCTGCGTGGCTCGCAGTCTCGGGTTTTATGGATATGACCATAAACAACAGATATGACCCCAAAACAACAGAATTTCTTGTCCTCTGAATCACCAATAAAAACCACTGAAAACATCCCCAGCAATTTCAAAGTAAAGGAATCAAGAAAGACTAAAGGAATCATAGCTTGCAAAGGGCATCTGATGTTTTACTCCTGAAACCTGTTCTCTGTGAGGTATGGCTGAATGCAGCTACAGATCAAGTCCCATGGCCACTTATAAAGCCAAGCTTGTCTTCTCCCTTAACAGAGCCAACATACAGAAAAGTTCAGTTTCCTCTGTTGAATACATGTTTCTCCCTTAACAGAAAACACATAGAAAAGTTCAGTTTCCTCTGTTGAATACATGTGCAAAGGCACATAGCTCATGGAGACAATCAAAGCATGTTTGCCATGATCACCTATACAATGTAGATAACAGTTTCTAATAGCAAAAAAAAAAAGGAAAAAAAAAAAACTAGACAAAAAGCTAGAAACAACCTAAATGTTTATCAGCAGGGAACAGTCAAATAAGTTATCATGTATCCATACAACAGAATACAATGTAATGCCACTGAAAAATTGAGATGGACCTGCATGTGCCTGGCAAGCAAATTCCCTGAGACATCTGTGCTGATAAAAAACAGCTGGCTGCAGAACAGCATGAACAGCCTGATCCTGTTGATGGTTTGAGATACAGAAGTGCCCATGGAAGCAAATACATACAAAGGAGACCAGGACAAAGTCCCCATGGCTGCCCCTGGGAGAGTGAATGGAAGGGGAAACAGGTGAAGGGATTTTCACATTTTTTGCATATACTTATATAAACTTATTTTAAAAGACAAAATAAAAAAAATTAAAATTCATCACATACAGCTACCTCAGAGTTTGTTGTAAGATTTTATTGTGACAACATAAGCTACATGGACACTGAAAAGCTGTACATAAAGTTAGGTATAAAACACTTCTATTGTTTAAAAGAGAGGAGGTGCTTGCCTGTTTATCTGAAATTTTCACTCTTCTCACTTCCTTAAGTCAAATATATGTCCCTTAAATTGGCAATATCACATACTATCTTCAGACAATCATATCACAGACAGGAAACTGGGTCTTTCCATTCAAATACAATATTTATACCATCAAAAAGAGTGAGTAACAGAGGAATATTTAAGTAGTACATGTAAGTGCTTTCAGGAATGGGAAGAAAAGGAGCTTACCTGTTTGGTTTATTTCAATTCGAGAACCATTAGTTACTTTGTCCAACAGTCTTATGAAGCTGGCTTCAAAATCTGTGGGGAGAAAAGAAAACTGATTGGCCTCCAATTAGGTCATTTTCAGACAGCAGATCCCATCCAAGTGCTGCAGTGCAGGGTAGGTTACTTCCTGCATCACACTGGGTTCTTCACAGGACCTGGGTGAGCACACTGGCTAAGGAATCTGAAGCAGTTGAGAAGCACTGACTAGCATTCGTATGTTTTGCTGTTGCTGTTGTTCAGTCGCTAAGTAGCGTCCAACTCTTTTGCAACCCTATGGACTTGGCCCACTGGGCTCCTCTGTCCGTGGGATATCCCAGGCAAGAGTAGTAGAGTGAGTTGTCATTTCCTTCTCCAGGGGAATCTTCCCAACCCAGGAATCGAACTCGTGTCCCTTGCATCTCCTGCACTGGCAGGCAGATTCTTTACCACTGAGCCACCTAGGAAGCCCATATGTACGTTTAGTAGAACTATTAAAAACAACTCAGTTTTTGTATTCCACCAAAAAATAGGAACTCTACCAGCAATCTAATGGGATATTAATTTCAGCAGCATAACACCCATTTGTTCTGATCTCAGGAGTGTGTGCCAAATGAGAGAAAGGATAGAAAGCAGGAAAGAGTTTTAAAGTCAAACTCTTACTTGCTGCAGAATACCCTTCAATCTCAGAGACAGTAAAAGGTCACTGCCTCTCTCATTCAACAAAGTGCCCTTTCTCCCTTCCTCTATCATCTTATTGATCTAGAACTTTCTAATCAGTTCAGTTTTTAATTTTATTACAAGGTACCTGAATATACAGTATTATTGTCACTTTTTTAATGCATGAAAAAGATTAGAAGAAAAAAACACCAAATGTTAATAAATAGGTTTCTCTTCACAGTAGCATTTTATATGAATTTTTGTTTAAATATGCTTCAAAAAAAAAAATTGCTTCAAACGGAAAGAATAAAATACTTAGGAATATATCTACCTAAAGAAACTAAAGACCTATATATAAAAAACTATAAAACACTGGTGAAAGAAATCAAAGAGGACACTAATAGATGGAGAAATATACCATGTTCATGGATTGGAAGAATCAATATAGTGAAAATGAGTATACTACCCAAAGCAATTTATAGATTCAACGCAATCCCTATCAAGCTACCAACAGTATTCTTCACAGAGCTGGAACAAATAATTTCAGAATTTGTATGGAAAAACAAAAAACCTCGAATAGCCAAAGTGATCTTGAGAAAGAAGAATGGAACTGGAGGAATCAACCTACCTGACTTCAGGCTCTACTACAAAGCCACAGTTATCAAGACAGTATGGTACTGGCACAAAGACAGATATATAGATCAATGGAATAAAATAGAAAGCCCAGAGATAAATCCACGCACATATGGACACCTTATCTTTGACAAAGGAGGCAAGAATATACAATGGATTAAAGACAATCTCTTTAACAAGTGGTGCTGGGAAATCTGGTCAACCACGTGTAAAAGAATGAAACTAGACCACTCTCTAACACCATACACAAAAATAAACTCAAAATGGATTAAAGATCTAAACGTAAGACCAGAAACTATAAAACTCCTAGAGGAGAACATAGGCAAAACACTCTCTGACATACATCACAGCAGGATCCTCTGTGACCCAACTCCCAGAATATTGGAAATAAAAGTAAAAATAAACAAATGGGACCTAATTAACCTTAAAAGCTTCTGCAAATCAAATGAAACTATTAGCAAGGTGAAAAGGCAGCCTTCAGAATGGGAGAAAATAATAGCAAATGAAGCAACTGACAAACAACTCATCTCAAAAATATACAAGCAACTCCTACAGCTCAACTCCAGAAAAATAAATGACCCAATCAAAAAATGGGCCAAAGAACTAAATAGACATTTCTCCAAAGAAGACATACAGATGGCTAACAAACACATGAAAAGATGCTCAACATCACTCATTATCAGAGAAATGCAAATCAAAACCACTATGAGGTACCATTTCACACCAGTCAGAATGGCTGCGATCCAAAAGTCTACAAATAATAAGTGCTGGAGAGGGTGTGGAGAAAAGGGAACCCTCTTACACTGTTGGTGGGAATGCAAACTAGTACAACCACTATGGAGAACAGTGTGGAGATTCCTTAAAAAACTGGAAATAGAACTGCCTTATGATCCAGCAATCGCACTGCTGGGCATACACACTGAGGAAACCAGAAGGGAAAGAGACATATGTACCCCAATGTTCATCGCAGCACTGTTTATAATAGCCAGGACATGGAAGCAACCTAGATGTCCATCAGCAGATGAATGGATAAGAAAGCTGTGGTACATATACACAATGGAGTATTACTCAGCCATTAAAAAGAATACATTTGAATCAGTTCTAATGAGGTGGATGAAACTGGAGCCTATTATACAGAGTGAAGTAAGCCAGAAGGAAAAACAGAAATACAGTATACTAACGCATATATATGGAATTTAGAAAGATGGTAACAATAACCTGGTGTACGAGACAGCAAAAGAGACACTGATGTATAGAACAGTCTTATGGACTCTGTGGGAGAGGGAGAGGTGGGAAGATTTGGGAGAGTGACATTGAAACATGTAGAATATCATGTAAGAAACGAGTTGCCAGTCCAGGTTCGATGCGCAATACTGGATGCTTGGGGCTGGTGCACTGGGACGACCCAGAGGGATGGTGTGGGGAGGGAGGAGGGAGGAGGGTTCAGGATGGGGAACACATGTATGCCTGTGGCAGATTCATTTTGATATTTGGCAAAACTAATACAATTATGTAAAGTTTAAAAATAAAATAAAATAAAATAAAAAAATTGCTTCAGTTACTTTTATGAATAAATTGTTATCAAAGCTGTTGAGTTTGGCAGAAAACAAAATTCTGTAAAGCAATTATCCTTCGATAAAAAAATTAATTAAAAAAAATACAAAAGCTGGGTTATTCTCTAAAACATGAGGGGGTAGATTGTAAATGTGAAATATGAAAAGACAGAGAGAAGAATCAGAAGTATATGTTCTCTGTTCTCCTGAATTGATATTATATACATACAACCCACTACAGTATTCTTGCCTGGAAAATCCCGTAGACGGAGGAGCCTGCTGGGCTACAGTCCATGGGGTCACATGGAGTGACTGAGTGACTTCACTTCTTCTTTCTTTCACATACACACACACACACACACACACACACAGAGCTTTAGCTTCAACATCCCTCCCATGAACGGAAACAGGAAGACCAAGTCTTCTATACTGAAGGCATGGTGACTGCCTGATGCTTTCAGGCAGTTCCTGCTGCTGCTGCTAAGTCGAGTCCAACTCTGTGTGACCCCATAGACGGCAGCCCACCAGGCTCCCCCGTCCCTGGGATTCTCCAGGCAAGAACACTGGAGTGGGTTGCCATTTCCTTCTCCAATGCATAAAAGTGAAAAGTGAAAGTGAAGTCACTCCGTGTCCAACTCTTAGCGACCCCATGGACTGCAGCCTACCAGGCTCCTCCATCCATGGGATTTTCCAGGCAAGAGTACTGCAGTGGGCTGTTACTGCCTTTTTCGTCAGGCAGTTCCTACTCCTCTAATAAACCAGCAGAGTTTGAGAGCACAGACCTTAACAGTAACCTAAACTGATCCCAAAGGGTGAGCAGATCAACGAAGCAATTCCCATCCACCTGTTGTTACTTAACGCTGTCCCATAACTCCTGTTACAGCAAATTCTGCAATCTGTACAAAGAGCACTAGGCTAGAAGTCAGAGAAGCTCCCTTAAGTCCTGAAATAAGGCATAATGGCTAATAACAGAAGCTGTGTGTTAATGCTTACATTATATTAATCCTCATAACCACTAAGCAGGAAGTGCTTCCAGTTTTACAGAAGGCTAAGGCCCAACTGGCACAGTGAAGACTTGAACCCAAGTCTGCCCTTCTCTATAAAACCAAACCAGGGCTGGGTTTGCCTCACTCAGTTTAATCTCTCAAAGCTAACCTCCTCCTCTAGAAAATCATACTACCTTTCAATTGATTTACTGAAGGTCCTGCAGATGACTTAATGAGTCCCCAGTCAACATTTATCTTTAATGAAATTAGAACAGAATAAACACTATCAGTTACATAGTAAGGGTGCTGTTCATGAAATTTTAGTCTCAGTTCAATATATACTTGTATATGTATTGGGTTACGTAGAAGTAGCACCACGAAAGTTGAAAGGTTAAGTCAGCTACAAAATTGAACTACATATTATTTCTATGGTCTTTTATATAGAATATTGTATGTTTTAATGTAGGCAGGATGTATTAATGCCATGCCACTGTCTACCTATGTTTATAGAAAATGCGAGGTATTCTGCACAAAAAAAGAAAACTTGACCTGCTCAAGCTTTCAGGCTGCCTAAATGGGTGAGACAAACAAGCATTTATGAATAAAGTCCAAGATTATAAACCCCATAGCTTTTATAAATTAGTAAAGAAAAGAAAACAAAAAATTACTTTGAAAGTAGGGTGTTTTTGTTTTTTTTTTTTTGCAATCCACAGGGGCTCTTGAGCATGAACACAGTTTAAAATGTCCAGCAGAGGAACACAAGTAGGAAGAAAATGAGCACTTATGAAGACCTCCAGACAAAAACCATCCCCAGATCACAGTAAACAGGTGCTTTAGACGCCGTACCTCAAAGACCCAATGCAGAGCTAGTTCCTGAATCCTAGTAACAGTGAAGATACAGCTCCATCACCTGGTACGAAAAAGATTTCAAGTTCGCCTAATAATAGTCAGACTGAAGCCTCAAACTTCGTTAAAACAAGATGTGTAGGATTCCCTGCCACCTCACTTCTTCAAGACTGCTCCTAGGAGTACAGAATTTCAGATATTGAGCATTAGGGAGGAAGTTCCCCCCCAAAAGCACAATTTTACTAGATGGTTTAAGAATACATAATTAGGTTACACAGCTATAAGGAGAATCAACATGAACGCCACAATGGTCAGGAGACTGGCTACCACTAGGGGCATGGAAGGGAGAGGTAAATAAAGCAGGTCAGTGAAGGTGTGCACAATGCTCTCTTTCTTGACCTGGATGGCATCACACGGATGCTCATTTTATAATCCTATGAGAACTACTTTTATGTTTTATGAATTTTTCATGTTATTGTACTTCACACTTTCAACAAAATTGTCCCATTTAAGACCTTTAATTTCAGGATTCCTTAAATACTACCTCCCATACATAATGACCTCCCTTCCCTAGACCCCCAAAGAAGGGAGTTCTTCATTTCTTTAAAGGGGTTGGTAACTTCTAGAAGACTTCAGTTCAGTTCAGTTCAGTTGCTCAGTCACATCCGACTCTGCGACCCCATGAATCGCAGCACACCAGGCCTCCCTGTCCATCACCAACTCCCGGAGTTCACTGAGACTCACGTCCATCGAGTCAGTGATACCATCCAGCCATCTCATCCTCTGTCGTCCCCTTCTCCTCCTGCCCCCAATCCCTCCCAGCATCAGAGTTTTTTCCAATGAGTCAACTCTTCGCATGAGGTGGTCAAAGTACTGGAGTTTCAGCTTCAGCATCATTCCCTCCAAAGAAATCCCAGGGGTGATCTCCTTCAGAATGTACTGGTTGGATCTCCTTGCAGTCCAAGGGACTCTCAAGAGTCTTCTCCAACACTACAGTTCAAAAGCATCAATTCTTCGGCACTCAGCTTTCTTCACAGTCCAACTCTCACATCCATACATGAGGACTTAGTGGCACTCAATATTGACACTAAGCCTGACCCATTCCTCACCAAAGAAAGGCAAAAAGCCATTTCTTAAAGGAGGGGACTGAAAAAGGGAATACAATCCAAAGATCTACCCTTTAAAAACAAGGAGCAAATCTCAAGAAACAAATTCAACTTAAAAGTATTGTAATGACTCAAATAAATTATGACACATCTATATACTGGAACACTCAGCAGCTATCAAATTAGTGAGATTTTTCATACACTGATATGAATCATCTCTATAGTATATTGACTGGGAAAAAAGTAAGATGCAAATGGCCTCTGTCTGAGAAAGGAAACAGTACCTATTTGCTTATTTATGGAAAGAAAAAAAGAGTCGTGAAAAGAAACACAGCAAACCAACAACACTGGTTGCTTCACACGGAAGGAAGATTGAGAAAGAAACAGACAGACTTTGTAAACCGCTTTGTTTGTTTTGAATTTCATGTCATGTGTACACATTTTTAAAAAATACATAAAAATTAAATTTAAAAAAACAAATAAAGGTACTGTAATACAATTTAAAGAACCAATAAACACTGCTCTCATTAAATAGCCTATGAAAGGTCTTTATAATACAACATAGCCATCATTTTTTAAATAACTGCTTAATTACAAAAGAAAATGTTCACACTATTTTGAGGAAAACAAATTTTAAGTAATATATACAGTGTGATTACAATTCTGTCAGAGACAGAACTAAAAGAAAAGACAGCAAACTATTAACACATGAAATTAGGACTTACTATTTTCAACATTTAATCCAAAAAAGGTAGAAATTACAAATATATACCCAAGTCTCAGAATAAATTAAAGGATGTTCACTCACTTGGAAATAATATATATATAAGGCATTTACATATTTTATATAATTATGCAGAATGTGACAAATAATAAGTAATTTGACCTTACATACATCCCATCTTTCCTAAATTATACATCATGTGAGTTCAGTTCAGTGGCTCAGTCATGTCTGACTCTTTGCAGTCCCGTGGACTACAGCACACCAGGCTTCACTGTCCATAATCAACTCCCAGAGCTTGCTCAAACTCGTGTCCATCAAGTCAGTGATGACATCCAACCATCTCATCCTCTGTCATCCCCTTCTCCTCCTGCCTTCAATCTTTCCCAGCAGCAGGGTCTTTTAAAATGAATCAGGTCTTCGCATCAGGTAGCCAAAGTATTGGAGTTTCAGCTTCAGCATCAGTCCTTCCATTGAATATTCAGGACTGATTTCCTTCAGCATGGACTGGCTGGATATCCTTGCAGTCCAAGGGACTCTCAAGAGTCTTCTCCAACACCACAGTTCAAAAGCATCAATACTTCAGTGCTCAGCTTTCTTTATAGTCCAACTCACAACCATACATGACCACTGGAAAAACCACAGCTTTGACTAGATGGACCTTTGTTGGCAAAGTAATGTTTCAGCTTTTTAATAAGCTGTCTAGATTGGTCATAACTTTTCTTCCATGGAGCAAGCATCTTGTAATTTCATGGCTGCAGTCACCATCTGCAGTGCTTTTGGAGCCCCCCAAAATAAAATGTCACTGTTTCCATTGTTGCCCCATCTTTTTGCCATCAAGTGATAGGGCCAGATGCCATGATCTTCGTTTTTGAATGTTGAGGTCTAAGCCAATTTTTTCACTCTCCTCTTTCACTTTCATCAAGAGGTTCTTTAGTTCTTCTTTGCTTCCTGCCAAAAGGGTGGTGTCATCTGCATATCTGAGATTATTGATACTTCTCCCAGCAGTCTTGATTCCAGCTTGTGCTTCATCCAGCCTGCCATTTCACATGATGTACTCTGCATAGAAGTTAAATAAGCAGGGTGACAATATACAGCCTTGCCGTACTCCTTTTCCGATTTTGAACCAGTCTGTTGTTCATGTCCAGTTCTAACTGTTGCTTCCTGACCTGCATACAGATTTCTCAGGAGGCAGGTCAGGTGGTCTTGTATTCCCATCTCTTTCAGAATTTTCCACAGTTAGTTGTGATCCACACAGTCAAAAGCTTTGGCATAGTCAATAAAGCAGAAAGAGATGTTTTTCTGAAACTCTTGCTTTTTTTATGATCCAGTGGATGTTGGCAATTTGATTTCTGATTCCTCTGCCTTTTCTAAAACAAGCTTGAACATCTGGAAGTTCACGGTTCACGTACTGTTGAAGCCTGGCTTGGAGAATTTTGAGCATTACTTTGCTAGTGTGTGAGAACCCAATTTATAAATCTTTCTGTGGCCTTTTAAGGAAATCTTTGCCTTCACCAAGCTCATGAAGATGTTCTCCTTGAACTTCTATATTCATGTGGAAACCACTACATCTGATAAATTTATTCTTCATGGTTTTTGAAACAGTTTACTGAGAGATGGACGTTCAATTTTGTCAGGTGTCTTTTCAGTAGCAGTTAAGTTGGTTATGTGATTTTTTTTCCCCTCATTTTTGTGTTTAACCTTACATTTAATTATGTTATACTTTTCCATGTGTTTTATCTGTAGCCAATTCTTGAGATGTACCCTTCCTAATCATACTGGATAGTTTAAAAATTTGTTATGATCTATTTTTTAAAGATTTATTTAGGGCTTTTCATTTGGCCTCATTAAATGAGGTTATTTTGTAATTTAATTTTTTTGTGTGTGGTGCTCTTAAGTACCCTACAACTGAAGTCATCTCTGCTGCTGCTGAGTCACT
The DNA here is from genome assembly GCF_027580195.1 of Bos mutus. Taxonomy (NCBI): domain Eukaryota; kingdom Metazoa; phylum Chordata; class Mammalia; order Artiodactyla; family Bovidae; genus Bos; species Bos mutus. Next base: position 72,524,420 of record NC_091624.1, on the reverse strand, counting down.
TCAGTCGTGTCTGACTCTGTGCGACCCCATAGACGGCAGCCCACCAGGCTCTCCCTCCCCTGGGATTCTCCAGGCAAGAACACTGGAGTGGGTTGCCATTTCCTTCTCCAATGCATGAAAGTGAAAAGTGAAAGTGAAGTCGCTCAGTCGTGTCCGACTCTTAGGGACCCCATGGACTGTAGCCCACCAGGCTCCTCCGTTCATGGGATTTTCCAGGCAAAAGTACTGGAGTGGGGTGCCATTGCTTTCTCCAGAAGTCATCTCTATACATTCTTTTTTGTTCTTTGGAATGTGTAAAATAATAAGAATTATTTTTCATTGAATATTGGGGGAAATTTTCTAGCAACTTCAGTGCTCTTTTCTATATATTACTTGGTGAATTTTTGCATTCCTTTTGTTTTGGTTTTATCTTTGGGTGTCTTTAAAATTTTCATTTTATCTATTTTGATTTGTTATCTTTTTACATAACTATGTCAATTCCAAATGTATCAGTAAATAATAGAGAATAGTCTACCACAAATGTTCCTGATCTTTTACATTAATTACATTTTTTATTTTATTAATTCATACTTTCTTTCCTTTTACAAATGAATGAGTCTATTGATTTGTTTTGTATTTTTTTAATGAATTAACTTGATGTCTTTTGCTATTTTCCATTTTGTTTATCTCTTCCTTTAAAATATTTTCATTTCGTTTTTGGCTTGTAAATTTGTTCCATTTCTAAATATCTCAGTTCATTGTTCTGTTGTTTTCTTCTTAATTACCAAAGTGTTTAGAATGGTAAATTTTTCTTTGGTAGGCTCCCATATATTTTGATAAAATTGATATGTCTCTTAATGTTCTTCTTCCAACAACAGAAGAGACAACTCTATACATTGACATCACCAGATGGTCAATACTGAAATCAGATTGGTTATATTCTTTGCAGCCAAAGGTGGAGAATCTCTATACACTTAGCAAAAACAAGTCAAGGAACTGACTGTGGCTCAGATCATGAACTCCTTATTGCAAAATTCAGACTTAAATTGAAGAAAATAGGGAAAACCACTAGACCATTCAGGTATGACATAAATCAGATCCCTTACAATTATACAGTGGAAGTGAAAATAGATTCAAGGGATTAAGTCTGATAGAGTGCCTGAAGAACTATGGACAGAGGTTCATGACATTGTACAGGAGGCGGTGATCAAAACCATCCCCAAGAAGAAGAAATGCAAAAAGGCAAAATGGTTGTCTGAGGAGGCCTTCCACATAGCTGAGAAAAGAAGGGAAGCAAAAAGCAAAAGGAGGAAAGGAAAGATATATCTATCTGAATGCAGAGTTCTAAAGAATAGCAAGGAGAGATAAGAAAACATTCCTAAGTGATCAGTACAAAGAAATAGAGGAAAACAATAGAACAGGAAAGACTAGAGATCTCTTCAAGAAAATTAGAGATACCAAGGGAACTTTTCATGCAAAGATGGGCTCAATAAAGGACAGAAATGGTAGGGACCTAACAGAAGCAGAAGATATTAAGAAGAGGTGGTAAGAATACACAGAAGAACTATACGAAAAAAGATCTTCATGACCCAGATAATCACTATGGTGTGATCACTCACCTAGAGCCAGACATCCTGGAATGTGAAGTCAAGTGGGCCTTCAGAAGCATCACTATGAACAAAGCTCGTGGAGGTGATGGAATTCCAGTTGAGCTATTTCAAGTACTAAAAGATGATGCTATGAAAGTGCTGCATTCAATATGTCAGCAAATTTGGAAAACTCAGCAGTGGTCACAGGACTAGAAAAGGTCAGTTCTCATTCCAATCCCAAAGAAAGGCCATGCCAAAGAATGCTCAAACTACCGCACAATTGCACTCATCTCACATGCTAGTAAAGTAATGCTCAAAATTCTCCAAGCCAGGCTTCAATAGTATGTGAACTGTGAACTTCCAGATGTTCAAGCTGGTTTTAGAAAAGGCAGAGGAACCAGAAATCAAATTGTCAACATCTGCTGGATCATGGAAAAAGCAAGAGTTTCAGAAAAACATCTCTTTCTGCTTTATTGACTATGCCAAAGCTTTTGACTGTGTGGATCACAACTAACTGTGGAAAATTCTGAAAGAGATGGGAATACGAGACCACCTGACCTGCCTCCTGAGAAATCTGTATGCAGGTCAGGAAGCAACAGTTAGAACTAGACATGGAACAACAGACTGGTTCAAAATCGGAAAAGGAGTACGGCAAGGCTGTATATTGTCACCCTGCTTATTTAACTTCTATGCAGAGTACATCATGTGAAATGGCAGGCTGGATGAAGCACAAGCTGGAATCAAGACTGCTGGGAGAAGTATCAATAATCTCAGATATGCAGATGACACCACCCTTTTGGCAGGAAGCAAAGAAGAACTAAAGAGCCTCTTGATGAAAGTGAAAGAGGAGAGTGAAAAAGTTGGCTTAGACCTCAACATTCAAAAAAACGAAGATCATGGCATCTGGCCCCATCACTTGATGGCAAATAGATGGGGCAACAATGGAAACAGTGACAGATTTTATTTTGGGGGGCTCCAAAAGCACTGCAGATGGTGACTGCAGCCATGAAATTACAAGATGCTTGCTCCATGGAAGAAAAGTTATGACCAATCTAGACAGCTTATTAAAAAGCTGAAACATTACTTTGCCAACAAAGGTCCATCTAGTTAAAGCTATGGTTTTTCCAGTGGTCATGTATGGATGTGAGAGCTGGACTATAAAGAAAGCTGAGCACTGAAGAATTGATGCTTTTGAACTGTGGTGCTCTATTTAAAACAACCAACACTGAAGATTACTTTTTTTGCCTCCTACCTTCAAATTTTCCTGGATATTTTATCTTGCTCATATAAAAACCTTTGAAGAAATGAAATCAACAAAACACAGCTTATTTTTCTGATTTATGCTGTTTTTAGCATCTTCAAGTATTCTATTTGTATCCAACCTTCTCAGTTTTAGTCTTTTTCTTCAAACAGAGAGGAAGTGACCCTTCTCTGACACAACTGAGCAACTGAACTGAACTGAACCGACCCCTCTCTAAGCCTAATGCACTGAAATATTTCCTCCACCTTAGAAAATTACTCAAAGCAGAGTAGGACAACACTGCATAATACTCAAAGGGTCAATCCACCAAGAAGACAGAGCAAACCTACATGCACCAAACAACAAATAGCTGCAAAATATATGAAGCTAAAACTGTTCTGACAGAATCAAGAACTCAGCAATTCCACCAAGCAATTCTAATCAACATCTACATATCACCCAACTCACAGAACAGAATATACATTCTTTCCAAGTGCACAATGAACACACACCAAGATAATGGTATCTTGGGGCTTTAAGAAACCTCAAGAAATTTAAAGTAATTGAAATATACAGAGCACGTTCCCTAAACATAATGGAATCAAACTTATATCAATAACAAAATGATAACGGGAAAATATTCAACACTTGGAAGTTAAACAACACACTTGTAAATAATCCATGGATCAAAGAGGAAGTTTTAAAGGCAAGAAAAAACATATTCAACTAAATGAAAATTAAAATATGACACACTGAAAATTCACGGGACTCAGCTAAAGCTGTGTTGAGAGGAAGTTTATTGTACTAAATGCCTATATTACAAAAGAGAAAAGGTTTCCAATAATCTGTCTCACCTCAATTTAGAAAAAGAACAAAATAAATCCAAAGCAAATGAAGAAAATAATAAAAATAGCAGAGACAGATGAAATTGAAAACAAGAAAAATGGGGGGAAAAAATTAGTGAAATAGCTGGTTCTTTAAGAAAATAATCCCAAATTTCTAGCAACACAGAAAAAAAAAAAGACACAAATCAATAGTTTATCAGGAAACAGGGAATATCAATGCAGAACCTCCAGGCATCAAAAGCACAATAAGAAAGAACTATGAACTCTACATATATAAAACAATTTAGATGAAATGGACCATTTCTCCAAAAAACACAAACTACCACAACTCATCATACAAAATGGGTAATTTAAATGACCCTATAACCATTCAGGAAATTGAAAATATATTCTTTAAAACTCCCCCAAAAGAAATCTCTAGGCCTTTATGGTTTCATTGGAGAATTATACCAAATGTTTAAAGAACTAAAATCAATTCTACACAATCTCTTCTAGAAAACAAAGAAACAGTTTCCAATTTATTTTAAACTAGTATGCTGCTGCTAAGTCACTTCAGTCGTGTACAACTCTGTGTGACCCCATAGACGGCAGCCCACCAGGCTCCCCTGTCCCTGGGATTCTCCAGGCAAGAACACTGGAGTGGGTTGCCATTTCCTTCTCCAATGCATGAAAGTGAAAAGTGAAACTGAAGTCGCTCAGTCGTGTCCAACCCTCAGCGACCCCATGGACTGCAGCTTTCCAGGCTCCTCCGTCCGTGGGATTTTCCAGACAAGAGTACTGAAGTGGGGTGCCACTGCCTTCTCCGTTAAACTAGTATATTCTTATTTAAATTATCAAAATCAGACTAAGAGTACAAAAATAGGAAACTACATGGACTGTAGCCCACCAGGTCCTCTGTCCATGGAATTCTCAAGACAAGAATACTGGAGTGGGTTGCCATTTCCTTCTCCAGGGGACCTTCCTGACCCAGGGATCGAACTTGGGTCTCCTGAATTTCAGGGAGATTCTTTACCATCTGAGCCACCAGGGAAGTCCACAAATGAGTATCATTTATGAATATATATGAAAAAATCTGTAACAAAATGTTAGAAAATAAAATCCAGTAATATAAAAAAGAATTACACATCATGACCAGTAGGGTTTATTTCCATAATGCAAGGATGCTTCAATATTTGAAAATCATTCAATGAAATAAACCATATTAACAGACTAAACAAGAGAAATCACAAGATCACATAAGTGGTACAAAAAGTGCATTTGATAAAATACAACACTCATTCATAAACATGTACAAATCTTAGAAAACAGAAGCGAACTTTCTCAACTTGATTAAAAAAAAATCTAAAAAAAATATACAGCTAACATTATACTTTGTGGCAAAACACTTGTTTCCTAAGACAGGGAACAAAGTAACGAAGTTTGGTCTCATTACTCTTATTTAACATAGTGTTAGAAGTCCTACTCTGTGCAATAAGGGGGTAATAAAAGGTATAAATTTCAGAAAAGAAGAAATAAAACTGTTCCAAGTTATAGATGACATGACTGTCCACATGTGTATACCTGTGGCGGATTCATGTTGATATACGGCAAAACCAATACAATACTGTAACGTTAAAAATAAAATAAAATAATTAAAAAAAAAAAAACTAAGAAAAAAAAAATCCCAAAGAATCTACCAAAAAAAGAAAAACCACTACACATTTAGAACTTATAAATGAATTTAGCAAGGTTGCAGGGCTAGGAATTGAGTCACTCAGTAGTGTCTGGCACTTTGCAACCCCATGAACTAACTATACAGTCGATGGAATTCTCCAGGCCAGAATACTGGAGTGGGTAGCCTTCCCTTTCTCCAGGGGATCTTCTCAACCCAGGGATCAAACCCAGGCCTCCTGCATTGCAGGCAGATTCTTTACCAGCTTAGCCACAAGGAAAGCCCAAGGTTGCAGGACACAAGACAAACATGAAAAAAAAAATTGTATTTTTTATATACTATTAATGAACACATAGAGGCCAAAATTTTAAATCAGATATCATTTACAACTGCTCAAAAAAGTGAGACATTTAGGTGTAAATCAACAAATCATGTACAGGACTTAAATGCTAAAAACTACAGATGTTGATGAAAGAAAACAAACATCTAAATAAATGCAAAGATACATTATGTTTATGGATTAGGAGACTCAATACAGTAAAGATGATAACTCTCCCTAAACTATCATATAGGTTTAACATAGTTCTTGTCAAAATCCTAATATGATTTTTTATAAAGACAAAATTATTCTAAACTTTATATGAAAAGGCAAAGAACTAGAATAACTAAAATACTCATGAAAATTAAGACTAAAGTTGAACGGACCAACCCACCCAAATATTATATACATAACAATGCCAGAAAAACATCTACTTTTGCTTTATTAACTACACCAAAGGCTTTGACTGTGTGGATCACAACAAACTGTGGAAAACTCTTAAAAGATGGGAATACCAGACCCACCTCCTGAGAATTCTGTAGGCAGGTTAAGAAGCAACAGTTAGAACTGGACATGGAACAACAGACTGGTTCCAAATTGGGAAAGGAATACATCAAGGCTGTACATGGTCACCCTGCTTATTTAACTTAAATACAGAGTACATCATGTGAAATGCGGAGCTGGATGAATCACAAGCTAGAATCAAGATTTTCAGGAGAAATACCTATAACCTCAGATAGGAAGATGACAGCACCCTAATGGCCGAAAGCAAAGAGGAACTAAAGAGCCTCTTGACAAACGTGAAAGAGGAGTGCAAAAAAGCTCACTTAATACTCAACATTCAAAAAACAAAGATCGTGGCATCCAGTCCCATCACTCCATGGCAAACAGACCAGAGGGAAAGTGGAAATGGTGACAGATTTTATTTTCTTGGGATCCAAAATCATTGTGGATGGTGACTGCAGCCATGAAAATAAAAGACACTTGTTCCCTGGAAGAAAAGCTATGTCAAACCTAGACAGCGTATTAAAAAGCAGAGACATTACCTTGCTGACAGAGGTCTGTAGAGTCAAAGCTATGGTTTTTCCAGTAGTCATGTATGGATGTGAGAGTTTGACCATAAAGAAGACTGAGCTCAGAAGAATGGATACTTTCAAATTATGGTGCTGGCGAAGACTCTTGAGAGTCCCTTGGACTTCAAGGAAATCAAACCAGTCAATTCTAAAGGAAATCAACCCTGAATATTCACTGGAAGGACTGATGCTGAAACTGAAGGTCCACTACTTTGGCCACCTGACGCGAAGAGCCAACTCATTGCAAAAGACCCTGATGCTGGGAAAGACTGAGGGCAGAAGGAGAAGGAAGCAACAGAGGATGAGATGGTTGGTCGGCATCATTGACTCAATGAACATGAATCTGAGCAAACTTCAGGAGATAGTGAAGGACAGGGGAGCCTGGTGTGCTGCCGTCCATGGGGTCACAAGGAGTCAGACATGACTAAGAGACTGAACAACAAAAATCATGAGAGTGTGGTACTGACAAAGGGACAGACATAAAGGTCAGTGAAACAGAACAGAGAACCCAGAAAGAGACCCACACAAATATGCCCAATATTTTTTTAACAAAGTGATTTGTTAAAAAGGGATTAAATGGAAGATAGCCACTTGTACAAATGGTGCTAGAGCAGTTGGACATTCATAAGCAAAAAAATGAACACTGACCTAAGTTTTAAACTTCATACAAAAATTAACTTAAATATAAAATATAAAACCATAAAATTTACAGGAAAAAAAAAAAGAAAATCTTCAGGTCTAGGGCTAGGCAAACAGTTCTTAAACTTTTCACCAAAGGTACACGCAGTAAAAGAAAAATTTGATAAATTCTATTTCATTAAAACTTTCCCTCTGCAAAAGACCATGTTACAGTATAAAAAGGCAAGCTGTAGAGTGAGATAAAATACTAGGAACTAGGAAACCACATATTTGACAAAGGACTAGAATATGTAAAGAACTCTCAAACTTAACAGAAAAATCCTACTAGAAAATGGCAAAAGACATGAAATGTTGTTCAATATCATTAGCCATTCAGTTCAGTTCAGTTCAGTTCAGTTGCTCAGTCGAGTCCAACTCTTTTCGACCCCATGAATCGCAGCACACCAGGCCTCCCTGTCCATCACCAACTCCCCAAGTTCACCCAAACTCATGTGCATCGAGTCGGTGCATCGAGTGCATCGAGTCGGTGATGCCATCCAGCCATCTCATCCTCTGTTGTCCCCTTCTCCTCCTGCCCCCAACCCCTCCCAGCATCAGGATCATTAGTCATTAGGAATGTGCAAATTAAACTGCAAGACAGCACTACACATTAATCAGAATGGCTACAGTTAAAAATAGTGACACCAAATGCTGGCAAGAATGTAAAGAAATTAAATCATTCCTTCAATACTGGTAGGAATACAAACTCTATGCTTATCATTAGTACAGTGGCCAGGCCTCCCCCAATTCCAGTTAATTAGCAACAACTTTGAGTCCCAGACCATACTGAAATAAAGTATAGGTACATCCTGTGGTATAATAAGAAATATAGTTAGTCTTTGTTCCCAGCACAGACCTCCTATAAAAAAAAAAAAAAACCTTGGACGTTCCAGAGTGACAGGGGTCTACTTTAAAAGCTATTCATAGAGTCCCTTTTGAGCACACCTGAGTTTATGCTGCTGAGGTGACTTAGGGTAGAGCCCCAAGACAGCCTCAGGATGGGGCTGGTCACCAAAAAAACCAAAAGATTAGATGGTTAGAACTTTCAATCCTACCAACTTCTACAGGGGGTGGTGTGGTATGGAGGTAGGCCTGGAGATTAAGCCCTAGTAAAAATTCTTGAACAAGGAGAGAACTTCATGTTAGTTTAAAACAAAACAAAAAAAATCCACATTCTGGGAGACTAACAAACCCCCACCGTTCCACAGGGATGGAAGCCCCTACTTCAGGACTCTTCTGGACCTACCCTATGTATCTCTTCATCTGACTACTCATCTTTATCTTTTATATCCTTTATTATAAACTGGTAAATGCAAATAAATATTTCCCTGAGCTTCATGAGACATAATTTTAGCAAATTATTAGACCTCAGGAGGGAGTTTGGGAACCCCCTAATTATAACTGGTTGCTACGAAGTATAAATGGTCTGGGCTTGTGACTGAGACTTGAGATTAAGTCCTTAACCTGTGGGATTTGATGCTATCACCACCGAGGTAGTTCACAATTGAGTTAAATTTGTAGCACACCCGGTGAATGTCCCGGAGAAGGCAATGGCAACTCACTCCAATACTCTTGCCTGGAAAATCCCAGGGCCGGGGGAGCCTGGTGGGCTGCCATCTATGGGGTCACACAGAGTCGGGCACAACTGAAGCAACTTAGCAGCAGCAGCAGTGAATGTCCACTGGGAACTGGACAACTACCTGGTATGGAAAGGAAACCCCACACATCTGGTGTCAGAAGTACTGAGAGCAGAGAAGAAAAATAATTTGCCCTTACAATCCTTTTACAAAATCCAATTCATGAACACCCAGATTTATCCCCAAAACAATGTATCAGTTTGCCAAAAGACATTTTACCTTTAAGGACCTCCATGTGGCATGTTTCCTCAGCACATTTTAAAGGATTCTTTTTATTAAAATTTCACTTACCCCTCCTTTTTCAGAAACTCATCTGGTTAAGCCACGTGCAGCACTCCCCGAGGACCAAATAACTCCTCTCTCCAGTTTCACAGCAAACATGTGACCTACTCAGGGACATGGGTAGCAGCAATCCCATGTCCTAAGTGCTAAATCAGGACTCCTACCCAAGTCCATCATTTCTGTATTCCCACTTTTAAAAAATCATCTTTCTTGTGAATTCTTTCCATATGGACCTCACCTTTACCCAGAAAATGTTAATTCAACTGAACCCTACAGCATACAGCCCTCGTGAAATCCAGAAACCGAAGCACTTTGGACAGCTGCTTTATAATCTGAGGAACACTCAAGTCCACCAAGCAGTCGGTTGGGAGAATAGGCCTTGCCGACTGGAGCTGGCTGCCGTCTGCTTCTGGCTCTGTTACTGTCTAGATATTTAACTTCACCAGCTATCTTACTTAACCATGTTTTGCCTTTTTACCTTTAGTAAAACAACAACAGAAGAATATTTATTTCCTCCTCACTGATGGAAAGAATCTAACGAGGCAATATAATTGTTCATGTTCCTCAAAAGTGAAGTAAATATTATACATTGTAGCTGCATAATTAATAAAAACTATTTCAGGATCTTCTTTCTTTGGGATTCAAATTCTTCTCATCATTTACAATTCCTCGTTCAGAGGAGACAAAAATATTCTATTTAAGAGATTAACAAATCCAGCTGAAATCACAATTTCAGCTGTGTCTCATCCCCTTCTGAATCTGTTTGCAGTTTTCTTGGTACCTCATGCTGCTATTCCCAGTCATTACGGATACGAAGAAAAGAAAAAGCTTAACAATTATATTCAGTTGTTGCTGTTGTTTAGTCACTAAGTGTGTCTGATTCTTCTGGGACCCCACGAACTGTAGCCTGCCAAGCTTCTCTGTCCATGGAATTGCCCAGGCAAGAACACTGGAGTGGGCTGCCATTCCTTTCTTCAGATCTTCCTTACCCAGGGATTGAACTCACATCTCCTGCATTGGCAGGTGGACTGTTTACCACGGAGCCACCTGGGACACCCAGTTAAGTCTGGTAGAGCAGGGTTTTCCAACAGCAGCACTGGTATTTTGCACAGAATAGTTCTTTGTGTGGGGAGCTGTCCAGTGCACTGTAGGGATGTTTAGGGGCATCCCCGGGCTCCACCCACTAGGTGCCAGGAGCAGACTCTCAGTTGTGACAACCAAAAATGTCTCCAAACACTGCCAAATATCCCCGGGGAGCAAAACTGCTCCTGCCTAAGAACCACTACATTATACATATAACACACAAATATTTGGAAGCCATCACCTAAAAGGAAACCTTTAGACTGAAAAGAAAACAGAGAAGGTACAATTAAATATTTGAAAATTTTCCATATAGAAGCAGGAACAGATTTTGAATGCCAGACAAGGGAACTATACCAGTGAACAGAAGTTACAAAAAATAAAACCAGCTAATATTTACTCTTGTTACACACCAGGCTCTGCTGAGTGCACTTTCAAGCACTATTTCATTTAATTCTCACATGACCCTCTGAAGTTGTAGTAATGGCCTCACTTTACAGATGAAAAAAACTGAGGCTCAGGAGCTCCAATAGCTAATAGCAAAAGCAGAACCCTATTTCAAACAGAGATCTAACTGAGCCCAAGCTCTCAACTCCCAGCCTACCATGACCATGACAAATGAACAGTTTATTCATCATCTTTGTGTGCTCAGTCATGTCCAACTCTTTGCAACCCCATGTGTTGTAGTCTGCCACGCTTCTCTGTTCATGTAATTTCCCACTAGAGTGGGTTGTCATTTCCTATTCCAGGGGATCATCCCAACCCAAGGAGAGAACCCACATCTCTTCCGTCTCTTACATTGGCAGGCAGATTCTTTACCACTGTGCCACCTCGGAGGGTACACACCTCCACAAAATAAAGAAAATGAAGAACTTTTTGACTTAAAAGCTGTTTCTTTCAGCAACAATTCCCAAAGCCACCATCTCAGTCCTATCCGGTCAGATCAGAAGATCCAGAGAGTCTTCATCATAACCTCTAGGCACGCTGTTGCTCTAACTCTGAGGAGCCCCATTACAACTTCCTACCTCAAGTTACTCAGGATACTCACTCTCTCAGCTCTTCTTCAGAAAGCTCCTTGAGAATGGAGCAATGAGCTTCTCATGTTTACACCTCCACAAAGCTATGCTCGACCTGGGGCTCAAAGAACCTTTTATGAATGACTATTCCAGAGACGCCACCTCCACACTCCAAAGCTCACACCAGAGGAGATATTTAAGTAAGCACCTTCAGGAGATATAATTCTTGCACTTGAGCTGCAAAATTTTATTGGAGATGATGAGTTTTTTCTAACTCTCAGAATCTAAGTCAGGAAGAGTCAGAAAGGGACAGATGACAGATAAGACATTCGTTGGCTACACCTCCATTGAAGCTACTACAGACTCATATGACTATGATCACATCATGTGTTGGGGCAACATGTATTTATATGTGCATGTATATACACTTACATATGTATGTATGACATATATATATCTCTCTCTCTCTCTCTCTCTCTATGAATGCATGTATATACATATATCTTAGTTCTCTTCTTAGAAATTAAGTATATGTCTACAGAATTTCTGAGGCCTTGAATCTAGCCAAGAAGGTCTAAATTAAGGGTCTCTTTTTACCCCCTAGTATATTAATAAGGTAAGGCAAATAAGGCTATACAGAGTGCTCCTCATATAATACCAGCACTTCTGCTAACCAGTACTACCGTCCCCAGGTACCAGAGTCTGGTATCTTTTCAGGAAAATGCCAAGTGCCCAAGCTCCATTCATGTGTGTGGCAGTGAAAAGATACTCACAAACAGTGCAGGAGGGAGAAAGGGAAACATCACTAAATTATATCTCATGGGCACAATTTCCATTAGAAATCCCAGGTCTACAGGCTAATGTATGAATGTGTGCTCAGTCACTCAGTCTTGCCTGACTCTTTGTGACCCTATGCACTGTAGCCTGCCTGGCTCCTCTGTCCGTGGGATTCTCCAGGCAAGAATACTGGAGTCAGTTGCCATTTTCTCCTCCAGAGAATCTTCCCCTTCCCCTTCACCCAAGGACTGAACCCACGTCTCCTGAATTGGCAGGCATATTCTTTACCACTGAGCCACCATTCTTTACCACTGAGTACTTTAAATAGAAGCCAAAGTACTTCTATTTAAAAATGCTATCCCCAGTGTTCCTAGAACCCTGTCTTCACACCACATCCAGGTAGCTATGAGTTCTCTAGGCTAATATATGGAGAAGGCAATGGCACCCCACTCCAGTACTCTTGCCTGGAAAATCCCATGGACAGAGGAGCCTGGTAGGCTGCAGTCCATGGGGTCGCTAAGAGTCAGACACGACTGAGCGACTTCACTTTTACTTTTTACTTTCCTGCATTGGAGAAGGAAATGGCAACCCACTCCAGTGTTCTTGCCTGAAGAATCCCAGGGACAGGGGAGCCTGGTGGGCTGCCGTCTATGGGGTCGCACAGAGTCGGACACAACTGACGTGACTTAGCAGCTTAGCAGCAGCAGGCTAATATAGGGGGCTAGTGGGAGAGTTGATAGGGAATGCCAGAGTAGAGCAATCAAGCAATTGCTTCACCCAAGAGTCAGACTCCAAATTAAGGTTAAGAAATGTTGAGAGGAAGAGCACCTGGCAAAAACCATGCTAGCGGTCCCTCAACTTCTTCAGGACAGTGAGGGCACTAATAATCATGTACCAACAGAAGCCTTTCTCACTGTCACCAGGTTCCCCTCCATGGTACAGAGGTTCATCTGGTTCCTTCCTTACGAACGTTCTATCTCCATCAATGACATGACATTTCCCCTTATGTGCAACCAATCACCCTTCAAGAGAGGCAGAAACATCCAGAAAATGCATTCAGACAGATGATGAAATGGGCTGGTCACCGAGTATAGGAACCAGTGCAAAATCAAACACACCAACAGGGCCCAGAAAGCTCCCAGGACCAACCACAAACCCTCTTCTCCTTCAACATGCAGAGAGGTTTTCTTTTTTTCTTGAAGTGATTTTTCCAAATCGGAATAACCAGACAGAAGCTTTTAAATATATGAGTCTTATGCCAGGGGACCAGTTGAAATTCGGACACTGTTAACCTGACATGGGTTTAAATGGGGCCTTATTTTTCACCTATTCACCCTGTAGGGCAAAAAGAGAGCTCTGAAGCCTACAGTTTAGCACTTGTCACCAACCCTTTACTAAAGTCAAGGCAATTAGGCCCATGACTGTTAAAAATTTATCTCAAAGCTTCTGTCCTGCACAAACCAATCACAGTCACGGCTGAAAATAAACAAAGAATTTTTAAAAATTCTTTAATCCACACGCAAGGAGATGTGTGAGGGCGGCCGAGAAATCATGGCGACACGGACAGCCGGTGGCGACCAAGGGGACATCTGCTTCTGAGACCTGTTTTGGGACAGGGGACAATACCAACCAGTGGTACTTCCCTCTCTCCACATCTCTCTCCGTCTTTTCATCTGCCCATTCATCACATGTCGGTCCAACAAACTGTTTCTCTCTTTTGAGAGGTTAATAGCGAGAGCAAGAGAGACTCAAGACAAACGAGGGGGCGATGCCTGGGATATGTTGCAACACGTAGTGCTGGAAAACGTGTAGCTGTTTACTACCAGCGCCTGGGAGACGCGGAGCGCCGCGCGCACCAGAGCTCAGTCCTCGGGGCGCGACCCCGCCTCCCCACAACCTCAAGCGCGTTCTGGTGTGGGGGCGACGCGCTGCGAGCCCCCTACGCGCCCACGGAACCCGGAGGCTCCCTGCCTCCCGGATCCCAGGGCAAGAGCGCGGTCTCCCCTCGGGCCCTGCGCCCACCCTGCGAGCTGCGCGCCCCGGAGTTACCTCGGAGGCCGGGGTTGTCATCTCTGGCCCGAATCTTTCGGATTTTGACTGGGCGCCCGCTCAGAGTGGACAGGACCAGACGCTGGCGCAAGAAGTTGCAGCCTGAGTAGCTGAGGGAGTGCGCCTGGCTCGCCATGTGCACGCCCTCCGCAAAGCCGCGGGCAGCAGGGACGAGGCGACTTCGGATGGGCGAGGGGGTCGCGGTATGGCAGTAGCGGCGACAGCGGCAGGGGCGGCCTGGGTTCCCTCCCGCAGCCCCCGGCGCGTCCACGTGGTTTGGAACAGGAAGAGAGAGAGACGAGACACCGGGTCAGAGGGGAGTGAGGCGGAGCCGGTGACCGCCTCTCCACCTACCCGCCCGGCTGGAGGCAGTCCCCCGCACCGGGCCATGCCGCTATTGGCCGGAGGAGAATCAGGGCGGTGCCCGTGCCGCGCCGCTATAGGCCTTCACTGAGGCTGGGCGGTGCCCAGGCCGCGCTACCATTGGCCTGCGCTGGAGTTGGGCGGCGCCCGGGCCCCGGCAACAGCTCTCGGCTGGAGGAGCTTTGGGGCTGGGGGTGGATTGCGGAGAGGCCTGGGAGCGGACGCTCTGTAACACACCCTCCCTGCCAGTTTCTTCGGGTCTTTCCCCCGTAGGGGTAAGGGGAGTGAACAGCAGGCCTGGTACTTAGGCTCACCACTAACGGCAATCTCTGGGATGTGGATGGTATAATCTCCCCCCGCTTTTTCTTAATAGAAAACAGGATTGGCGCGCTTTACCCTGTTGGCAGACACAGTGCTGAGCACGCAGCCAGTTTTATCCCCTCGCTCCCCTCTGTGACCCTGCGAGGTAGTGTCATTCCTTCCCTACACTTGGGGAAGACACCAGCAACACTGCGAGACTGGCAATAGCACCATGCCCAGGAACCGAAGTCTTCAGATACCAGGCCATTGTTTACTAGACATGAAGCTTTGCCACTTTAACCTCAGTGGCTTCCTTTACTGTCACTGTGCTTCATGCCAAGTCAGGTCCTCCCGCCTCTCATGCCTCAAAACGGGTAGCTGCACACCAAATCTTGCACACCAAAATCTTTGCAAAGATTGGATTATGTCACTCTGTTGAAAAATCTTCGAAGATAACACAATTAACTATAAAATGACTGCAGACTTGGGAGTTCAATACCATAATACGGTTGGTTTGCAGCTATTCTCGGGAAATATTACAGATCATGAGTTACAGAACATATGAGAAAAGAGGGGCTTCTGGAAGGGGTCAGAGTTTGAGTAAGATTAAAGAAGATGGCTAGCCTTAATGTGGGTTAAGAGTTATGAGGAACCACTGGAAGGTCTGAACTCCTATAGGCTATTAGAGGTGTTAAGTCCAGTCCCTCAGTCGAGTCTGACTCTGTGACTCCATGGATTACAGCACGCCAGGCTTCCCTGACCATCACCAAATTCCTGAGCTTGCTCAAACTCATGTCCATGCAGTCAGTGATGCCATCCAACCATCTCATCCTCTGTCGGCCCCTTCTCCTCCCGCCTTCAATCTTTCCCAGCATCAGAGTCTTTTTCAGTGAGTCAGTTCTTTGCATTAGGTGGCCAAAATATCGGAGTTTCAGCTTCAGCATCAGTCCTTCCGATGAATATTCAGAACTGATTTCCTCTAGGATTGACTGATTTGATCTCCTTGCTGTCCAAGAGACGTTCCAGAGTCTTCTCCAACACCACAGTTCAAAAGCATCAATTCTTCAGTGTTCACCATTCTGTATAGTCCAACTCTCACATCCATACATGACTACTGGAAAACCATAGCTTTGACTAGATGGATCTTTTTCAGCAATGTCTCTGCTTTTTAATGTGGTATTTAGGTTCCTCATAGCTTTTCTTCCAAGCAGCAAGTGTCTTTTAATTTCATGGCTGCAATCACCATCTGCAGTGATTTTGGAGCCCAAGAAAATAAGCTCTCTGTTTCCACTGTTTCCCCATCTACTGCCATGAAGTAATGGGACCGGATGCCATGATCTTAGTTTTTTGAATATTGAGTTTTAAGCCAGGTTTTTCACTCTCCTCTTTCACTTTCATCAAGAGGCTTTTTAGTTCCTCTTCACTTTCTGCCATACGGGTGGTGTCATCTGCATATCTGAGGTTTCTGATTTTTCTGATATTTCTGATATTTCTCCCTGCAACCTTGATTCCAACTTGTGCTTCATCCAGCCCAGCACTTCGCATGATGTACTCTGCGTAGAAGTTAAATAAGCAGGGTGACAATATACAGCCTTGATGTACTACTTTCCCTGTCTGTTGTTCCATGTCCAGTTCTAACTGTTGCTTCTTGACAGCATACAGATTTCTCAGGAGGCAGTTAAGGTGGTCTGGTATTCCCATCTCTTGAAGAGTTTTCCACAGTTTACTGTGATCTACTTCTCTGACAGAACAGTTGGTAAAAGAATCCACCTGTAATGCAGGAGACCCTGGTTCGATTCCTGTGTTGGGAAGATCCCCTGGAGAAGGGAAAGGCTACCCACTCCAGTATTCTGGCCTGAAGAATTCCATGGACTGTATAGTCCATGGGGTCACAAAGAGTCAGACACAACTGAGCGACTTTCACTTCACTTCAAGCAGAAGTGGATGTTTTTCTGGGATTCTCTTGCTTTCTCCATGACTGAATGAATCTTGGCAATTTGATCTCTGATTCCTCTGCCTTTTCTATGCTATGCTATGCTAAGTTGCTTCAGTAGTGTCCGACTCTGTGCGACCCCATAGATGGCAGCCCACCAGGCTCCGTCGTCCCTGGGATTCTCCAGGCAAGAATACTGGAGTGGGTTGCCATTTCCTTCTCCAGTGCATGAAAAGAGAAAAGTGAAAGTGAAGTCACTCAGTCATGTCCGACTCTTAGCGACCCCATGGACTGCAGCCTACCAGGCTCCTCTGTCCGTGGAATTTTCCAGGCAAGAGTACTGGAGTGGGGTGCCATTGCCTTCTCTAAATTCATCTTGAACATCTGGAAGTACACAGTTTACCTACTGTTGAAGCCTGGATTGGAGAATTTTGAACATTACTAGCATGTGAGATGAGTCCAACTGTGTGGTAGTTTGAACATTCTTTGGTGCTGCCCTTCTCTGGTATTGAAATAAAAACTGACCTTTTGTAGGTCTGTGGCCACTGCTGAGTTTTCCAAATTTGCTGGCATCTTGAGTACAGCACTTTCACAGCATCATCTTTTAGTACTTGAAATAGCTCAACTGGAATTCCATCACCTCCACTAGCTTTGTTTGTAATGATGCTTCCTAAGGCCCACTGGTACTCTCGCCGCTGCCCCTGACCTGGGTCGTGGGGTAACTCCGCTTGGCCGCCGCCCTTCGGGCATGGGGTCCTCCTGACTTCTGCCCCTGACCTTGGACGTGGGGTGGCTCCTCTCGGCCGCGCTTAGCGCGCCGGTCGTCACAGGGCCGAGAGGAGCTACCCCGCGTCCGAGGTCAGGGGTGGAGACGAGAGGACTTACCCCGCGTCCGAGGTCTGGGGCGGTGGCCAGGAGGAGCTACCCCATGCCAGAGGCTGGAGCCGTGGCCGGGAGAACCAACCCCAGGTCCAAGGAGCTGTGGCTGCGCAGGCGCAGGTGGGCCTAGAGGAGCTATCCCACGTTGGAGGGCAGGAAGGGCGGCGGTGAGGAGATACCCCTTGTCCAAGGTAAGGAGCAATGGCTGCGCTTTGCTGGAGCAGCCGTGAAGAGATACCCCACGCCCAAAGTAAGAGAAACCCAAGTAAGACGGTAGGTGTTGCAAGAGGGCATCAGAAGGCAAACACACTGAAACCATACTCAGAGAAAACTAGTCAATCTAATCACACTAGGACCACAGCCTTGTCTAACTCAATGAAACTAAGCCATGCCCGGGGGTAACCCAAGATGGGCAGGTTATGGTGGAGAGATCTGACAGAATGTGGTCCACTGGGGAAGGGAATGGCAAACCACTTCAGTATTGTTGCCTTGAGAAACCCATAATCAGTATGAAAAGGCAAAATGATAGGATACTGAAAGAGAAACTCCCCAGGTCAGTAGGTGCCCAATATGCTACTGGAGATCAGTGGAGAAATAACTACAGAAAGAATGAAGGGATGGAGTCAAAGCAAAAACAATACCCAGTTGTGGATGTGACTGGTGATAGAGGCAAGGTCTGATGCTGTAAAGAGCAATATTACATAGGAACCTGGAATGTCAGGTCCATGAATCAAGGCAAATTGGAAGTGGTCAAACAAGAGATGGCAAGAGTGAATGTCGACATTCTAGGAATCAGCGAACTGAAATGGACTAGAATGGGTAAATTTAGCTCAGATGACCATTATATCTACTACTGCGGGCAGGAATCCCTCAGAAAAAATGGAGTAGCCATCATGGTCAACAAAAGAGTCCGAAATGCAGTACTTGGATGCAATCTCAAAAATGACATAATGGTCTCTGTTCGTTTCCAAGGCAAACCATTCAATATCACAGTAATCCAAGTCTATGCCCCAACCAGTAACGCTGAAGAAGCTGAAGTCGAACGGTTCTATGAAGACCTACAAGACCTTTTAGAACTAACACCCAAAAAAGATGTCCTTTTCATTATAGGGGACTGGAATGCAAAAGTAGGAAGTCAAGAAACACCTGGAGTCAAAGATGCAGAGAAAGCCTTTAACAAAATTCAATATCCATTTATGATAAAAACTCTCCAGAAAGCAGGAATAGAAGGAACATACCTCAACATAATAAAAGCTATTTATGAGAAACCCACAGCAAACATTATCCTCAATGGTGAAAAATTGAAAGCATTCCCTCTAAAGTCAGGAACAAGACAAGGGTGCCCATTTTCACCATTACTATTCAACGTAGTTTTGGAAGTTTTGGCCACAGCAATCAGAGCAGAAAAAGAAATAAAAGGAATCCAAATTGGAAAAGAAGAAGTAAAACTCTCACTATTTGCAGATGACATGATCCTCTACATAGAAGACCCTAAAGACTCCACCAGAAAATTACTAGAACTAATCAATGATTATAGTAAAGTTGCAGGATATAAAATCAACACACAGAAATCCCTTGCATTCCTATACACTAATAATGAGAAAATAGAAAGAGAAATTAAGGAAACAATTCCATTCACCATTGCAACGGAAAGAATAAAATACTTAGGAATATATCTACCTAGAGAAACTAAAGACCTATATATAGAAAACTATAAAACACTGGTGAAAGAAATCAAAGAGGACACTAATAGATGGAGAAATATACCATGTTCATGGATTGGAAGAATCAATATAGTGAAAATGAGTATACTACCCAAAGCAATTTATACATTCAATGCAATCCCTATCAAGCTACCAATGGTATTCTTCACAGAGCTAGAACAAATAATTTCACAATTTGTATGGAAAAACAAAAAACCTCGAATAGCCAAAGCTATCTTGAGAAAGAAGAATGGAACTGGAGGAATCAACCTACCTGACTTCAGGCTCTACTACAAAGCCACAGTCATCAAGACAGTATGGTACTGGCACAAAGACAGAAATATAGATCAATGGAACAAAATAGAAAGCCTAGAGATAAATCCATGCACATATGAACACCTTATCTTTGACAAAGGAGGCAAGAATATACAATGGATTAAAGACAATCTCTTTAACAAGTGGTGCTGGGAAATCTGGTCAACCACTTGTAAAAGAATGAAACTAGAACACTTTCTAACACCATACACAAAAGTACACTCAAAATGGATTAAAGATCTAAACGTAAGACCAGAAACTATAAAACTCCTAGAGGAGAACATAGGCAAAACACTCTCTGACATACATCACAGCAGGATCCTCTGTGACCCAACTCCCAGAATATTGGAAATAAAAGCAAAAATAAACAAATGGGACCTAATTAAACTTAAAAGCTTCTGCACATCAAAGGAAACTATTAGCAAGGTGAAAAGACAGCCTTCAGAATGGGAGAAAATAATAGCAAATGAAGCAACTGACAAACAACTCATCTCAAAAATATACAAGCAACTCCTACAGCTCAACTCCAGAAAAATAAATGACCCAATCAAAAAATGGGCCAAAGAACTAAATAGACATTTCTCCAAAGAAGACACACAGATGGCTAACAAACACATGAAAAGATGCTCAACATCACTCATTATCAGAGAAATGCAAATCAAAACCACTATGAGGTACCATTTCACACCAGTCAGAATGGCTGCGATCCAAAAGTCTACAAATAATAAATGCTGGAGAGGGTGTGGAGAAAAGGGAACCCTCTTACACTGTTGGTAGGAATGCAAACTAGTACAGCCACTATGAAGAACAGTGTGGAGATTCCTTAAAAAACTGGAAATAGAACTGCCTTATGATCCAGCAATCCCACTGCTGGGCATACACACTGAGGAAACCAGAAGGAAAGAGACACGTGTGTACCCCAATGTTCATCGCAGCACTGTTTATAATAGCCAGGACATGGAAGCAACCTAGATGTCCATCAGCAGACGAATGGATAAGAAAGCAGTGGTACATATACACAATGGAGTATTACTCAGCCATTAAAAAGAATACATTTGAATCAGTTCTAATGAGGTGGATGAAACTGGAGCCTATTATACAGAGTGAAGTAAGCCAGAAGGAAAAACAGAAATACAGTATACTAACGCATATATATGGAATTTAGAAAGATGCTAACAATAACCCTGTGTACAAGACAGCAAAAGAGACACTGATGTATAGAACAGTCTTATGGACTCTGTTGCAGAGGGAGAGGGTGGGAAGATTTGGGAGAATGGCTTTGAAACATGTATAATATCATGTATGAAACGAGTTGCCAGTCCAGGTTCGATGCACGATACTGGATGCTTGGGGCTAGTGCACTGGGATGACCCGGAGGGATGGTATGGGGAGGGAGGAGGGAGGAGGGTTCAGGATGGAGAACACATGTATACCTGTGGCAGATTCATTTTGATATTTGGCAAAACTAATACAAAATTTGTAAAGTTTAAAAAAAAAAGGAAACACCTGGAGTAACAGGAAAATTTGGCCTTGGAATACGGAATGAAGCAGGGAAAAGACTAATAGAGTTTTGCCAAGAAAATGAACTGGTCATAACAAACACCCTCTTCCAACAACACAAGAGAAGACTCTATACATGGACATCACCAGATGGTCAATACCGAAATCAGATTGATTATATTCTTTGCAGCCAAAGATGGAAAAGCTCTATACAGTCAGCAAAAACAAGGCCAGGAGCTGACTGTGGCTCAGACCATGAACTCCTTATTGCCAAATTCAGACTTAAATTGAAGAAAGTAGGGAAAACCACTAGACCATTCAGGTATGATCTAAATCAAACCCCTTATGATTATACAGTGGAAGTGAGAAATAGATTTAAGGGCCTAGATCTGATAGATGGAGTGCCTGATGAATTATGGAATGAGGTTCGTGACATTCTACAGGAGACAGGGATCAAGACCATCCCCATGGAAAAGAAATGCAAAAAAGCAAAATGGCTGTCTGAGGAGGCCTTACAAATAGCTGTGAAAAGAAGAGAAGCAAAAAGCAAAGGAGAAAAGGAAAGATATAAACATCTGAATGCAGAGTTCCAAAGAATAACAAGAAGAGATAAGAAAGCCTTCTTCAGCGACCAATGCAAAGAAATAGAGGAAAACAACAGAATAGGAAAGACTAGAGATCTCTTCAAGAAAATCAGAGATACAAAAGGAACATTTCATGCAAAGATGGGCTCGATAAAGGACAGAAATGGTATGGACCTAACAGAAGCAGAAGATATTAAGAAGAGATGGCAAGAATACACAGAAGAACTGTACAAAAAAGATCTTCACGACCCAGATAATCACGATGGTGTGATCACTGACCTAGAGCCACACATCCTGGAATGTGAAGTCAAGTGGGCCTTAGAAAGCATCACTATGAACAAAGCTAGTGGTGGTGATAGAATTCCAGTTGAGCTATTCCAAATCCTGAAAGATGATGCTGTGAAAGTGCTGCACTCAATATGCCAGCAAATTTGGAAAACTCAACAGTGGCCACAGGACTGGAAAAGGTCAGTTTTGATTCCAATCCCAAAGAAAGGCAATGCCAAAGAATGCTCAAACTACAGCACAATTGCACTCATCTCACACGCTAGTAAAGTAATGCTCAAAATTCTCAAGCCAGGCTTCAGCAATATGTGAACCATGAACTTCCTGATGTTCAAGCTGGTTTTAGAAAAGGCAGAGGATCCAGAGATCAAATTGCCAACATCCGTTGGATCATCACAAAAGCAAGAGAGTTCCAGAAAAACATCTATTTCTGCTTTATTGACTATGTCAAAGCCTTTGACTGTGTGGATCACAATAAACTGTGGAAAATTATGAAAGAGATGGAAATACCAGACCACCTGACCTGCCTCTTGAGAAATCTGTATGCAGGTCAGGAAGCAACAGTTAGAACTGGACATGGAACAACAGACTGGTTCCAAATAGGAAAAGGAGTACGTCAAGGCTGTATATTGTCACCCTGTTTATTTAACTTATATGCAGAGTACATCATGAGAAATGCTGAACTGGGAGAAACACAAGCTGGAATCAAGATTACCGGGAGAAATATCAATAACCTCAGATATGCAGATGACACCACCCTTATGGCAGAAAGTGAAGAGGAACTAAAAAGCCTCTTGATGAAAGTGAAAGTGGAGAGTGAAAAAGTTGGCTTAAAGCTCAACATTCAGAAAGCGAAGATCATGGCATCCGGTCCCATCACTTCATGGGAAATAGATGGGGAAACAGTGGAAACAGTGTCAGACTTTATTTTTCTGGGCTCCAAAATCACTGCAGATGGTGATTGCAGCCATGAAATTAAAAGACGCTTACTCCTTGGAAGGAAAGTTATGACCAACCTAGATAGTATATTCAAAAGCAGAGACATTACTTTGCCAACAAAGGTCCATCTAGTCAAGGCTACGGTTTTTCCAGTGGTCATGTATGGATGTGAGAGTTGGACTGTGAAGAAGGCTGAGTGCCGAAGAATTGATGCTTTTGAACTGTGGTGTTGGAGAAGACTCTCAAGAGTCCCTTGGACTGCAAGGAGATCCAACCAGTCCATTCTGAAGGAGATCAGCCCTGGGATTTCTTTGGAAGGAATGATGCTAAAGCTGAAACTCCAATACTTTGGCCACCTCATGCGAAGAGTTGATTCATTGGAAAAGACTCTGCTGCTGGGAGGGATTTTGGGCAGGAGGAGAAGGGGACGACAGAGGATGAGATGGCTGGACGGCATCACTGACTCGATGGACATGAGTCTGAGTGAACTCCGGGAGTTGGTGATGGACAGGGAGGCCTGGCGTGCTGCGATTCTTGGGTTCGCAAATAGTCAGACACGACTGAGCGACGGATCTGATCTGATCTGAAGGCCCACTAGACTTTACATTTCAGGATGTCCAGCTTTTGGTAAGTGATCACACCATCGCAGTTATCTGCGTCATGAAGATCATTTTTGTATAGTTCTTCTGTGTCTTCTTGCCACCATTTCCTCATATCTTCTGCTTCTGTTACGTCCTTACAATTCCTGTCCTTTATTGAGCCCATCTTTGCATGAAGTGTTCCCTTGGTATCTCTAATTTTCTTGAAGAGATCTCTGTTCTTTTCCATTCTATTGCTTTCCTCCTTTTCTTTGTGTTGATCACTAAGGAAGGCTTTCTTATCTCTTCTGCTATTCTTTGGAACTTTGCATTCAAATCAGCATATCTTTCCTTTTCTCCTTTGCCGTTAGCCTCTGTTCTTTTCTCAGCTATTTATAAGGCCTCCTCAGACAACCATTTTGCCTTTTTATATTTCTTTTCTTGGGGATGGTTTTGCTCATTGCCTCCTGTACAATGTCACAAACCTCCATCCATAGTTCTTCAGGCAATCTGTCAGATCTAATCCCTTGAATCTCTGTCATTTCCACTGTATAATCTTAAGGGATTTGATTTAGGTCATACCTGAATGGTCTAGTGATTTTCCCTACATTCTTTAAGTCTGAATTTGGCAATAGGGGACTTCCCTTGTGGCTCAGCTGGTAAAGAATCTGCCTGCAATGTGGAGACCTGGGTTTAGTCCTCGGTTTGAAAGATCCCTGGAGAAAGGAAAGGTTACCCTACCCATTCCAGTATTCTGGCCTGGAAAATTCCTTGAATGTATAGTCAATGGGCTCACAAAGAGCCAGACACAACTGAGCGACTTTCACTTTCACTTTTCACTTGGCAATAAGGAGTTCATGATCTGAGCCACAGTCAGCTCCCAGTCTTGTTTTTGCTGACTGTATACAGCTTCTCCATGTTTGGCTGCAAGAATATCAGTTCAGTTCAGTCGCTCAGTCGTGTCTGACTCTTTGCAACCCCATGAATCACAGCACATCAGAGCTCCCTGTCCTTCACCAACTCCCAGAGTTCACTCAACTCGTGTCCACCGAGTCGGTGATGCCATCCAGCCATCTCATCCTCTGTCATCCCCTTCTCCTCCTGCCCCAATCCCTCCCAGCATCAGAGTTTTTTCCACTGAGTCAATCCTGTGTTGGGAAGATCCTGGAGAAGGGAAAGGCTACCCACTCAGTATTCTGGCCTGAAGAATTCCATGGACTGTATAGTCCATGGGTCACAAAGAGTCAGACACAACTGAGCGACTTTCACTTCACTTCAAGCAGAAGTGGATGTTTTTCTGGGATTCTCTTGCTTTCTCCATGACTGAATGAATCTTGGCAATTTGATCTCTGATTCTCTGCCTTTTCTATGCTATGCTATGCTAGAGTTGCTTCAGTAGTGTCCCACTCTGTCGACCCCACAGATGGCAGCCCACCAGGCTCTGCTGCCCTGGGATTCTCCAGGCAAGAATACTGGAGTGGGCTGCCATTTCCTTCCAGTGCATGAAAAGAGAAAAGTGAAAGTGAAGTCACCAGTCATGTCCGACTCTTAGCGACCCCCCCATGGACTGCAGCCTACCAGGCTCCTCTGTCCGTGGAATTTTCCAGGCAAGAGTACTGGAGTAAAGCCTCTGCCTTCTCTAAATTCATCTTGAACATCTGGAAGTACACAGTTTACCTACTGTTGAAGCCTGGATTGAGAATTTTGAACATTACTAGCATGTGAGATGAGTCCAACTGTGTGGTAGTTTGAACATTCTTTGGTGCTGCCCTTCTCTGGTATTGAAATAAAAACTGACCTTTTGTAGGTCTGTGGCCACTGCTGAGTTTTCCAAATTTGCTGGCATCTTGAGTACAGCACTTTCACAGCATCATCTTTTAGTACTTGAAATAGCTCAACTGGAATTCCATCACCTCCACTAGCTTTGTTTGTAATGATGCTTCCTAAGGCCCACTGGTACTCAGCCGCTGCCCCTGACCTGGGTCGTGGGGTAACTCCGCTACGCACGCCGCATCGGGGCATGGGGGTCCTCCTGATTTCTTCTGACCTGACGGGGGTGGTTCTTCCTCGGCCGCCGCTCGTAGGCCGCCGAGGAGCTACCCCGCGTCCGGAGGTCAGGGTGGAGACGAGAGGGAGCTTACCCCGGCCCGAGGTCTGGGCGGTGGCCAGAGGAGCTACCATGCCAGAGGCTGAGCTGTGGCCGGGAGAACCAACCCCAGGTCCAAGGAGCTGTGGCTGGGCTGGGCCATCCCACGCTGCCCGTGGGGCAACCCAAGATGGGCAGGTCATGGTGGAGAGATCTGACAGAATGTGGTCCACTGGAGAAGGGAATGGCAAACCACTTCAGTATTCTTGCCTTGAGAACCCCATGAACAGTATGAAAAGGCAAATGATAGGATACTGAAAGAGAAACTCCCAGGTCAGTAGGTGCCCAATATGCTACTGGAGATCAGTGGAGAAATAACTCCAGAAAGAATGAAGGGATGGAGCCAAAGCAAAAACAATACCCAGCTGTGGATGTGACTGGTGATAGAAGCAAGGTCCGATGCTGTAAAGAGCAATATTGCATAGGAACCTGGAATGTCAGGTCCATGAATCAAGGCAAATTGAAGTGGTCAAACAAGAGATGGCAAGAGGAATGTCGACATTCTAGGAATCAGCTAACTGAAATGGACTGAATGGGTGAATTTAACTCAGATGACCATTATATCTACTACTGCAGGGCAGGAATCCTCAGAAGAAATGGAGTAGCCATCATGGTCAACAAAAGAGTCCAAATGCAGTACTTGGATGCAATCTCAAAAACGACAGAATGATCTCTGTTCGCTTCAAGGCAAACCATTCAATATCACAGTAATCCAAGTCTATGCCCCAACCAGTAACGCTTGAAGAACAGAGAAAGCCTTTAACAAAATTCAATATCCATTTATGATAAAAACTCTCCAGAAAGCAGGAATAGAAGGAACATACCTCAACATAATAAAAGCTATTTATGAGAAACCCACAGCAAACATTATCCTCAATGGTGAAAATTGAAAGCATTCCCTCTAAAGTCAGGAACAAGACAAGGGTGCCCATTTTCACCATTACTATTCAACGTAGTTTTGAAGTTTTGGCCACAGCAATCAGAGCAGAAAAAGAAATAAAAGGAATCCAAATTGGAAAAGAAGAAGTAAAACTCACTATTTGCAGATGACATGATCCTCTACATAGAAGACCCTAAAGACTCCACCAGAAAATTACTAGAACTAATCAATGATTATAGTAAAGTTGCAGGATATAAAATCAACACACAGAAATCCTTGCATTCCTATACACTAATAATGAGAAAATAGAAAGAGAAATTAAGGAAACAATTCCATTCACCATTGCAACGGAAAGAATAAAATACTTAGGAATATATCTACCTAAAGAAACTAAAGACCTATATATAGAAAACTATAAAACACTGGTGAAAGAAATCAAAGAGGACACTAATAGATGGAGAAATATACCATGTTCATGGATTGAAGAATCAATATAGTGAAAATGAGTATACTACCCAAAGCAATTTATAGATTCAATGCAATCCCTATCAAGCTACCAATGGTATTCTTCACAGAGCTAGAACAAATAATTTCACAATTTGTATGGAAAACAAAAACCTCGAATAGCCAAAGCTATCTTGAGAAAGAAGAATGGAACTGGAGGAATCAACCTACCTGACTTCAGGCTCTACTACAAAGCCACAGTCATCAAGACAGTATGGTACTGGCACAAAGACAGAAATATAGATCAATGGAACAAAATAGAAAGCCTAGAGATAAATCCACACACATATGAACACCTTATCTTTGACAAAGGAGGCAAGAATATACAATGGATTAAAGACAATCTTTTAACAAGTGGTGCTGGGAAATCTGGTCAACCACTTGTAAAAGAATGAAACTAGAACACTTTCTAACACCATACACAAAAAGTAAACTCAAAATGGATTAAAGATCTAAACGTAAGACCAGAAACTATAAAACTCCTAGAGGAGAACATAGGCAAAACACTCTCTGACATACATCACAGCAGGATCCTCTGTGACCCAACTCCCAGAATATTGGAAATAAAAGCAAAATAAACAAATGGGACCTAATTAAACTTAAAAGCTTCTGCACATCAAAGGAAACTATTAGCAAGGTGAAAAGACAGCCTTCAGAATGGGAGAAAATAATAGCAAATGAAGCAACTGACAAACAACTATCTCAAAATATACAAGTAACTCCTACAGCTCAACTCCAGAAAAATAAATGACCCAATCAAAAATGGGCCAAAGAACTAAATAGACATTTCTCCAAAGAAGACACACAGATGGCTAACAAACACATGAAAAGATGCTCAACATCACTCATTATCAGAGAAATGCAAATCAAAACCACTATGAGGTACCATTTCACACCAGTCAGAATGGCTGCATCCAAAAGTCTACAAATAATAAATGCTGGAGAGGGTGTGGAGAAAAGGGAACCCTCTTTACACTGTTGGTGGAATGCAAACTAGTACAGCCACTATGAAGAACAGTGTGAGAGATTCCTTAAAAACTGGAAATAGAACTGCCTTTATGATCCAGCAATCCCACTGCTGGGCAATGTTCACACACTGAGGAAACCAGAAGGAAAGAGACACGTGTACATATAAAATGTTCATTAAAAGAGCACTGTTTATAAACTGACTAGCCAGGTGACATGGAAGCAACCAGTAGATGTCCATCAGCAGAATGAATGGATAAGAAAGCAGTGGTACATATACAAATGAGTATTAGAAGCCATTAAAAAGAATACATTTGAATCAGTTCTAATGAGGTGGATGAAACTGGAGCCTGGGGCTATACAGAGGGATGAAGTAGAAGGAAAACACAATATTTTGATACTAACGAGAATTTAAAAAAAAGAAAAAGAAAGATGGTAATAAAATGAACTCAGCAAAAACACCCTTTCCAACAACACAAGAGAAGACTGACACCAGATGGTCAATACAAATCAGATTGATTATATTTTGCAGCCAAAGATGAAAAGCCTATACAGTCAGCAAAAAATAAGGCCAGGAGCTGGGATTGTGGCACCATGAACCTCCTATTGCCAAATTCAGACTTAAATTGAAAAAGAGGGAAAACCACTAGACCATTCAGGTATGATCTAAATCAAACCCCTTATGATTATACAGGAAGTGAGAAATAGATTTAAGGGCCTAGATCTGATAGATGGAGTGCCTGATGAATTATGGAATGAGGTTCGTGACATTCTACAGGAGACAGGGATCAAGACCATCCCCATGGAAAAGAAATGCAAAAAAGCAAAATGGCTGTCTGAGGAGGCCTTACAAATAGCTGTGAAAAGAAGAGAAGCAAAAAGCAAAGGAGAAAAGGAAAGATATAAACATCTGAATGCAGAGTTCCAAAGAATAACAAGAAGAGATAAGAAAGCCTTCTTCAGCGACCAATGCAAAGAAATAGAGGAAAACAACAGAATAGGAAAGACTAGAGATCTCTTCAAGAAAATCAGAGATACAAAAGGAACATTTCATGCAAAGATGGGCTCGATAAAGGACAGAAATGGTATGGACCTAACAGAAGCAGAAGATATTAAGAAGAGATGGCAAGAATACACAGAAGAACTGTACAAAAAAGATCTTCACGACCCAGATAATCACGATGGTGTGATCACTGACCTAGAGCCACACATCCTGGAATGTGAAGTCAAGTGGGCCTTAGAAAGCATCACTATGAACAAAGCTAGTGGTGGTGATAGAATTCCAGTTGAGCTATTCCAAATCCTGAAAGATGATGCTGTGAAAGTGCTGCACTCAATATGCCAGCAAATTTGGAAAACTCAACAGTGGCCACAGGACTGGAAAAGGTCAGTTTTGATTCCAATCCCAAAGAAAGGCAATGCCAAAGAATGCTCAAACTACAGCACAATTGCACTCATCTCACACGCTAGTAAAGTAATGCTCAAAATTCTCCAAGCCAGGCTTCAGCAATATGTGAACCGCGAACTTCCTGATGTTCAAGCTGGTTTTAGAAAAGGCAGAGGATCCAGAGATCAAATTGCCAACATCCGTTGGATCATCACAAAAGCAAGAGAGTTCCAGAAAAACATCTATTTCTGCTTTATTGACTATGTCAAAGCCTTTGACTGTGTGGATCACAATAAACTGTGGAAAATTATGAAAGAGATGGAAATACCAGACCACCTGACCTGCCTCTTGAGAAATCTGTATGCAGGTCAGGAAGCAACAGTTAGAACTGGACATGGAACAACAGACTGGTTCCAAATAGGAAAAGGAGTACGTCAAGGCTGTATATTGTCACCCTGCTTATTTAACTTATATGCAGAGTACATCATGAGAAATGCTGAACTGGGAGAAACACAAGCTGGAATCAAGATTACCGGGAGAAATATCAATAACCTCAGATATGCAGATGACACCACCCTTATGGCAGAAAGTGAAGAGGAACTAAAAAGCCTCTTGATGAAAGTGAAAGTGGAGAGTGAAAAAGTTGGCTTAAAGCTCAACATTCAGAAAGCGAAGATCATGGCATCCGGTCCCATCACTTCATGGGAAATAGATGGGGAAACAGTGGAAACAGTGTCAGACTTTATTTTTCTGGGCTCCAAAATCACTGCAGATGGTGATTGCAGCCATGAAATTAAAAGACGCTTACTCCTTGGAAGGAAAGT
Source organism: Bos mutus (assembly GCF_027580195.1). NCBI lineage: Eukaryota > Metazoa > Chordata > Mammalia > Artiodactyla > Bovidae > Bos > Bos mutus. The sequence goes on along the minus strand of NC_091624.1, from coordinate 72,494,119 downwards.
TATGACCAACCTAGATAGTATATTCAAAAGCAGAGACATTACTTTGCCAACAAAGGTCCATCTAGTCAAGGCTACGGTTTTTCCAGTGGTCATGTATGGATGTGAGAGTTGGACTGTGAAGAAGGCTGAGTGCCGGAAGAATTGATGCTTTTGAACTGTGGTGTTGGAGAAGACTCTCAAGAGTCCCTTGGACTGCAAGGAGATCCAACCAGTCCATTCTGAAGGAGATCAGCCCTGGGATTTCTTTGGAAGGAATGATGCTAAAGCTGAAACTCCAATACTTTGGCCACCTCATGCGAAGAGTTGATTCATTGGAAAAGACTCTGCTGCTGGGAGGGATTTTGGGCAGGAGGAGAAGGGGACGACAGAGGATGAGATGGCTGGACGGCATCACTGACTCGATGGACATGAGTCTGAGTGAACTCCGGGAGTTGGTGATGGACAGGAAGGCCTGGCGTGCTGCGATTCTTGGGTTCGCAAATAGTCAGACACGACTGAGCGACGGATCTGATCTGATCTGAAGGCCCACTAGACTTTACATTTCAGGATGTCCAGCTTTTGGTAAGTGATCACACCATCGCAGTTATCTGCGTCATGAAGATCATTTTGTATAGTTCTTCTGTGTCTTCTTGCCACCATTTCCTCATATCTTCTGCTTCTGTTACGTCCTTACAATTCCTGTCCTTTATTGAGCCCATCTTTGCATGAAGTGTTCCCTTGGTATCTCTAATTTTCTTGAAGAGATCTCTGTTCTTTTCCATTCTATTGCTTTCCTCCTTTTCTTTGTGTTGATCACTAAGGAAGGCTTTCTTATCTCTTCTGCTATTCTTTGGAACTTTGCATTCAAATCAGCATATCTTTCCTTTTCTCCTTTGCCGTTAGCCTCTGTTCTTTTCTCAGCTATTTATAAGGCCTCCTCAGACAACCATTTTGCCTTTTTATATTTCTTTTCTTGGGGATGGTTTTGCTCATTGCCTCCTGTACAATGTCACAAACCTCCATCCATAGTTCTTCAGGCAATCTGTCAGATCTAATCCCTTGAATCTCTTTGTCATTTCCACTGTATAATCTTAAGGGATTTGATTTAGGTCATACCTGAATGGTCTAGTGATTTTCCCTACATTCTTTAAGTCTGAATTTGGCAATAGGGGACTTCCCTTGTGGCTCAGCTGGTAAAGAATCTGCCTGCAATGTGGGAGACCTGGGTTTCGTCCCTCGGTTTGAAAGATCCCCTGGAGAAAGGAAAGGTTACCCTACCCATTCCAGTATTCTGGCCTGGAAAATTCCTTGGAATGTATAGTCAATGGGCTCACAAAGAGCCAGACACAACTGAGCGACTTTCACTTTCACTTTTCACTTGGCAATAAGGAGTTCATGATCTGAGCCACAGTCAGCTCCCAGTCTTGTTTTTGCTGACTGTATACAGCTTCTCCATGTTTGGCTGCAAGAATATCAGTTCAGTTCAGTCGCTCAGTCGTGTCTGACTCTTTGCAACCCCATGAATCACAGCACATCAGAGCTCCCTGTCCTTCACCAACTCCCAGAGTTCACTCAACTCGTGTCCACCGAGTCGGTGATGCCATCCAGCCATCTCATCCTCTGTCATCCCCTTCTCCTCCTGCCCCCAATCCCTCCCAGCATCAGAGTTTTTTCCACTGAGTCAACTCTTCGCATGAGGTGGCCAAAGTATTGCAGTTTCAGCTTCAGCATCGGTCCTTCCAAAGAACACCCAGGACTGATCTCCTTTAGAATGGACTGGTTAGATCTCCTTGCAGTCCAAGGAACTCTCAAGAGTCCTCTCCAACACCACAGTTCAAAAGCATCAATTCTTTGTGACTCAGCTTTCTTCACAGTCCAATTCTCACATCCATACATGACCACTGGGAAAACCATAGCCTTGACTAGATGAACCTTTGTTGGCAAAGTAGTATCTCTGCTTTTGAATATACTCTCTAGGTTGGTCATAACTTTCCTTCCAAGGAGTAAGTGTCTTTTAATTTCATGGCTGCAATCACCATCTGCAGTGATTTTGGAGCCCAGAAAAATAGTCTGACACTGTTTCCACTGTTTCCCCATCTATTTCCCATGAAGTGATGGGACCGGATGCCATGATCTTCGCTTTCTGAATGTTGAGCTTTAAGCCAACTTTTTCAATCTCCACTTTCACTTTCATCAAGAGGCTTTTTAGTTCCTCTTCACTTTCTGCCATAAGGGTGGTGTCATCTGCATATCTGAGGTTATTGATATTTCTCCCGGTAATCTTGATTCCAGCTTGTGTTTCTCCCAGTTCGGCATTTCTCATGATGTACTCTGCATATAAGTTAAATAAGCAGAGTGACAATATACAGCCTTGACGTACTTCTTTTCCTCTTTGGAACCAGTCTGTTGTGCAAGAATATAATCAATCTGATTTCAGTATTGACCATCTGGTGATGTCCATGTGTAGAGTCATCTCTTGTTGGAAGAAAGTGTTGCCATGACCAGTGCATTCTTTTGGCAAAACTCTGTTACCCTTTGCACTGCTTCATTTTGTACTTCAAGGCCAAATTTGCCTGTTATTCCAGGTATGTCTTGACTTCCTACTTTTGCATTCCAGTCCCCTATGATGAAAAGGATATTTTTTTTTTTGGTGCTAGTTCTAGAAGGTCTCATAGGTCTTCATGGAACCATTCAACTTCGGCTTATTAAGCATTACTGATTGGGGCATAGACTTGGATTACTGTGATATTGAATGGTTTGCCTTGGAAACGAACAAAGATCATTCTGTCATTTTTGAGATTGCACTTCAGACTCTTCTGTTGACTATGAGGGCTACTCCATTTCTTCTAAGGGATTTTTGCCCACAGTAGTAGATATAATGGTCATCTGCAGAGTCTATGAAGACCTACAAGACCTTCTAGAACTAACACCAAAAAAGACATCCTTTTCATCATAGGGGATTAGAATGTAAAAGTAGGAAGCTCAAGCTAAGAGATATCTGGAATAACAGGCAAGTTTACCCTTGGAGTACAAAATGAAGCAGGGCAAAGGTTAACAGAGTTTTGTCAAGAGAACACACTGGTCAGAGGAAACACCCTCTTCAAACAACACAAGAGACGGTTCTACATATGAACATCACCAGATGGTCAACACTGAAATCAGACTGATTATATTCTTTGCAGTCGAAGATGGAGAAGCTGTATACAATCAGCAAAAACAAGATCAAGAGCTGACTGTGGCTCAGATCATGAAATCCTTGTTGCAAAATTCAGACTTAAAATGAAGAAAGTAGGGAAAACCACTAGCACATTCATGTATGACCTAAATCAAATCCCTTATGATTATACAGTGGAGGTGACAAACAGAGTCAAGGGGTTAGAACTGGTAGACAGAGTGCCTGAAGAACTATGGACAGAGGTTCATAACATTGTATAGGAGGCAGTGACCAAACCATCCCAGAGAAAAAGAAATGCAAGACAGCAAAGTGGTTGTCTGACAGCAAAGGCTTTACAAATAGCCAGGAAAAGAAGAGAAATGAAAGGCAACAGAAAAAGGGAAAGATTTACCCAACCAAATGCAAAGTTCCAGAGCATAGCAAACAGAAAGCCTTTTAAATGAACAATGCAAAGAAACAGAGGAAAACAACAGAATGAGAAAGACTAGAGATCTCTTCAAGAAAATTGGAGATACCAAGGGAATATTTTATGCAATCATGGGCACAATAAAGCACAGAAACCATAAGGACCTAACTGAAGGAGAAGAGATTAAGAAGCGGTAGCAAGAATACACAGAAGAACTGTATGAAAAAGGTCTTAATGACCCAGATAACCATGATGGTGTGGCCACTCACCTAGAGCCAGACATCCTGGAGTGTGAAGTCAAGTGGGTCTTAGGAAGCATTACTGTGAACAAAGCTAGTGGAGGTGAGGAATTCCAGCTGAGCTATTACAAATCCTAAAAGATGATGCTATTAAAATACTACACGCAATATGCCAGGAAATTTGGAAAACTCAGCAGTGGCCACAGGACTGGAAAAGGTCAGTTTTTATTTCAATACCAGAGAAGGGCAATGCCAAAGAATGTTCAAACTACCACCCAATTTGCACTCATTTCACATGCTAGCAAAGTAATGCTCAAAATCCTTCAAACTAGGCTTCAGCAGTATGTGAACTTAGAACTTCCAGATATACAAGCTGGATTTAGAAAAGCAGAGGAACAAGTGTTCAAATTGCCAGCATTCATTCAGTCATGGAGAAAGCAAGGGAATTCCAGAAAAATATCTACTTTGCTTTATTGTCTATGCTAAATCCTTTGACTGTGTGGATCCCAACAAACTGTGGAAAATTCTTTAAGAAATGGGAATACCAGACCATCTTACCTGTTTCCAGAGAAATCTGTATGCAGGTCAAGAAACAGCAGTTAGAACCAGACATGAAACAATGAACTGTTTCAAAATTGAGAAAGGAATAAATCAAGACTGTTAATTGTCACTCTGCTTATTTAACTTCTGTGCATATTACATTACATTTCTGTGCAAAATGCCAGACTGGATGAATCACAAGCTGGAATCAAGACTGTCAGGAGAAACACCAACAACCTAATATATGCAGATGATACCACTCTAATAAAAGAAAACAAAGAGGAAATAAAAAGTTTCTTGATGAAGGTGAAAGAGGACAGTGAAAAAGCTGGCTTAAAACTCAACATTCAAAAAAGAAAATCATGGGATCCAGTCTCATCACTTCATGGCAAATAGAAGGGGAAAAAGTGGAAACAGTGACATGTGTTATCTTCTTGGGCTTCAAAATCACTGCAGACAGTGACTGCAGCAATGAAGTTAAAGATGCTTGCTACTTGGAAGAAAAGCTATGACAAACCTAGAAAACATTAAAAAGTAGAGACATCATTTAGCTAACAAAGATCCCTATTATAGTCAAAGCTATGGTTTTCCCAGTAGTCATGTATGGATGTGAGAGTTGGACCATAAAGAAAACTGAGCACTGAAGAACTGATGGTTTTGAATTATGGTGCTGGAAAAGATTCTTGTGATTACCTTGGACTGCAAGGATATCAAACCAATCAGTCCTAAAGAAAATCAACCCTGAATACTCATTGGAAGGACTGATGCTGAAGCTGAAGCTCCAACACTCTGGCCACCTGATGTGAAGAGCCAACTCACTGGAAAAGACCCTGATGCTGGGAAAGATTGAAGGCAGGAGAAGGAAGCAACAGAGGATGAGATGGTTGGGTAGCATCACCGACTCACTGGACATGAGTTTGAGCAAAGTCCACAAGAGGGACAGGGAAGTGAGAGACAAAGAAGCCTGGCTTACTGCAATCCATGGGGTCACAAAGAGTCAGAACCAACTTAGCTACTGAACAACAACAACAATGCAGAATTTAACATGATCAGCCGTGAAGTTCATTGAGCGAAGTGGTAATCCATATACATTAATGTCATTTGTTGAGACTTTTAGGAAGTTGGCAGTATTCAAAGTTCCAGGACCTCTGAATGCAGCCCTTGAATCCTGATGTGGAGGATCCCAAAGCAAAAACTAGAACCATCACACCAGTAGAGGATGTTTTGTATATTATCACATTTTATTCAACGACCTTAAAAAAACAACTAATATCCTTTGTATCAACCCCTGTCGGTGCCCTGTTCATATCTCTTCAGCTATTACTATTTTCTGTGCAAACCTGCTTAATTTTCCTCCAACAGCACCTTTATCTCTTTGTCTGAGGGTTTTTCTCACCTGTGTAACTTAACAGGGCAAAAGTACTGGGAATTAATTCTCCCTCAGTCACCTCCCACTCCCCACCCCACCCCCTCACCCTCCACCTCCCCCCAGTCCTCACCAAATGGCTGGTTTGAGTTAATACCCTAGTTCTGAGACATAAGTTCTACAGTGGTTCCCAGGGTTCCCCAGAGGTTTTAAGCGTCCATTGCCTAAGGGGTTACTTGCTTAAGTACCTTTTACTGGCTTCCTTGCAAGCTTCCCAGCTCCCTTCTGATATTTCCTGGGATTAACTTCCAAATAAACTACTTTCACTCAATTTTTTGCCTAAGGGTCTTCTTCTCAACAACTCCAATATAAGTTTTGATTTTTAATATTTGAGAACTGAGGATCAGAGAGAATAAATGCTTAAAGTGACACTTGCTTAAAGTGACACCTTTAATAAATGGCAGAACCAGAACAAAAACTTTGTCTGCCTGTCACTGTCTGTCTGCCTCTCTCATCTCATGTCTCTAGAACTCTGAACTCTAATAAGAAGTCTGGCTACCATGAAGCTGCCATGCCAGAGAGACCACACAGACAGAGCACCAGCTGTTCCAGCTGCCAGCATCAACCGCCAGACATAGGAGTGACAGAGCCTTCAGATGATTCCAGTCCCCAGCCAGCCTCTGACAAGTCTTTGGAGCCACTCTAGCTGACACCATATGGAGCACAGATGAGCCGTCCTCAGTGAGGCCTGCCCAAATTGTGTATTTCTGAGATAAATAAACGATTGTTACTATTTTAAGCTATGGCTCTGGGGGTAGTTTGTTACACAGTAATTAATAACCAAAACTACATGTCCCTGAATCCCCTTCTGTGCATAATTCTCAGTTGTGTGTATGTGTGCTAAGTTGCATCTGACTCTGCGACCCCATGGACTGTAGCCTACCAGGCTTCTCTGTCCACGGAATTCTCCGGGCAAGAATACTGGAGTGGGTTCCCAACCAAAGTGCAAGGAACATCTTACATGAGATTTAAAAGGCAAAAGTGAAGTCACAGCCACACTTTTTATGTTTCAAAGGTCACTACAAGGTGCCAGGCTCCCTTGCAGCTCACATACTTACTTTGTTGGCATGTAGCAGCAGCCAGGCTCACCGGTCCTCTAGTGTTGGGGTCCTTTAATGGACCGGAACCTGGTGGTCCATAGTTGATGATAAGAAAGTGAAAGAAAGAAAGAAAGAAAGAGGCTAATATTCCCTGGGTTATGCTGAAAACCAATAAAGCCCTTGGACAGAGCTTGTACCACTCATGTAGGCACAGGGCACCCTCTCAAGAAGTCTTGAGAGGTCTTGGAAGCCCAGGCAGGAAAATGAACTCGGAAGGCCTCCGTGCTCCAGGGAATCAGCCAGAAAGAGAGATAGGGAGAGAGAGAAAGAAGGACATGGGGACCCAAGTCTCTGGTGGAACAAGGGTGCTTTATTGAATTCTGTGTGGATATATATACCATATTACAAGGTAGCTTCTTCAGATAAAGATCAAAAGACCAGACTTTACAAATTACCAAGGAAACAAGGAGTACTAGAGGCCATAAAGCCAAAAGACAATCCATATCAAAAGAGGGTTGTAGATAATCCCTTTCACCATATGGAAAAGCTAATGAAGGAAATCTTAAGCAAGAATCCCATCTCTTTGATCTGAGTCCTGGGAGTGGCTTGCCACTCTGCTCTCTCCTATCAGGAACTGATAAGGAACAGAGGGCTCAAGAGAGAGAGGAAACAGCACACAGGAATCCTACTGTTAAACAGTCCCTGACATTCTAGCTCCTACCTAATCCTAGCAGCCCCAACTGTCATGGGCTCCATGATAAAGGACAGCATCTTCTGCTGGTCAATAAAGTTAGAGACTTGGAGTCAGTGAGCCATTGATGCAGCTTCCAGCTCATCCCTGTTGATTTTGAGCTCTATCACCAAGTACAAAGACAAGAGCCTCATATGGACTATGAAACTAGCCCCCACACTTGTTAAGGTCAGATTCCGACAATTAACCTCTTTTGATTTTCTGCTTAAAACGTGACTGGTACACAAGCCAATATTGAAAGCCTCTGCCTAGTCAGTGTAGTTCAGTTCAGTCGCTCAGTCGTGTCCAACTCTTTGCAACCCCATGGACTGCAGCATGCCAGGCCTCCCTATCCATCACCAGCTCCTGGACTTCACTCAAACTCATGTCCAATGAGTCAGTGATGCCATCCAACCATCTCATCCTCTGTCACCCCCTTCTCCTTCTGCCCTCAGCATCAGGGTCTTCTTAAATGAGTCAGCTCTTTGCATGACGTGGCCAAAGTACTGGAGTTGCAGCTTCAACATCAGTCCTTCCAGTGAACACCCAGGACTGATCTCCTTTCGGATGGACTGGTTGGATCTCCTTGCAGTCCAAGGGACTCTTGAGAGTCTTCTCCAACACCACAGTTCAAAAGCATCAATTCTTCAGCACTCAGCTTTCTTTATAGTCCAACTCTCACATCCATACATGACTACTGGAAAAACCATAGCCTTGACTAGACAGACCTTTGTTGACAAAGTAATGTCTTTGCTTTTTAAAATGCTGTCTAGGTTGGTCATAACTTTCCTTCCAAGGAGTAAGTGTCTTTTAATTTCATGGCTGCAATCACCATCTGCAGTGATTTTGGAGCCCAGAAAAATAAAGTCAGACACTGTTTCCACTATTTCCCCATCTATTTGCCATGAAGCGATGGGACGGGATGCCATGATCTTAGTTTTCTGAATGTTGAGCTTTAAGCCAACTTTTTCACTCTCCTCTTTCACTTTCATCAAGAAGCTCTTTAGTCCTTCTTCACTTTCTGCCATAAGGGTGGTGTCATCTGCATATCTGAGGTTATTGATATTTCTCCCGGCAATCTTGATTCCAGCTTGTGCTTCCTCCAGCCCAGTGTTTCTCATGATGTACTTTGCATATAAGTTAAATAAGCAGGGTGACAACATATAGCCTTGACATACTCCTTTTCCTATTTGGAACCAGTCTGTTGTTCCATATCCAGTTCTAACTGTTGCTTCCTGACCTGCATACAAATTTCTCAAGAGGCAGGTCAGGTGGTCTGGTATTCCCATCTCTTTCAGAATTTTCCACAGTTAGTTGTGATCCACACAGTCAAAGGCTTTGGCATAGTCAATAAAGCAGAAATAGATGTTTTTCTGGAACTCTCTTGCTTTTGTGATGATCCAGCAGATGTTGGCAATTTGATCTCTGGATCCTCTGCCTTTTCTAAAACCAACTTGAACATCTGGAAGTTCACGGTTTATGTATTGCTGAAGCCTGGCTTGGAGAATTTTGAGCATCACTTTACTAGCATGTGAGATGAGTGCAATTGTGTGGTAGTTTGAGCATTCTTTGGCATTGCCTTTCTTTAGGATTGGAATGAAAGCTGACCTTTTCCAGTCCTGTGGCCACTGTTGAGTTTTCCAAATTTGCTGACATATTGAGTGCAGCACTTTCATAGCATCATCTTTTAGGATGTGAAATAGCTCAACTGGAATTCCATCACCTCCACTAGCTTTGTTCATAGTGGTGCTTCCTAAGGCCCACTTGACTTCACATTCCAAGATGTCTGGCTCTAGGAGAGTGATTATTATCACCCATCATGATTATCTGGGTTGTGAAGATAGATACACAGATAGTTCTTCTGTGTATTCTTACCACCTCTTCTTAATATCTTCTGCTTCTGTTAGGTCTCTACTATTCCTGTCCTTTATTGAGCCCATCTTTGCATGAAATGTTCCCTTGGTATCTCTAATTTTCTTGAAGAGATCTCGTCTTCCCCATTCTATTGTTTTCCTCTATTTCTTTGCATTGATCGCTGAGGAAGGCTTTCTTATCTCTCCTTGCTATTCTTTGGACCTCTGCATTCACATGGGTATATCTTTCCTTTTCTCCTTTGCTTTTCACTTCTCTTCTTTTCACAGCTATTTGTAAGGCCTCCTCAGACAGCCATTTTGCTTTTTTGCATTTCTTTTTCTTGGGGATGGTCTTAATTCCTGTAAAGTCTAGTCAAGGCTATGGTTTTTCCAGTAGTCAATGTATGGATGTGAGAGTTGGACTATAAAGAAAGCTGAGCACCAAAGAAGTGATGCTTTTGAACTGTGGCATTGGAGAAGACTCTTGAGAGTCCCTTGGACTGCAAGGAGATCCAACCAGTCCATCCGAAAGGAGATCAGTCCTAGGTGTTCACCGGAAGGACTGATGTTGAAGCTGAAACTCCAGTACTTTGGCCACCTCATGCGAAGACCTGACTCAATTGAGAAGACCCTGATGCTAGGAAAGATTGAGGGCAGGAGGAGAGAGGGATGACAGAGGATGAGATGGCTGGATGGCATCACCGACTCATTGGACATGAGTTTGGGTAAACTCCAGGAGTTGGTGATGGACAGGGAAGCCTGGCATGCTGCGGTTCATGGAATTGCAAAGAGTTGGACACAACTGAGTGACTGAAGTGAACTGATATTAAGGCTCTGTATAAAGGCTTTATACACATGATCTCATTTGGTCACAACAACTACCTCAAAAGTTGGATTATACGTACATAGGGGTTTTATGATACAATTCTCTCTACTTTTATTTTCAGAATTGTCCATTTCAATTTTTAAAATCTGTTCATATATTCTTCTTTCACATTAATATATATCACAATGATAAATGATATATATCTTCTCTTATAATTACTTCCATGATTACTCCCATTTCAATAGTGATAACAGTGTACTTCGCTCAGCAATGGATTTAGAGGTCAGAGTAGAAACACATTCTTCTTCCCAGTTTATAGAGAAAATTACTCAACACCACACTTCCACCAACTCTGCTATCTTATCATCTCCTTTATTCAAACCATAATGGCTCAATGGGCTTTTTCTCAACTCAGCCTGGAACTAATGCTTACACTGCTCCAATTTTAGGATGCTTTTATTTCCAGTGCTCCTTCTCTTGTTGTTGTTCAGTCACTAAGTTGTGTCCAACTCTTTGCAACACCATGGACTGCAGCATTCCAGGCTTCCCTGCCCTTTACTATCTCCCAGAGTTTGCTCAAACTCATGTCCACTGAGTCAGTGATGCCATCCAACCATCTGATGCTTTGTCACCCTCTTCTCCTCCTGTCCTCAATATTTCCCAGCATCAGGTTTTTTTTCCACTGAGTTGGTTCTTCACATCAGGTGGCATCAGACCTTCCAAAGAATATTCAGGGTTGATTTACTTCAGGATTGACTGGTTTGATCTCCTTTCTGTCCAAGGAACTCTCAAGATTCTTCTCCATCACCACAGTTCAAAAGCATCCATTCTTTGGCACTCAGTCTTCCTTATGATCTGACTCTCACATCCGTACATGACTACTGGAAAAATAATAGCTTTGACTATGTGAGCCTTTGTCAGCAAATTGATGTCTCTGGTTTTAAAAATGCTGTCTGAGTTTGTCATAGTTTTTCTTCCAAGGAACAAGCATCTTTTAATTTCATGGCTGCAGTCCCCAACCACAGTGATTTTGGATCCCAAGAAAATAAAATCTGTCACCGTTTCCACTTTTTCCCCATCTATTTGTCATGAAGTGATGGCACTTAATGATGGGATGCCATGATCTTTGCTTTTTGAATGTTGAGTTGCAAGCCAGCTTTTTCACTCTCCTCTCTGCACTCCCACAATGACTAGTCACAAGTACATCTCCACATATATACCTTCTTATTACCTCTTTAAACCTGTTTATGTGGCAGCCTTCCTAACAACACTCTGTGATCCAATGGGCCTGAGGACTGGGTCCTATCATTTAGAGCAGAAGTCATCTCATTGTATGTCCAGTGCTTGGCATCTCAGTTCAGTTCAGTTGCTCAGTAGTGTCTGACTCTTTGCGACCCCATGAATTGCAGCACACCAGGCCTCCCTGTCCATCACCAACTCCCGGAGTTCACTCAAACTCACGTCCATCGAGTCGGTGATGCCATCCAGCCATCTCATCCTCTGTTGTCCCCTTCTCCTCCTGCCCCCAATCCCTCCCAGCACCAGAGTATTTTCCAATGAGTCAACTCTTTGCATGAGGTGGCCAAAGTATTGGAATTTGAGCTTCAGCATCAGTCCTTCCAATGAACACCCAGGACTGATCTTCTTTAGAATGGACTGGTTGGATTTCCTTGCAGTCCAAGGGACTCTTGAGAGTCTTCTCCAACACCACAGTTCAAAAACATCAATTCTTCAGTATCTAATAGGTGTTTAATCACTGTGACTACAGTTGATTAATCAATTCATTGAAACACACATGGCTAGCCTATATTAATAAATTATAACTGGCTAAAACATTGGTTCTCAAACTTTATCATGCATTAAAATTGCCTGGAGGGCTCATATTCCTGGGCCTCATTCCCAGAGTTTCTTCAGTACCTCTGGGTTATGGCCTGAGAATTTACATTTCTAACAGTTTCCCAAGTGATATTGATGCTTCTGGCCTAAGGATCACACTTTGAGAAGCTTAACAAAAAAAAAAAAAAAAAAAAAAGAGGGTAATTCCCTGGTGGTCCAGTGATTAGCACTCTGCACTTCCACTGCAGGGGGCATGGGTTCAATTCCCTGGTCAGGAACTAAGATCCCATAAGCAGCACAGTGTGGCAAAAAAAAAAAAAGGCATATGTTTACATACACATAATGGGAGTCTCACAGAAGAGGAGAGAGAGACAAGGATAGAAAGAATATGTGAGCCAAAACTTTGCAAATTTGATGAAATACATAAAGCTACACATCCAAGTAAAGTCACTAGTTTTGAAGTTGAAGTTTTAGAAGTAGAACCTCCGAATAAGCACCTAGTCCAGGTTGAGAGTCTCTGAAGCAAAGAACCCAATGAAGCCATGCCTGAACTTCTGACCCACAGCAACTGTGAGATAATTAGTGCATGTTCAAGCAACTAAGTTTGTGGTAATTTGTTACATAGCAATGGAAAATTACTACACTGGTTTTCAAATCCCACATCTGATTAAATGTCTTATGAAGGGTGTTAAAGGTGTTGATGGAGATGACAGACTTTCTGAGTTTCAAGAAATACAAGTCAAATGGTCTGTCCTTCTATGACAAAGGCCTCTCTCCTAAGGGAACATCTAAAAAGGTTGGAACTATTGAGCTATATAAGCCCAAATCCCATTTATATTTGGATGATAACTAGTTGTTGTTGTTGTTCAGTCGCTAAGTCGTGTCTGAAAGTTTAACCCCATGGACTGCAGCTCACCAAGCTCCTCTGTCCTTCACTATCTCCTGGAGTTTGCTCAAACTCGTGTCCAGTGAATTGGTAATACAATCTAATCATGTCATCCTCTGCCATCCCCTTCTCGTTTTGCCTTCAATCTTTCCCAGCATCAGAGTCTTTTCCAGTGAGTTGGCTCTTCATGTCAGGTGGCCACAGTACTGGAGATTCAGCTTCAGCATCAGTCCTTCCAACCTTCCAGTATTCAGGTTTATTTCTTTTAGCATTGACTGATTTGATCTCCTTGCTGTCCAAGGGACTCTCAAGAGTCTTCTCTAGCACTGTAGTTCAAAAGCATCCATTCTTCAGTGCTCAGCCTTCTTTATGGTCCAACTCTCATATCTATACATAACTACTAGAAAAACCATAGCTTTGACTCTACGGACCTTTGTCAGCAAAGTGATGCCTCTGCTTTTTAATATGCTGTCTAGGTTTATCATAGCTTTTCTTCCAAGGAGCAAGGGTCTTTTAATTTCATGGCTGCAGTCACTGTCCACAGTGATCTGGGATCCCAAGAATACAAAATCTGTCACTGTTTACACTTTTTCCCCATCTATTTGCCATGAGGTGTTGGGACTGGATGCCATGATCTTGCTTTTATGAATGTTGAGTTTTAAGACAGCTTTTTTACTCTCTTCTTTCACCCTCCTTAAGAGGCTCTTTAGTTCTTCTTTGCTTTCAGCCATTAGAGTGGTATCATCTGCATATCTGAGGTTGGTGATATTTCTCTTGGCAATCTTGATTCCAGCTTGTGATTCATCCAGCCTAGCATTTCACATGATGTACTCTGCATATAATTTAAATAAGCAGGGTGACAATATACAACCTTAACATATTCCTTTCTTAATTTTGAACCAGTTAGTTGTTCTGTATAAGGTTCTAACTGTTGCTTCTTGACCTGCATAAAGGTTTCTCAGGAGGCAGGTAAGGTTGTCTGGGATTTCCATTTCTTTAGAAATTTTCCTGTTTGTTGTGATCCACACAGTCAAAGGTTTTAGCATAGTTGATGAAACAGGAGTAGATGTTTTTCTAGAATTCCCTGGCTTTCTCTTTTATCCAACAGATGTTGCAATTTGATTTCTGGTTCCTCTGCTTTTTCTATATCCAGCTTGTACATATGGAAGTTCTTGGTTCACATAAAGTTGAAGCCTAGTCTAAGGATTTTGAGCATTATTAGATTAGATTTGGTAGACAGAGTGCCTGAGGAACTATGGACGGAGGTCCATAACATTGTACAGGAGGTGGTGACCAAAACCATCCCAAAGAAAAAGAAATGCAAGAAGGCAAAGTGGTTTTCTGAGGAGGCTTTATAAACAGCTGAGAAAAAAGAGAAGCAAAAGGCAAAGGAAAACGGGAAATATATACCCAATTGAATGCAGAGTTCCAGAGAATAGTAAGGAGAGATAAGAAAGCCTTATTAAGTGAACAGTGCAAAGAAATAGAGGGAAACAATAGAATGAAAAAGACTAGAGATATCTTCAAGAATACTGGAGATACCTAGGGAACACTCCATGCAAAGATGGGCACAATAAAGGACAGAACGACAAGGATCTGACAGAAGCAGAAGAGATTAAGAAGAGGTGGTAAAAATACACAGAAGAACTACACAAAAAAGGTTTTAATGACCCAGATAACTACAATGGTGTGGTCACTCACTTAGAACCAGACATCCTGGAGTGTGAAGACAAGTGGGCCTTAGGAAGAATTACTATGAACAAAGTTAGTGGAAGTGATGGAATTCCAGCTGATATATTTCAAATCCTAAAAGATGATGCTATTAAAATGATGCACTCAATATGTCAACAAATTTGGAAAACTCAGCAGTGGCCACAGGACTGGGAAAGGTCAGTTTCCTTTGCAATTCCAAAGAAAAGCAATGCTAAAGAAATGCTCAAACTACCATGCAATTGCATTCATTTCACATGCTAGCAAAGTAATGCTCAAAATCCTTCAAGTGAGGCTTCAACAGTATGTGAATGCAGAACTTCCAGATGTATAAGCTAGATTTAGAAAAGGCAGAGGAAATAGAGATCAAGTTGCCAACATCCACTGGATCATGGAAAAAGCAAGAGAGTTCCAGAAATCCTGGTTTTTAACTGCAAGATACTAGGAGCACTACCTCTCCCAACTAACACAACCAAAAACAATCTCCAGATATTGACAAATGTATTCTAGGAACAAAAACATTGAGAGTAACTGATATTAGAGGACTCATAAGGTTCAGGATCAAATCTAGGGTAATGGGGCACTGGGGAGCAGAAGGCATACTCTATAGGTAGGATGTGCATCTCTGTCATGAGGCATAGAATGTCTAGATGGCTCTTCTTTTTCATGTTGGCAGCCAGGGATGAGCATTGCCTACCTCCATTAATTCATCAGGAGGGGTTGCACAATGGTAATTTTCAAACTCAATTATTTCTTTTTCATTTATTAAGTCAAATATCTGCATGAAGAGAAACTTCTTCTACTCTAGTATCTGCTTACCTGAGGTGCAGTTCACAGAGGAAATGTAAGATCTGCATTTGTTCCTTTTCATTTATCTACCAATTTTCAAAATAATGAGTTCTGCAAAGGTGTCCTTTGGGGATTTGGGAGTATGTGAACCTTTATGAGCTCATTAATTTAAACATATTTGATATAACTCAAATCACTGCAGTTAATATTCTTAATAATAATCAAATTATCCCCTCTCTCTAAGAAGTGACTCTCTTTTCTTCTTTTAAATATTTATTTATTTTATTTAACTGCACTGGGTCTTAGTTGCAGCATGCAGGATCTTTAGCTGTGGCATGTGGGATCTACTTCCCTGACCAGGGATTGAACCTGGGCCCCCTGCATTGGGAGCATAGAGTCTTAGCCACTGGACCACCAGGCAAGTCCCAAGAAGTGAATCTTTACTTGGTTGCTGAACCTTTTTGCTTTATTCAAGTGTATCCTAATAACATCCTTGCTTTCTTGGATGAGATGGTGTTCCAGAATCAACCTGTATCTTTTCTGTCTCTCATCTAGAATCAATCATTTTCCTAAGAAGTTCTGACTTCTTTTAGTGGGGGCTGGAGGCCACTAAGTAGATCTGGGTAATCTACTGTATTGTCTTTGTTTCTAGTCTTTTTCAGGAGACAAAGCAGAAAAATACTTTATATTTTTAAAATAAAAATATACTGTGAATTTGTAGTGGTACTTCCATTCAGGGTTCAAGGTATTTAAGTTAATTCCATTATTCTTACATTTGTATCTCTGCTTCCATTGCCCCCCTCCAAAAAAAAGCCTTATTCCCAAGGACCCCAACATAATTACTCATTTGCTTTATCCCACAAAACACAAAGCTAGTGTCAGAACAATAATTATAACATCAACAATACAATTATAAAAAAGCACTTACAGCATTTGTTTTTGTCCCCAGAGTATACACCAGAAGGGATGTATAGGGAATTTCCGATGTTTTAAAAGTCTTAAAATAGTTCCACTCTCTGTAGTTATGCCATCTACTCATTATAGACTTAGGCTTATTTGTTTCATTTGCTTCCAATTTTAGGGACTTAAAAAATGTTTAACTTTGTCTCACAATTAGGTAAAATTTACAAAACACAAGTATATGTAGAAAAATGTAGCTATTGTTTCCATACTTTCTATCTTGTCCCTTCCCTCCCCCATATAAATGACAGATTTTTTAAAGTTTTTAGTTCATCCTTATTTTATAAAATATAGTTTTATTCTCTCTCCTTTCAGCTTTCTTAGATAAGCAGTATCATATTATATAGAATTTTCTTCATGTCAGTTTTCAACTGATAAATGTGTGTTAGAAATTACTCCACAGAAGAACACACAGTTCTTTCTCATTTCCCTTTACAGCTTCCTTTGTATGGATGGGCCATTTTATTCAACAATCCACAACAATTTCCAGTGTTTTGCTATGACAACACTGTAGCATTTTTACGGGGCCCACTGCGTAAAAGAATACAAACAACTTCAGTATTCTTGCCTTGAGAACGCCATGAACAGTATGACAAGGCAAAAATATATGACACTGAAAGATGAACTCCGCAGGTCAGTAGGTGCCCAATATGCTACTGGAGAAGAGTGGAGAAATAACTCCAGAAAGAATGAAGAGACAGAGTCAAGGCAAAAACAACACCCAGTTGTGGATGTGACTGGTGATGGAAGTAAAGTCCGATGCTGTCAAGAACAACTTTGCATAGGAACCTGGAATGTTAGGTCCCTGAATCAAGGTAAATTGGAAATGGTCAAACAGGAGACGGCAAGAGTGAACATTGACATTTTAGGATTCAGTGAACTAAAATGGATTGCAATGGGTGAATTTAATTCAGATGACCATTATATCTACTACTGTGGGCAAGAATCCCTTAGAAGAAATGGAGTAGCCCTCAGAGTCAACAAAAGAGTCTGAAATGCAGTACTTGGGTGCAATCTCAAAAATGACAGAATGATGTCTGTTCATTTCCAAGGCAAAGCATTCAATATCACAGTAATCAAAGTCTATGCCCCAACCACTAATGCCAAAGAAGCTGAAGTTGAATGGCTTTATAAGGACCTACAAGACCTTCTGAATTAACACCAAAAAAAGATGTCCTTTTCATCATAGAGGACTGGAATGCAAAGGTAGGAAGTCAAGAGATATCTGAAGTAACAGGCAAGTTTGGTCTTGGAGTACAAAATGAAGCAGGGCAAAGGCTAACAGAGTTAGAACTAGAGAACACACTAGCTATAGCAAACACCCTCTTCCAAAAACCCAAGAGATGACTCTACACATGGACATCTTCAGATGGTCAATATCGAAATCAGAATGATTATATTCTTTGCGGCCAAAGATGGAGAAGCTCTATACAGTCAGCAAAAACAAGATCAAGAGCTGACTGTGGCTCAGATCATGAACTCCTTATTGCAAAATTCAGACTTAAATTGAAGAAAATAGGGAAAACCACTAGACCATTCAGGTATGACCTAAATCAAATCCCTCACAATACAGAGGAAGTGAGACATAGATTCAAGGGATTAGATCTGATAGACAAAGTGTCTGAAGAACTATGGACAGAAGTTCATAACATTGTACAGGAGGCAGTGATCAAGACCATCCCCAAGAAAAAGAAATGCAAAAAGGCAAAATGGTTGTCTGAGGAGGACTTACAAATAGCTGAGAAAAGAGAAGCAAAAGGGAAACAAGAAAAGGAAAGCTATATCCACCTGGATGCAGAGTTCCAAAGAATATCAAGGAGAGATAAGAAAGGTTTTCTCAGTGATCAACGCAAAGAAACAGAGGAAAACAACAGAATGGAAAAGACCTGAGATCTCTTCAAGAAAATTAGAGATACCAAAGGGACATTTCATGCAAAGAAGGGCACAATAAAGGACAGAAAGAGTATGGACCTAACAGAAGCAGCAAATATTAAGAAATGGTGGCAAGAATACATAGAAGAAGTATACAAAAAAGATCTTAATGACCCAGATAATTATGATGGTGTGATCACTCACCTAGAGCCAGACATCGGAGTGTGAAGTCAAGTGGCTCTTAGGAAGCATCATTAAAAATAAAGTTAGTAGAGGTGATGGAATTCCAGCCGAGCTATTTCATATCCTAAAAGATGATGCTGTGAAAATGTTGTACTCAATATGCCAGCAAATTTGTAATACTCAGCCATGGTCACAGAACTGGGTAAGGTCAGTTTTCATTCCAATCACAAAGAAGGGCAATGGCAAAGAATGTTCAAACTACCACACAATTGCACTCATTTCATGCGCTAACTAAGTAATGCTCAAAATTCTCCAAGTGAGTCTTAAACAGTACATGAACTGAGAACTTCCAGATGTACATGCTGGATTTAGAAAAGGCAGAGGAACCAGAGATCAAATTGCCAACATCCTTTGCATCATAGAAAAAGCAAGAGAGTTCCAGAAAAACATCTACTTCTGATTTATTGACTATGTCAAAGCCTTTGACTGTGTAGATCACAGTAAACTGTGGAAAATTCTGAAAGAGATGGGAATACCAGACCACCTGACCTGCCCCCTGAGAAATCTGTATGCAGGTCAGAAGCAACAGTTAGAACTGGACATGAACAACAGACTGGTTCCAAACTGGGAAAGGAGTATGTCAAGGCTGTATAGTGTCACCCTGTTTATTTAAGTTATATGCAGAGTACTTCATGCGAAATGCCAGGCTGGATTAAGCACAAGCTGGAATCAAGACTGCCAGGAGAAATATCAATAACTTCAGATGTGCAGATGACACCACCCTTATGGCAGAAAGTGAAGAAGAACTAAGAAGTCTATTGATGAAAGTGAAAGAGGAGAGTGAAAAAATTGGCTTAAAACTCAACATTCAAAAAACGAAGATCATGGCATCCAGTCCCATCACTTCATGGCAAATAGATGGGAAAACAATGGAAATGGTGACAGACTTTATTTGGGAGGGCTCCAAAATCACTGCAGATAGTGACTGCAGCCATGAAATTAAAAGACGCCTGCTCCTTGGAAGAAAAGCTGTGACAAACTTGGGCAGCAATTAAAAATCAGAGACATTACTTTTCTGACAAAGGTCCATCTAGTCAGAGCCATGGTTTTTCCAGTAGTCATGTATGGATGTGAGAGTTGGACTATAAAGAAAGCTGAGCACCAAAGAATTGATGCTTTTGAACTGTGGTGTTGGAGAAGACTCTTGAGAGTCCCTTGAACTGCAAGGAGATCCAACCAGTCCATCCTAAAGGAAATCAGTCCCTAATATTCATTGGAAGGATTGATGCTGAAGCTGAAACTCAATCCTTTGGCCACCTGATGTGAAGAACTGACTCATTGGAAAAGACCCTGATGCTGAGAAAGATTGAAGGCAGGAGGAGAAGTAGACAACAGAGGACAAGATGGTTGGATTGCATCACCGACTCGATGCACATGAGTTTGAGCAAGCTCTGGGAGTTGGTGATGGTTAGGGGAGCCTGGCGTGCTCCAGTCCCTGGGGTCGCAGAAAGTTGGACACAACTGAGTGACTGACTGACTGAATTTGGTCTATTTCTCAATGTCATTATTTCCAGACCATTCTCTTTCCCTGTCCTTCATCTCTGGACCATTGTTCAGTCTAATAAGCTGGACGACTCTGAATTTGACATGCACTGGTCTCTACTCCCTTCCCTGCCCTCTCCTCCCCACCACCACCTTCCCAAGTTAAAACCATAAAAGACACCTTTGCTGGGACAATCCTCTAAGAAATCAAAACCACAAAGAGAATAGCTCATAGTCAGGCCTGGGACTATAATTTATTATTATTATTTTTACAAAAAGGACAAAATCCTGAATTTTGCTTTCAGGGAGAGGTACTGGAACAATGGACTTATTGTATAATTCTAGCCCAGTGATTTTGTGGACCAAGGCTGTCTAAAACCAGAAAAGGGAAACCAGAGAGGGGAAACCAGCTGCAGGGAATTCCAAGAAACATCAACATGTGTATACTTCTTGGAGGGAAATTTCTAGTGATTTCTGGGAACATTTAGTAACTTCTGTGCTTACATATGTTTGGTGTATAAAGGCAAGTGCTCATCCCAAAGATAGTCAGCAATAGACATAATGAGTCTTTATTTTTTAGTTAAAAAAAGTTTTCCTCTTTCCCTCTTATTTATAAAACATTATATATTCTCATAAGTAGAAATTAAATCATATATGACTGGTACTCATACAATAAAATCTTTCTATATTCAGTAGACAATGGCATACCTATTAATGGTGTTTTATGTAAAAAAAATCATGGCACAAAATTATTTGTCTCCTTAAACACAGATTCAGAATGTTAAAGTTTTAACTCTCTCCTTTCTGCTAGAATTGAAGAATTTATTGTAATTCCTTAACTTTAATAAACTCAATGACTACTTCATGGCTGACTAAATTGTCAAGGAAGTTTCCCAGTGAGGCTGTTTCAGTGGCCCATAAGAAACATTTATAATCGTCTCAAACTCAACATGTCTAAAAGCTGAACTCATCTTCTGCTCAAATCTGAGGTTTTTTCCAGTCATGTCATCCCTTTTCTTTTTAAGAGAGGAAGTAATGATAGTTTTCTGGTTCACCAGACTTACAACATCGATGCCTCTCTCTTTTGTTCTCCACATATTTACAAAGACAGAAATTCTCCTTTTACCTCATAAAGGGGAGAAAATTTTTTTCCTTTATTCTTTTCTTCTTTTTTAAATTGCATCTTTATGAGAAGATGGGTATGAGCCAATCCTATTGTAGCTATCACTTTACAACATACATAAATGAAACCATCTTGCTGTGCACCTTAAATATACAGTGACGTGAATCAATTACTTCTCAATAAAACTGGGGAAAAAAGATTTCTCCTTTAAACTGTCTCCAGAATTCCATCTTGAATTTCACAACACCAACCACTTTAGGCCTCATCAACTGGAAAGATGTTAGTAAGGAGGATTCAAATTCATGTCCATCCAGTTGCTTCTTCATTATTCCCCCTCACACGTCCTTATGTTTTATTAGTCCTTTTTCTGAAATGTGTCATAGGTCTTAATTGTTTACTAATTAAAATCTAAACTCTTAGACCTAATGTCATTCATTTAAAAACTATCTAGTCTGTGCCAGGCACTGTGCTAGGCAGAAAGGATACAAGAATGCAATGAAGTTAACAGGCGAGATCCCCCGCCCCATGGTGCCATGAGCTAGTGAAGGAGATGTACAATAAAGTGCAAGACAAAAATAAACATACAACTTGTGACAAGTGCTCTGAAGGAAATAAATAACCAGGGTGCCCAAGAATCACAGAGAGGGTCTACTGGTTGGTGGGTGATACGCAAACTTGGGGAGGGGGTTGCTGAAAGAGGAAGTGGGGAGACCAATAAAGTGGGTCCTCTCATTGTCTGGGCAGCAGATGACAGATGGTTTTGATTATTGTGGAGAGAGAAGGAAGTGGGCATATTAGAGATATATTTAAGAAGTAGAAATGGTAGGACTTGCTAATGGATTTGATATGAAGGGGAAGAGCCAAACCAAGTATCATGTCTAGCTCTCTGGTTTAAACAATCTGGTAGATAGTGGTACCAGTCGAGATGAGGAATGTGAGAGAAGAATGAGTTTGAGGACTGAAATCAGGAATTCCATGTTGCACCTAATCAACCATCTAAGAAGATGGAGGAACCAGCCCTGTAATCACAATAGTTAACACCCACCAGGGAACGGACTCCCATGACCCCATCCCTTAAACCCAGCTCTTATAGAGAGAACCCAATCCTCTGGGCAGCCAGTGGCTGATCCCTATCCCAGCTGGAGACCCAGCCCAGAGCAACTTTGACCTTGGTCCAGTTTTTATCAGGCCAAGTTTATCTTCTACGGTCTCCAGGGCAGGAAGAGTCTGGTCAGAGTTCTTCCCCAGGAGCACCTGCTCCTAACCCTCCCCTGACTTAAGGGAGGGGGATTCCTCCCAAAGACTCCTGCATCCAGCAGGGCCACCCTCTTCTTGCCCATCCTGCCACAGGCAGGATCCCTTCCAGGAGGAAGCACTGCCCTCCACAATCCCCTGTGGGTCAGGAGGAAGTTTATCTCCCTGTCTCTGGTCTAGACGATTTGCTCTCCCTGCCACCAGCAGAGAGAGACAGTGTCAGCCCCACACTGGTCCACGGCCACCCCGAGGCTGAGTTCTGGCCCCCTGCTCAGTTCACTCCTGTTGTCCAGGGCGTTCCTCACAGTGATAGGGCCTCTGGCTGGCTGGCCTCCCGCTCTCCTCCAGGCTGCCCTTCCCAGACCACATGAGCCAGATCTGCTTCCCTCGCTGTAACATGTGTTGCACTGTGTGGCCCCTGGAACCTACCCCCAGCTAGTTACTCTCACCTCAGCCACTGGAAAGATTACTGGTAGTGCTTCTGCTTTTACCCCTCAAGCTGCTCATATTCTGTAAAACACATTTGTTCTCTGAAGCCCAATGCTCAGTTTGGTCAGAGACACTGGGTGCTACCTGCAGCTGCAGCAGACTTGGACCTCCTGCTTCCAGGGGACAGCTCCCTTGGGCCCAGACATGGCCCTGCTCCTGGGTTGGGGGAGGGGACGCTGGACAAAGACAGGAACATCTGCCACTGAGCACTCTCCTGCTTGGTGCTCTCCAACCTCCCCGCCACTGTCCTCATGTACCCCTCATCATGAGGACAACCAGACCCATGTGGGGGACCTGGGAGGGTGCTCTTGCCTGCTGCTGTGACCAGGAGCCATCCAGGAAGTCCCAACTTCCTAGCCCCCCACCAAATGACGTTTAGTGACTTTTGAACTTGACAGTTCAAGGAGTAAAAAGAAAGCAAAAGGGAAACTGTATTGTCTCTCATTTCTTTTAAGCACTTCCATCTAGTTTATACTGAATCATTCAGAACTTGAAAGTTATTTTCTACTAGGTGGAAATTTGTATGATGCCTCTCAATTGCGCCTTCCCAGTAAGGCTGGGAGGCTGTGCAGAGAGCAGGGGTTTTGCTTCTCCTTTCTGTCTATCTTTGTGTCTACTGCTCCCCTCCGCGTGCTGGGAAGCCCCTCCCCCACCCCTTCCCCGCCCCGAGAGGGCCTCTGGCAGAAAGCTCTGTGCTGGGAGGAAAACAGCTCAGCTTCTCGTTCTGGCCCTGCTGATAGTCTTCCCAGTGCCCTATGCCAGCCCTATCAGTTATTTGCACACGGATGCCCCTGGGGGTCGAGAGGGCAGGCTGGAAGTGGGAGGAAGAGTGGTCTATGGGGCCCTGGCTCCTAGACTGTGAAGCTCGCTTCCAACACCTCAGGAGAATAAAGTATTCAGCCCAGGAGGAATACTCAGGCTTTCAGACTTTGTACTACTAGGGAAAGGATTTTAAAAGATTAGTCATGTAGTCATTTGACAGTCTGTAAAGGAAACGTGGATGACTAACAGAATTACAGGATGACTCCACCCTCTTGCAGAAATGGCTTATTCTTTTGAACTTTCTGGGTAATTTCACAACACTTAGTACGGGCTGGGAGCAGCTTTCCATCAACAGGATGGAAATAGGGGTAATTAGCATAACCTTCTTTTCTCTTTCATTACCTGCTCAGCTCTTTCTGCGACCAGACTTTTTCCACTTGTTTTTCTTGTCTAAGTTTTCATGTCTTCAGAAATCAATTTAATAATTCAAGTGGGACAATGGTAGACAAACTGGGTAGGAAAAAATAAATTCAATTACGCAGCAGTCTAGTCTTGAATTCCTGTAAAACAAAATTTCCCGTCTTCCTCCTCCCCATCGGGTTAAAACACAGATGTTGACACAGCGCCATCTGTTGGAATCTGGTATTACAGTCGCTGAATACACACTTTATATTTGTGTTGCCTTGACTAGTGCAGCTCACTTAACTCATTCATTAGGAACACATTCATTGTGTGCCTACTTTGTGTCAAGCACTATGCTAGATGTTAGAAGTACGAGAAAGCATGGCCGCAGTTTTGTTTTGTCTAGGACGGTCAGAATCTTGGTATAAGTCGGAATCATCTCAGGAAATTTCTAAAATGCACTCTCCTGGGCTCCATCCTGCAAAGATTTTGAGTTGATGGGACTGAGACAAGTCCCAGGAACTTGATTTTCAACAAAATTCCCAGGTGATTCTGAAGCAGGGGGGCCCACAAATCATATTTTGAGGAAAACTAATGACAGAGAAGTAGACAGTGGAATAATATTGAAATATAGACCGGTAAATGCCACATCCTATGGCAGAGTCTACTGAAGACACAGAGAAAAGATGTCTAATCAGAATAGGGAATAGATTAGAGAAGGCTTCCCCAAAGGTAAGACTCTAGATGAGGTGAAGAAGTGGAACAGAGGATCCAGGCAGAGGGTGCACTATATGAAAAGGCAAGGTCACGAAATTTCATGTGACCTGCAGGTAGTGTTCAGTTGAGTTCAGTTCAGTCACTCAGTCGTGTCCGACTCTTTGTGACCCCATGGACTGCAGCACGCCAGGCCTCCCTGTCCATCACCAACTCCCGGGGTCTACTCAAACTCATGCCCTTTGAGTCAGTGATGCCATCCAACCATCTCATCCACTGTTTTCCACTTCTCCTCCCGCCTTCAATCTTTCCCAGCATCAGGGTCTTTTCCAATGAGTCAGTTATTCGCATCAGGTGGCCAAAGTGTTGGAGTTTCAGCTTCAGCATCAGTCCTTCCAATGGATACTCTGAACTGATTTCCTTTAGGATGGACTGGTTGGATCTCCTTGCAGGCCAAGGGACTCTTGAGAGTCTTCTCCAACACCACAGTTCAAAAGCATCAATGTTTAGGTGCTCAGCTTTCTTTATAGTCCAACTCTCACATCCATACATGACTACTGGAAAAACCATAGCTTTGACTAGACAGACCTTTGTTGGCAAAGAAATGTCTCTGCTTTTTAATATGCTGTTTAGGTTGGTCATAACTTTTCTTCCAAGGAGCAAGCATTTTTTAATTTTGGAAGCTAGTTTGAAGTGTGACAGAGTGTCAGAAAACAAAATGTGTGGAATACTAGGCTAACTTTATCCTAAAAGCTCCAGGGAATGCGGAAACTTTTTAAATAGGAGATTGACTTGGCCAGATCTGTATTTTAGAAAAATCTCTCTGGCAGCAAACTAAGTGTGCAGGATGAAAAGCAGAGCATCCTTTGGTAAAGAAGTGGTGGGGCTCTGAGTGGAGGCAATGGGCAGAGGATGAAGAGGAGGGAGCAGACTGGGAGGAATTAAGAAGGTACAGACAGTAGACACTAATGGCTGACACCCATGGAGCAGGGAGCAAGTGTGAGGGGTCCAAGGATGACCTTAAGGGTTCTGGTTTGGGTTATCAGGAATCAGACAACCAGTTTTGGGTTGTCTTTCACAAGACAAGGCACACAAAGGGAGGGACAGAGTTGGGGAGGGGCAAAGAAGAGTAGGAGAGACACAAAAGGGAGAGAGGTAATGGGCAGTGTTCTTTTCTAATATAAATGTTCTTGCCTGGAGAATCCCAGGGACGGGGGAACCTGGTGGGCTGCCATCTCGGGTCGCACAGAGTCGGACACGACTGAAGCGACTTAGCAGCAGCAGCAGCAGCACCCTACTCTGACATTTACTATATGATCTTAATTCTTCCTTCATCCTACTGTGCCTTGGCTGTTCATCTGTAAAATATACACCATATTAGTATCTACCTCATAGGGTTGTTGTGAGGATTAAATGAGTTAATACATGCAAGATACTTAACAAAAGTGCCTAACACTTAATAAGACTTAGTGTTGTGTTAGTCGCTCAGTCGTGTCTGACCCTTTGTGATCCTTATAGACTATAGCCCGCCAGCCTCCTCTGTCCGCTCTGGCCAAGAATATTGGAGTGGGTAGCCATTCTCTTCTCCAGAGGATCTTCTCAACCCAGGGATTGAACCTGGGTCTCCAGCATTGCAGCAGATTCTTTACTGTCTGAGCCACCAGGGAAGCCCAGTAGATGATAAATATTATTTTATTATCTTTATATATTATTCGTAATAATGTTCATTGCCAGATTACTAACTGTGGTAACATTGGATCATTGCCCCCAATGTTTCATTCCCTCCATGTTTTAGAATTTTACATCCATGTCCTTTGCTAAAGGACTTTGCACTAGGATAAAGTACATCCCCATTTGGCATCCATGACTTGCTCTGGCCAGTGCAGGAGTAGTGGCACTGTGACACAAGGAGAGGCTTTAAATGTGCTCGTGAGGTTTGGCTTGTTCTTTTGAGCTTATGCTATTCATCAGCCATGACCTTGTTAGCCACTGGGCCTGGAGTGATGAAGACCAAGGAGCAGCCTCAGTCCCAAGGGACCAAGCCGAACCGTACACTTATGAGCAAGAAAATAAATGTTTGCTGTTGTGTGTCACTAAGATACAAGTGTTGTTGTTACAGAGCATTACTGTAACAATTGTGAACTAATACGCTGATATGGGAAAACATTCTCTGACCAAATTTTTACACTGTTTCAGTGATTCTTGTATCTCTACATTAGGTTCCTCAAAAGTAAAGGCTGCCTAGGCATCCTAGATCTCTGACAATATACCAGGCTTTCTCAGCCTTTGTCAGGAGTAATCTTTTCTTTTTTTTAGGTTGAAATTTATTTTTTGGCCACACAACGTATTTGATCTTAGTTCCCTGACCAGGAACTGAACCCGGGCACTTAGTAGTGAAAGCATAGAGTCTTAACCACAGGGAATTCCCAAAAGTAATCATTTTAGAGGCTTCCCAAGTTGTAGCTACCAAAGAGTTATGCTGAGTGTCTTCATGTCTATGAGAAGAGAGGCACTGAGTCAGAAAAGCATCAGGTGCCCAACCCACTTCAGTTTATACCCTTCCTTCCCTTTGACCAAGCTCAACTCATGGCTCTGACCACAGAATGACCCAACAAAGCTAAATTTAATTGTTTATTTGAAACCTGGGAGTGAGCACAACTTGACCTCCGACCCTCCTCTAACAGCAGTGCTGTTTCTAAAGTTAATTCTCTGCATAGAATGGCTACTGGAATGGGTCTTCTTTCTCTCTGTCAGGAGCTTTTGGGTCTTTGTTCATTTCTCAGCTGTACTTGACAATCCTGTTTTATTCTAGACAGGAGAGTGGGAAGGGCACTGTGTCAGAAGTTGGAAGACCAGCTCTGCCTCCTCATTGTCTGACACTGAATATTCAGTTAAACTGGCCACTCTCAGCTTTCTATCTGTAAAATGAGGATAATAGGAGCAGCCCCTAATCATTGCCTAGTTGTAAGAACCAAATGAGAAAGTGCTTCAAAACTGTAAAGTGAAATACAAGTGACAAGTCCTATTGCTGGGAGTTTCAATACTGGGGGGGTTGGAGCAGGAGGAATAATACACGAATGTTGCCTCCTTCTGTGCATCTCTGGAACTTCAACACATCACTGAGGTGGCAGTCTTCATCCAGAGTGGGGATTCCTAGCCTCAGGCATTACAGGTTTCCCTATCTCAGGTTCCCATCATCAGTTGCTTTACAACTTTCCTCCTGGTTTCCTTGGTACCACTCTCCCATTCCTCAATTTGGCTTCAGTCTGGGCATCAACTTTTCCGAACAGTTTAGAATTCTCTGGAGAAGGCAATGGCACCCCATTCCAGTACTCTTGCCTGGAAAATCCCATGGGCGGAGGAGCCTGGTAGGCTGCAGTCCATGGGGTCGCTAAGAGTTGGACATGACTGAGGGACTTCACTTTCACTTTCCTGCATTGGAGAAGGAAATGGCAACCCACTCCAGTGTTCTTGCCTGGAGAATCCCAGGGACGGGGGAGCCTGGTGGGCTGCCGTCTATGGGGTCGCACAGAGTCGGACACGACTGAAGTGACTTAGCAGTTAGAATTCTCTAACTGCCCTGTGATAATTTCATACTCAACCGCAGGGTTCTGTGTATCACTGGGGACCTTTCCTGGAAGAAACTTGTGAGATGTACAGCACAGCTTCAGTTCTAACAGTTAATCTTATATCTTTTTAGCTTGTCAATTAGTGCTTGCTGAGAAATAGTCTTCATCTGCTTATCCACCTATTCTGTGTTGTTCTCCAGACAAGCAAATCGCAAGCCCAAGGCAAAACTGCAAAGATGGGCAAGGTTTGAGGGTCCTTCCATTCACTTTTCTGTCTAGTGGTCTTCTTTAAAAGCACCAAGAGCCAGGAACCAGGTTGTTCTTGAAGACGTCCCACCATATCTGAACCCCAATTTCACTGTGCCCCAAGGCATCACAGTTCTGCTACTTAGACTGACTTGAATAACTTTGGAAAGGTATTTTTAAATAAATATGTTTTAGGTGATAGTATCTTAATGTGCTATCTTAACAGATGTTTGTCTTTTAATAGCAATCTTTAAAACCTTGAGTTAAAAAAAGAGGGAATGATGAAAAAGAGAATTTCCATTTCAAATCACAACCTTTGATTAATAAGATTATTTGAAAACAGAGCCTTCATTTACATAGTAATAAAGCGTGCCACATCCTTTAGAGTCTCACCACCCTCTGGGACGGGCGTGATTTCCATTTTACTGTTGAGAGAGCAAAGTGGCTCAGTGGTAAAGAATCTGCTTGCCAATTCTAGAGACCCAATTTGGGTTCAATCCCTGAGTTGGGAAAATCCCCTGGAGGAGGAAATGGAAACCCACTTCAGTATTCTTGCTGGGAAAATCCCATGGACAGAGGAGCCTGGTGGGCTACAGTCATAGGGTTGCAAATAGTTACACATGACTGAGCAACTGAGCACAGATGCACAGAGCAAGGCTCAGAATGGTGAACTACTTGACCAAGTTTCCAGAGCTAATTAATAAATGAGGCAGGGCTAGGACCCAGCTCTTCTAATTTGAAGACCCAGCTCTTCTAATTTGAAGACCCAGCTCTTCAGGCTTTGTCACTTTATTCTGTTGTAGAGAGTATTTGATGAGGCAGATACTGCAAATATTCACTGAAAAGACAGTTATTTTTATAAGAATTGCCTGCAGATTTAAATTCTCCTTCGCTTTCTTCCGGAGAAGGCAACGGCACCCCACTCCAGTACTCTTGTCTGGAAAATCCCATGGACGGAGGAGCCTGGTAGGCTGCAGTCCATGGGGTCTCGAAGAGTCAGACACGACTGAGCAACTTCACTTTCACTTTTCACTTGCATGCATTGGAGAAGGAAATGGCAACCCACTCCAGTGTTCTTGCCTGGAGAATCCCAGGGATGGGGGAGCCTGGTGAACACGACTGATGCGACTTAGCAGCAGCAGCAGTTGCTTTCTTCTTCTTTTTTCTCCCACAGTAATCATTACTAGCCTCTCTCCCTTCCACATAATGGAAGGGAAACTCTGTGAGAATAGGGGCTTTATTGTGCTCACTGCTATATTCCTAGAATATTAGTAAATGTTAATTGAATCAAAATAAATCAATCAACATGAATAATAAAAAGGTGATGTTATTAACTATACTTCAATAAAGCTAAAAAAAAGCTGAAGAAAATTCACTTTTTTTTTTGATAGGTGATGCTGTATTAAATGAGATTTGGTTCTTTTTAAGGTGATTTTGGGGGTAAAAATTATATGAGCCCATTAAGCATTTTTTCAAATGAAACAGAAAAGTAAAAAAAAAAAATCAACATGTTACACCCATTATGAGGACAGGCACACACAGAAAAGAGGACATGTGAGGACACAGTGAGAAAGTAGCCATCTGCAAGCCAGGGAGAGGGCTATCACCAGATACCAATCCTGATGACACCTTAATCTTGGACTTTCAGCCTTCAGAGCTGTAAGAAAGTAAATGTTTAAGCCACTCAGTCTATGGTATTTGTTACAATACCCAGGCAGGTTAATATCGGAAATATGTTTACATGTCTGTAAAAACCTAGGAGAGAGACTGCTTGTTTTTTTGGTAGGTGGGCATTTAACTTTACAAGAAACTGACAACCTTTTCCAAAGTGACTGTATCATTTTGTATTCACATCAGCAATGTATAAGAGTTGTAGTCATCCTATATCCTCTTCAATATTTGGTATGATCTGGTTTTAAATTTTAGCTGTTCTGGTAGTATACACTGGTATCTCATTATTTGTTGTTCAGTCACTCAGTTGTGTTCAACTCTTTGCTACCCCATGATCTGCAGCATACTAGGCTTCCCTGTCCTTAACTATTTCCTGGAGTTTGCTCAAACTCATGTCCCTTGAGTCCGTGATGCTGTTCAACCATCTTGTCCTCTGTTGTCCCCTTCTCCTTCTGCCTTCAATCTTTCCCAGCAACAGGGTCGTTTCCACTGAGTCAGCTCTTCAC
This sequence comes from Bos mutus, assembly GCF_027580195.1. Lineage (NCBI taxonomy): Eukaryota > Metazoa > Chordata > Mammalia > Artiodactyla > Bovidae > Bos > Bos mutus. Next base: position 72,463,391 of record NC_091624.1, on the reverse strand, counting down.
ATCAGGTGGCCAAAGTACTGGAGCTTCAGCTTTAGCATCAATCCTTCCAATGAATATTCAGGGTTGATTTCCTTTAGGATTGAATGCTTTGATCTTGCTGCGAAAGGGACTCTCAAGAGTCTTCTTCAGAACCAGTTCAAAAGTATAAATCCTTCGGTGCTCAGCCTTTTTCATTGTTCAGCTCTCACATCTGTACATGACTTCTAGAAAAACCATACCCTTGACTGTATGGACCTTTCTCAGCAAATAATATCTCTGCTTTTTAATATGCTGTCTAGGTTTGTCATAGCTTTGTCATAGCTTTTATTCCAAGGAGCAAGCGTCTTTTAACTTCATGGCTGCAGTCACTATCCGCAGTGATTTTGGAGCCCAAGAAAAAAAAGTCTGTCACTGTTTCCATTGTTTCCCCATCTATTTGCCATGAAGTGATGGACCGGATGACATGATCCTCCGTTTTTGAATGTTGAGTATTAAGCCAGCTTTTTCACTCTCCTCTTTCACTTTCATCAAGAGGCTCTTTATTCCTCTTTGCTTTCTGTCATTACAGTGGTGTCATCTGCATATCTGAGGGTATTGATATTTCTCCCAGCAAACTTGATTCAGGCTTGTGCTTCATCCAGTCTGGCATTTTGCACAATGTACTCTGCATAAAAGTTAAATAAGCAGGGTGACAATATATAGCCTTGACATACTTCTTTCCCAGTGTGGAACCAGTTCCATGTCCAGTTCTAATTGTTCTTTCTTGACTTGCATACAGGTTTCACAAGAGGCAGGTAAGGTGGTCTGGTATCCCCATCTCTTTAAGAATTTTCCACAGTTTGTTGTGATCCACACAGTCAAAGGCTTTGACATAGTCAATGAAGCAGAAGTAGATGTTTTTCTGGAATCCTCTTGCTTTTTCTATGATTAATGGATGTTGGCAATTTGATCTCTGGTTCCTCTGCTTTTTCTAAATCCAGCGTGTACATCTGGAAGTTCTTGGTTCACATACTGTTGAAGCCTAACTTGAAAGATTTTGAGCATGACCTTGCTAGTATGTGAAATGAGTGCAATTGTATGGTAGTTTGAACATTCTTTGGCATTGCCCTTCTTTGTGATTGGAATGAAAACTGACCTTTTCAAGTTCAGTGGCCACTGCTGAGTTTTTCATATTTGCTGGCATATTGAGTACAGCACTTAAACACATTATCTTTTAGGATTTGAAATAGCTCAGCTGGAATTCCATCACTTCCACTAGCTTTGTTCATAGTGATGCTTCCTAAGACCCACTTGACTTCCCACTCCAGGATGTCTGGCTCTAGGTGAGTGATCACACCATCATTGTTATCCAGGTCATTAAGATCTGTTTTGTATAGTTCCTCTGTGTATTCTTGCCACCATTTCTTAATATCTTCTGCTTCTCTTAGGTGCATACCATTTCTACCCTTTACTGTGCTCATCTTTGCATGACATGTTCCCTTGGTATCTCTTATTTTGTTTCTCATTCTACTGTTTTCCTCTATTTCTTTGCATTGTCCACTTAAAAAGGCTTTCTTACCTCCCCTTACTATTCTCTGTAACTCTGCATTCAGATGGGTATAATCTTTCCTTTTCTCCTTTACCTTTCACTTCTCTTCTTTTCTCAGCTTTTGTAAGACCTCCCCAGACAATCATTTTGCCTTTTGGCATTTCTTTTTTTGGGGGATGGTTTTGATCACCACCTCCTGTACAATGTTTTGAACCTCCATTCATAGTTCTTCAGGCACTCTGTCTATCAGATCTAATCTCTTGAATCTATTTGTCACTTCCACTGTATAATCATAAGGGATTTGATTTAGGTCATACCTGAATGGTCTAGTGGTTTTCCCTATGTTCTTCAATTTAAGTCTGAATTTTGCAATAATGAGCTCTTGATCTGAGCCACAGTCAGCTTCTGGTCTTATTTTTGCTGACTGTATAGAGCTTCTCCCTCTTTGGCCACAAAGAATATACTCAATCTTATTTTGGTATTAACCATCTGATGATGTCCATGTGTACAGTCATCTCTTGGGCTGTTGGAAGAGGGTGTTTGCTATGCCCAGTGCATTCTCTTGGCAAAAATCTGTTAGCCTTTGCCCTGCTTCGTTTTGTATTCCAAAGCCAAACCTGCCTGTTACTCCAGGTATCTCTTGACTTCCTACTTTTGAATTCCAATCCCCTATGATGAAAAGGACATCTTTTTTTGGTGTTAGTTCTATAAGGTCTTATAGGTCTTCATAGAACCGTTCAACTTCACCTTCTTTGGCATTAGCGGTTGGGGCATAGATTTGGATTACTGTGATACTGAATGGTTTGCCTTGGAAACGAACTGAGATCATTCTGTCGTTTTTGAGATTATACCCAAATGCTGCATTTTGTACTCTCTCGTTGACTATGAGGGTTATTCCATTTATTCTAAGAGATTGTTGCCCACAGTAGTAGATATAATGCTCATCTAGATTAAATTCGCCCATTCCTGTCCACTTTAGTTTACTGATTCCTTAAATGTCAATATTCACTCTTGCCATCTCCTGTTTGACCACTTTCAATTTCTCATTGTAGTTATTTAATTAATTAATTTTAATCAGAGGATAACTTCTTCACAATATTGTGATGGTTTTTGCCATACATCAATATGAGTCAGCCATAGGCATACATGTGTCCCCTCCATCCTGAACCCCCTTCCCACCTCCCTCCCCACCTTATCCCTCCAGGCTGTCACAGAGCACCAGCTTTATGTGTCCTGTGTCATACAGCAAACTCTTGTTACCTATTTTACATATGGTAGTATATATGTTTCAATGCTATTCTCTCAAATCATCCCACCCATTCTTTTTCCCATTAAGTTCAAAAGCCTTCTCTTTACATGTCTCCTTTGCTCCCCTGCGTGTAGGATCATCAATATCATCTTTCTAGATTCCATATATATGTGTTAATGCATGATATTTGTTTTTCTCTTTCTGAATTACTTCACCCTGTGTAACAGGCTCTAGGTTCATCCACCTCATTACATCTGACTCAAATGTGTTCCTTTTTATAGCTCAGTAATATTCCATTGTGTATATGTACCACAACTTCCTTATCCATTCATCTGCCTATGGACATCTAGGTTGCTTCCATGTCCTACCTATTTTAAATAGTCCTGCAGTGAACACTGGGGTACATGTATCTTTTTCAATTCCGGTTTCCTCAGAATGTATGTCCAGTTGTGGGATTGCTGGGTCATATGATAGTTTTAATCCTAGTTTTTTATATTTATTTTACATTTTCCTGGTGAGCAGTGATATTAAGGATCTTTTCATGTGCCTGTTTTTTAATTATATATCTTCTTTGATGAAATATTTATCCAATGTTTTTTGCCTGTTTTGTTACCAGGTTGTGTGTTCTGTTATTATTGAATACAAACCTTTTATTAGATATATATTTTTCAAAGATTTTCTCCCAGTGTATGCTTTGTCTTTACATTCTCTAAACATTGGTTTTTCAAAGAGTATATGTTTTTAATTTTGGTAAATTTCAATTTATAATTTTTTTTTTATGATTCATGCTTTTTGTGGCCTAAGAAATCTTTCCCTGAACAAAAGTCACAAAGATTTTCTGTGAGGTTTCTTATAGAACTTTTATCATTTTAAACTTTCATGTGGAGGTCTGTGGATCCATTGTGAGTTAATTATAGCATATGGCAAGAGGTAAGAATTGAGGTTATGTTTTTCCACATGGATATCCTATTATTCCAGCAACATTGTTAAAAAGGCTATCTTTTTATCTTTTGTCAAAAATGAATTGACCTTATGTATGATTCTATTTCTGGACTCTATTCTGTTCCACTGATCCATATACCCGTTTTTACATCAATACCATACTGTCTTAAATACTGCAGTCTTGTAGAAAGTCTTGAAATCAAGTAAAGTTCTCCATTTTTGTTCTTTCTCAAAATTGTTTTGGCTAATCTAGGTTCCTTTTACTTCTAAAATTTTTTAAATCAATGTCAATTTTTATTAAAAAAATACTGCTGATATTTGTGATTGAGACTATGTTGTATTTATAGATGATTTGGGAGAGAACTGAGATTGTAAGAAAACTGACGGTTTTGCTGTATAAACATAGTATTTCTTTCCATTTATTTAGATCTTCTATTATTTCTCTCTGAAATGAGTAGCTTTCAATATTGAGTTCTTAAAAATATATCAAGTTCTGGTATTCAATTTGTTAGATACCCCCAAATATTTTTTACATTATTACAAATGGCATCTTTAAAACTTTGTTTTGCAATTGTCTGTTTCCAGTGCAAAGAGATACCCATGTTACTTTCTATCTGACTTTGAATCTAGAACTCATTAATTCTAGTTGCTTTTGAGTAGATTCTTTAGGACTTTCTACATACATGCTCACTTATGAATAAGACAGTTTTCTTTCCAATCTTCCTTCCTTTACTGCACAGTCTAGGCCCTCCAGCACACTGTTAAAGAAATATCATGAGAATTGATATCTTTGTCTTGTCCCCCACATTTGGGGCAATATATTCACCATTAACTATGATGTTAACTTAGGTATTTTACAGATGGTTTTTTCCATCTATTCTTAGTTTTCTGAGCTTTTAATCATAAATGGGTGTTGAATTTTATAAAATGATTTTTAACACCTATTAAGATAATCATAAGCTTTTTTCTTAGAGAAGGCAATGGCACCCCACTCCAGTACTCTTGCCTGGAAAATCCCATGGATGGAGGAGCCTGGAAGGCTGCAGTCCATGGGATCGCTGAGGGTCAGGCACGACTGAGCGACTTCACTTTCACTTTTCACTTTCATGCCTTGGAGAAGGAAATGGCAACCCACTCCAGTGTTCTTGCCTGGAGAATTCCAGGGACGGGGCATCCTGGTGGGCTGCCGTCTATGGGGTTGCACAGAGTCGGACACGACTGAAGTGACTTAGCAGCAAGCTTTTTTCTTACTAATCTGTTAATATGGTGAATTGTATTGATTGATTTTTAAAATGGCTTTATTGAGATATATTTCACACATCATATAATTCCCTCATTTAAAGTGTACAATTCAGCGGTTTTTAGGAGAGTCCCAAATGTGTGCAATCATCACTACAGTCCACTCTATAATATTTTCATATCTCAAAAAGAAACTCTGTACCTTTTAGTGATTACCACCCTATCCTCCTTGTTCTCCACATTCCCCAGCCCCAACCAACAATTAATCTACTGTTTGTTTCTATAGATTTCCCTATTCTGGACTTACATATGAATAGAATTACATAATATGTGACTTCTTTCACTTAGCATAATGTTTTCAAGTTTCATCTATGTTATAGCATGTATTGGTACTTTACTCCTTTTTGTGGTCAAATAAAGTTTCCTTATATGAATATATTAATTTCATTTATCCATTCATCTATCGACAGACATATGAGTTGTTTCCACCTTTTGGCTATTATGCACAATGCTGCTATGAACATTCATGTACAAGTTTTTGCGTGGACATATGTCTTCCACTTTCTTGAGTGTATACCTAAGAGTGAAATTGGAATTATATGATAACTCTACCTTTAGTTGTTTGAGAAACTGTCAGTCATAATTCCAAAGTGACTGTATCATTTTCCATTTCTACTAACAGTGAATGAAAACTCTAATTTTTCCATATTTTCACCCACACTTGTTATCTAACTTTAAAATTTTAATCTCCTCCTTTCTTTCCAATTTTTCTCTTTCCTTCTGTCCTTCTCTCATTTCCCTACTTCTCCTCCCTTGGACAAATTGGCAGAATATTATTAAAACTAACCAAGAAACCCATTCCTCTGGGCTTTTAACCCCTAAACGCCTCTTCACTTAAAATCATCATTGACCTCTACACCCACATTTCTACTGTATTTATCTTTGAATTTCAAATTCTAGTGGCCAAGTCTCCATTTGAATGCACTGCACTTTATCAATATTTCTAAGGACCTCAGGGTTTGAGAAGACCCTTAAAAGTTCCCTGGTCTAACTCATTTTGCTCAATGAAGAAAGGGGGTAGAGGGAAGATTTAATGAAAAGAAGGTTGGAAAGAAAAGATGGGGGAAGCAGAGCAAGGGGAAGAGAAGCAGCACCCAGCATATGCCTGGCATTTTACATACAGGATCCTATTTAAATTTCACAGCCACCCCATGCTATTGCCCTCCCCCTATTTCATAAATGAGGCGACTGAAGCAGAGATGTTAATTATTTTGCTCAAGGTCAGTTTGTGAGAGTCAAATTTAGCTAAGGTGCAATACCAAATCCTGTGACCCAGCAAACTCTTGAATTTCAGGGAGGAGGATTACCCTCATGGATATATGACTGTCTTACCCTGGGTCCTGGGACAGAAATGTCCTGGATGGACACAACTCATGAGGCATTATTAGGGGAATAACAGTGTCTCCTCTCTGGACAGAAGTCAGTGCTCTGATAGGAGAAGTTTTGTCTCAAATTACAAACAATGCCTTAGGCTAGAACAAAATTGGTGAGGAAGTATGTTCCACTGCCATGGTTACGGTATTTGTCACCTGGCAGGAATGCCAAAGCGAGATACGTGAGATGGTATGGAAAATTCCAAAGCAAAACTTCAGAACATGCGTTACCTCAGTAGCAAAGGAAACAACTCAGATTTATACAACTATTCAAAGAGCAGCAGCAATTTATAAAAATAGACAGAACCAGGTCATTACACAACCAAGTTCATTTGTTTCATTTTGCTTTTGACTTTTAAGACTTGCTTTTGGAAACATTAAAAAAAAATTAGACCTTGTTACATACTTAGCAAAGTCATTTGTATAAACCAAAGTGCAACGAGAGATTTGACATGCTTCCCTGTTCTTCTGTTCCTTCCTTTCCCTGGAGGTAATCAGTCTTCATTTGTTTAAATAAAACAAAAATTTTAATTTGTGGTTTTTTAAATTTTATTTTTATTTTATCCTATTTTTCTAAAACATAAAGATATATTCATATCCCTCCCACTCTCGCCCCCATCCTGTTAAATGGTTCTGCTTTGCCTCCTTGTCCATTTTTCACTAGCAATCATGCCATAGCTTTGTGGAATATTTCTCATGTTTTTACAGCTGTGTAGTATTCCAGTATGTGAGCAGATCCTTGTCTATTTGACCATTCTGATGGACACTGGGATTGTTTTCACTCTTTTGCTAATACAAATAGTGTTCAGTGAACAACTCTATGTATACATCTTTTTGTATTAAAGTCAGGGTATCTTAAAAAATATGTATTTATGAGACTCTAAATAGGCTCCGAGAACCCAGAGCTTTTCTTTTATTTATTTGGTTTGTCAGGCCTTAGCTGCAGGATGTAATCTTCATCGTGTCACTCGGGATCTTTTGACGCAGTGTATGGACTCTCCAGTTTTGGCATACAGGCCATGCCTGTTGTGGTGCTTAGGCTTAGCTGCTCCACGGCATGTGGGATCTTAGTTCCCTGACCAGAATCAAACCCAAGTCCCCTGCACTGCAAGGCAGATTCTTTATCACTGGGTTACCAGGTAAGTCCCCTGCCAGTGTATCTTTAGGTTAGATTCCTAGATGTGGAATTTTTGGATTGACAAGTGCACATACATGAAATTTTGCTAGAGACTGCCAAATTTCTCTTTCTATGGATTGTACCATTTTTTCATTCCCACTAGCAAAATATGAATGCCCGTTTCCTCACTACCTTGTCAACACATTACATTGCCAAACTTAGGTTTTTGCTGATCTGATAGTTGAGAAATAGTATCCCACTATAGTTTTAATTTGCATTTCCTTTATCATAGGTATGATTAAACATCTTTTCATATGGCTCATTTAAGGGCTGTTAAATAGAACTTTTATTTTCATTTCTTTGTGTTTGTGTGTGTGTGTGTACTGTGTGTTTATATCACTTGCCTATTTTCCACAGAATGGTTTTTCTTTTCTCTATTTGTTGAAATCCTTTCTATAGTAGGGATATTTACAATGGCATGCAGGAGCTGATGGGTGTTGCCCTATAAGTGCAGATGGCTTAATTTTCAGGAATTTAGTTAGTCAGGTGACATCATGTTGGTACAGCTGATGTCATCTTGGCAACTTAAAAATCTGCTATGGTGGAAGTATTTACGCCATGGGCAAATGCCACGAGTCAGGGCTCCTTCTAGCCCTCCCCTCCAGAACACACCACTGGACATTATTCCTTTGTCTATAAGTTGGAAATATTTTTCCTGGTTTGCAATTTTTCTTTTTTATCTTGCTTATGATGTATTTTGCTACACTGTTGTTGTTTTGTACATTCCAAATTTCAGTCTTTTTCTTTATTGCCTCCACATTTTGCCAGTTAGAGTAACATGGAAACATACATTACCATATGTAAAGATAGATAGCCAATGGGGATTTGCTGTATAAATCAGGGAACTCAAACCAGGGCTCAGTAACAACCTAGAGAGGTGGGATTGGGAGGGAGGTGGGAAGGCTGTTCAAGTGGGAGGGGACATATGGCTGATTCATGTTGACTCTGGTAGAAACCAACACAATACTATAAAGCAATTATCCTTCAATTAAAAATAAATGAAAAAAAAGTCCCCAACTTCTTGATTATACAGAAATTCACCCATACTTTCTACTAGTATTAATATAGTTTTATTTCTTTAAAAAATTGTAAATTTTTGATCTGTTTGGAATTCATCTTGATGAAGAAAGAGATAGGTTTGTGTTTTTCCCACTGGCTATCTCTTCACCTTCACACTATTTATGAAGAAGATCTTTTTCGTTTTTTTTAAAGATTTTTTTGGTATGTACCATAGTCTTTATTTGGAGAAGGCAATGGCACCCCACTCCAGTACTCTTGCCTGGAAAATCCCATGGACGGAGGAGCCTGGTAGGCTGCAGTCCATGGGGTTACTAAGAGTCGGACCTGACTGAGCAACTTCACTTTCACTTTTCACTTTCTGCATTGGAGAAGGAAATGGCAACCCACTCCAGTGTTATTGCCTGGAGAATCCCAGGGACGGGGGAGCCTGGTGGGCTGGCGTCTATGGGGTCACACAGAGTCAGACACGACTGAAGTGACTTAGCATAGCATAGTCTTTATTGAATTTGTTACAATGTTGTTTTCATGTTTTGGGGTTTTTTCTGGCCATGAAAAAACTGGGATCTTAGTTCCCTGCTGCTGCTGCTCCTAAGTTACTTCAGTCGTGTCCGACTCTGTGCGACCCCATAGACGGAAGCCCACTAGGCTCCTCTGTCCCTGGGATTCTTCAGGCAAGAATACCGGAGTGGGTTGCCATTTCCTCCTCCAGTGCATGAAAGTGAAAAGTGAAAGTGAAGTTGCTCAGTTGTGTCAGACTCCTAGCGACCTTATGGACTGCAGCCTACCAGGCTCCTCTGTCCATGGGATTTTTCCAGGCAAGAGTACTGTAGTTCCCTGTCAGTTCAGTTCAGTTCAATTCAGTCACTCAGTCGTGTCCGACTCTTTTCGACCCATCACTTTTGACCCATTTGATCCCTTGTAGTTCCCTGACCAGGGATCAAATCCGTACTCCCTGCATTGGAAGGCAAATTCTTAACCACTGGACCACCAGGGAAGTCCTGAAGATCTTTTTCTCCAAGATTTGAGATACCTCCTTTATTATATATTAAGCTTCCAGATGAATTTAGGTTTATTTTTGGATTTTTAATTGTTTTATTGATCTATGTATTCATGTTTCAATACCACCTTATTATACAGGTTTCATAATGTTTTAATAACTGGCAAGGTTCAACTCTCATTTTCTTCCTTTTCAGGGTTTTCTCATATATTCTTGCTTATTTATACTTTTGAATGAATGTTATAATAAAACTGTCTTAGTGCTGAGGCTCCCTCTTCTGTTGCTTTTGCAGTGTTAAAAAATATTTCCTTGTATTTTCTGACTTCTGTTTCCTCTGTTCTCTTCTACTTTTGTCTAGATTTTCTCTTCCTTCTTCCTCTAACATCCTTGTTAGTTTGAATTCTATTCTCAGAAGTTCCCTCTCAGAGAAAGCATTTTTTATATTTCATCCAGCATTTTTTCCCCAAAATTTATTATTTTATTCCATTAAGAAAATACTGAGGCAGTGAGAGGGTAACAGGCAGGAAGGCCAGGGGTCTCCAAATGGAGGAAATAGGCTGCAAGTGTTAGACACTTTTATCTCTCTTAAGTGGCAGGAGGAATCTCTGGTTCCTCTGCCCTTTCTAAATCCAGCTTGAATGTCTGGAAGTTCTTGGTTCATGTACTGTTGAAGCCTAGCTTGGAGAATTTTGAGCATTACTTTGCTAGCATCAACACTATGAAAAGGCAAAAAGATATGACACTGAAAGATGAACTCCCCAGGTTGGTAGATGCCCAGTGTGTTACTGGAGGAAAGCAGAGAAATAGCTCCCAAAGGTGTGAAGAGGCTAAGCCAAAGAAAAATCAACGCCCAGTTATGGATGTCTCTGGTGGTGGAAGTAAAGTCCGAAGCTGTAAGTAACAGTATTGTGTAGGAACCTGGAATGTTAGGTCCATGAATCAAGGTAAATTGGAAGTGGTCAAACAGGAGATGGCAAAGAGTGAACATCAACTTTCTAGGAATCAGTGACCTAAAACGGACCAGAATGGGTGAATTTAATTCAGATGACCATTATATTTACTACTGTGGGCAAGAATCCCTTTAAAGAAATGGAGTAGCTATCATAGTCAACAAAAGAGTCCAAAATGCAGTGGTGCTGCTGCTGCTAAGTCACTTCAGTCGTGTCCGACTCTGTGAGACCCCATAGATGGCAGCCCACCAGGCTCCCCTGTCCCTGGGATTCTACAGGCAGGAACACTGGAGTGGGTTGCCATTTCCTTCTCCAATCCAGCATTTTTTGAAATTACTAATTCAGTCGTTGATTAGCTATGGGATTTTGGGCAACACTATCCTTTGCTATTTTTACCGATGCATTGCAAATGAAAAATAATCTTTTTTTTTTTTTACAGTTAGAAATAATTTCAGTTGGTTCTTAGTTCTATCAACGGAGTCTGGCTCATTTAATCTCTCCCTCCTTTTTTAAAAAAATACTTTTTATTGTAGTTGCTTTACAATATTGTGTTATTTTCTACTGTACAGCAAAGTGAATCAGCTCTGTGTATAACTTTCACTTTTCACTGTCATGCATTGGAGAAGGAAATGGCAACCCACTCCAGTGTTCTTGCCTGGAAAATCCCAGGGACGGCGGAGCCTGGTGGGCTGCCGTCTATGGGGTTGCACAGAGTCGGACACAACTGAAGCGACTTAGCAGCAGCAGCAGCAGCAGCATACATATATATATCCCCTCTTTTTTGGATTTCCTTCCCATTTAGGTCACTACAGACCATTAAGTAGATCCCTGTGCTATACAGTAGGTTCTCATTAGTTATCTATTTTATACATAATATCAATAGTGTATACATGTCAATTCCAATCTCCCATTTCATCTCATTCCTCTCTTTCCCTCTTGGTATCCATACTGTTGTTCTCTGTATCTGTGTCTCTATTTCTGCTTTGTAAATAAGATTGTCTATACCAAATTTTTCAGATACCACATATATACCTTAATATATGCCTTAAAGGAGTATTTGTTTTTCTCTTTCTGATTTACTTCACTCTGTATGGCAGTCTCTAGGTCCACCCATGCTTCTACAAATGATTCAATTTTGTTCTTTTTTATGGCTGTCACTCCTTCTTGAAATACATTCCATCAACTTCCAAGATACCAAACACACCTGTTTTCTTCCTAATTAACTCGCCGTTCCCCTCGGGCTCCTTCAGTGTTTCCTCTTCATCCCCTAAATGCTGGAGAACCCTAAAACTCAGATTTCAAACCTCTTCTCCTCTCATCTAAACCCATCCCCTAAGTGACTTTGTATTGGCTCATGGATTTAAATGTATCAACAACTCCCCGGTTTTATACCTCCAGCCTGGACCTCTATTATGCACCCAAAATTTGTACATCTAACTGCTACCTTATCAATTTCTGTAGATGTCCCAAAGGCATCTCCAAATTCACTTACCCAAAACAGCATTAAGATTTTCCTCAAACCTGTTTCTCCTATAGTCTTTCCAATCTCAGTTAATGACAGTTCTATTTTTCTAGTACTCAGGGAGAAATTCTTCTTCCACTCTCTAATCCACCTATCCACAGGTTCAATCCTGTGGCTACAACTAGGAGCTCAGCTGGAATGGCTGAACCCACTCAGATTGCTGGGCTTATGTGGATAACCTTCACTCAAACTTCTTCAGATCTGGCCTTTTCAAGAATCCTAGAGAGCAAGCCCTGACATACAAGCACTTCTTAAATCTCTTTTTGACTTTCTTGGTGTCTTAATGTATTATTTGAGCTCAGTGTTTTTACTACTGGGGCAAGTTCAAGGGAGAAGAACCAACCCATACAAATGTGCGTGCCCATGGACAAATGACTGCGCTAAGCCCAGATGCCAGGAGATTTCTCAGTTTGACAGTTACTTATCATTCCTCATTCATAATCAACAAACTTTTGCAAAGCTGCAGTTAGTTGGTGTTTTGTGGGTCCTGGTGATGTGAACACAACATTCAGCTTTCCCTCCCCACTGATAGGATAGTTTCTCAGCTATTTTGTTTGTTTTCTTTCTAAGCCAAATAACCCCGGGATTTTCTTTGAGGTCTCTTTTGCATTCTAAACCCTCAAATGTTCCCAGCTTTGGAGATCAGAAGGAGTCTCTATGCACCTAGTTCTCCAGTGTTCTGTAACTTGTACTTGTCCAAACTTTTTAATTTGTTAGTTCTGTTCTTAAGTTTTCTGATCCTTTTACTTGCATTCTTTATATAATCCTTTCAATGGATTATTTTGATGTTTTTTTCTAACTACATAGCTGAATATTTAATTATTTTTATTCTTGCTTTCTTAGTAAGAAATATGAATGAGCTACTAAATTTCTTTCCACATACAGAGCTGTCTACATATTGAATTCCCCCACCCATTCTCCCAGCTCAGATTCACTGGGGAGCAAGCTTTCTCTTACCATCTCTCTCTGATATAATTTCTATCTTTTAAATTGAAAGCAGTTTGGGGCCACTCATTTGGCAACTTCTGTGAAGGATGGCACTGTTTATTTTCACAAAACCTTCTCTCTGCCTTAGCACAGTGACCTTCTACAAAAATTGTTAATAATAATCGATGACTCTAATGTAATACTGAACACTTACCCTGTGGCTGGCATTTTACTTTATACCCATAATTTGAACAACTCCAAACTAATCTTCCATGCCCATTTTACAGAGGAAATAGGTCTTTTTGTCTTGTGTTTCTATTCCTGGAACATGAAAAACATGCCATTTTAGGGCCTTTTCTCCTTGACTTTGTCCCTCTCCCTCCACCTTCCCATTCAGTACTCAAGAGCAAACAAATGCCATTTCTTTAAAGCTTAACTGACCACTAGATATAAAACAGCCTTCCTCCGCACATTCTATTTTATTTTGTTCAGGTTTGTGTTTTAGTTGCTCAGTCCTGTCCGACTCTGTGCGACCCTATGGACTGTAGCCCGCCAGGCTCCTATGTCCATGGGATTTCCCAGGCAAGAATACTGGAGTGGGTTGCCATTTCTTTCTCCAGGGGAATCTTCCCCACCTGGGGATAGAACCCAGGTCTCCCGCATTGCAGGAAGATTCTTTACCATCTGAGCCACCTGGGAAGCCCCCTATTTTGTTCATAGTACTTATCTTAAATTACCTTGCACATTCATCTGCCTCCACTAGACTTTCAACTGCAGGAGTGGGAATTTAACTGAGTATTTATAGAATCAGTAAGTGAGACAATATGCTTGGGCCGGCCGAAGGCAAACAATAGAATCTGAGGAGGAGTCAGTATTTTCAGGCTCTGCCGAGTAAAAGCAACAGTTACTTTTGAATCTGAAAGTGTGATTCTGGGAATTAAGAGACAGCCCTCCACAGACTTGTGACTTAGAACCCTGTGCTCAATTTCGACTGGGATTCCTCTTCTGTGAAATGAGCAGAGCCCTTTGGGTTCACTGCCACCCACTGTGACTCTACTCAGATAAACGTACCTCAAAAACCGCCTTTAGAAAGCTAATGAGGAGGAAGAGTCTCAGCAGCAGAGAAGGGAGTGGAAGGGACTGCGGGTTTAGGAGGAGGGAGGGGGAACCTCTGTTAACCCTGGGGACCGAGGGGCAAGAGTGAGGGGGCAGCAAGTGGGGGACGCGCAGAGAAGCGCGCCGGGGTCTTGAGGAAGCGAGAGCTAGCGCGGTCAATCCTCCGGGACTGAGCAAGATAGGTCCTGGAGTGCATGAGCGGTGAAGGGTGAAGGAGGGTTGGGGGGAAGGGTGATATCCTGTAGTCCAGAGGCGCAAGCGGCGGTCAGAGGTCAGTAGGGGGCGCGGCAGGAGTGGCCAAGTGTCAAGGAACCCGGCGAGGTCTCTCCTGCTGGGACTGGGCAGGACAGGGCGGGGCCCTGACAGGTGTGAGGTGCGGGCCTGAGGGAAGTGGCGGACATTCGGGGGTCACCGAGGAGGGCCCCCGGAGGCGGAGAAAAACAAAGGCTGTACCGAGGGGAGCGAGCGGATGGGGACGAGGCGCGGAGGGCCGCAGATCGCGCGGGGAAGTCGTCGCGCTCGCAGGGGTCGCCGAGGGTGCGCGGCTTGCGCGGAGGGGGCGGAGCGAGGTGGGGCCAGGAGCCGGGGTGCGCGGGTCGCGGGGGGCGGGCGCTGCAGCGGCGGGGCGCGGGCGCGGTTGCCCAGTGGCTGTCTCCTCACTTCCGGGAACGCCTGGGCGACTAGGCCGCCCCCTGCTCACCGCGCAGCCAGCCGGCCGGCACGGGCGGCGAAGTGAGTGAGCGCGCAGTTAAGAGCCGAATCAGGCCGAAGGAAGCTCCACTGTCCGCGCGGGCCCAGCCTCTTTCTGCAGCTATGGGGGCGTCTGCGCGGCTACTGCGCGCAGCGATCATGGGGGCGCCGGGCTCTGGCAAAGGCACCGTGTCCTCGCGCATCACCAAACATTTCGAGCTGAAGCACCTCTCCAGCGGGGACCTGCTCAGAGATAATATGCTTCGGGGCACAGGTTGGGAGCCTGGACATGAGGGGTGGCCGCGTGCTGTCACCGGGTGGGGCTTTGTGGGCGGAGGGGCCGGGGCGCGGGAAGTCGGTCCGGCGAATGCAGGTTCAGGGGTGCGGGCGCAACCTCTCTCAATTGCCGCCCAGTGAGGAGTCCTTCGGACTGCTGAGCGACTGCTCCCCGAAACCTCTGACGTCAATGCACAGCTTCAGGAGGGTTACTGAGAGAAGGCACTATAAAGTTAGGACACGTTCGAAGTTCAAAGATGAGAGGAAACCACATGGCTTTGAGAAGTTTGTCCAGCCCCAGTCGCAGCTGCTCCTAAGGGGCCACCGAGCTGTGTATGGCTTATTCCCCTCGTGCCTTGCGCTTGGAGAACTGTTAGCTCTTTCTCTTTTTACTTTTTGTTTGTTAAACGCTATGGAACTTTCTGCTTCTGACCTTTCCCCCATACTCTGATGACCGAGTATTGCTTATCCTCATTGCTGTCGCAAAATTGGCTTAACTCTTTAGACACGAAAGCTATTCTTGTGCCTTGTTATCTGAAAGATTGTTTTGTTTCTCCTTCCAAATAAATTCTTATAACTCAGCACAAAATCTAGTCAACAAACTGTACACTGTACAATGGGTGGACTTTATCTTATGTAAATTCTATCTTAAAGCTGTTTTCAAAAAGTCAACAGCAAGGTGAGTTTTTTTTTTTTTTTCTCTCAAAAGCGTTGACCTTTATTTTCCAAAACAAAGTCATTTTGACGCTCCTTTTAGAAAGTACAACTAATCCCTTTACACAAGTTAAAAAAGAATTGGAAACAATTTTGAATGGAAGTACATAATATTAAAAGGAAAGTCCTCTCATTCCCTACCTCAGTCTCATTCTTCAGAGGGGAGCCGTGTCATGTGTTTTAGGAATCTGTATTTATGTTCAAGCATGTATCTCTGTATCCTTTGTTTTATGCAATACATAATCCTACTAAAATGTGTTCTGCACCAGTGTGTTTTCACCTTATATCTGGGATATCTTTCCATCTGAAAACCCAGAAATCCATTTCATTATTTATTATTTGTGTAGGTGCCTATTTGCTGGATCTGCTATGGTTTGTTTAACTAATTCCCTACTGATGGGTCATGTAGGTTATTTTCAGATGAGTTTCCCTTTGTTTGAAAACACTTGACATTTAAATGAAAAGAAGAATCACCCCACTGTTTTTTGTTTCTTGGAGTTCTGTGGTTCATCACCTAATCTGGTGAATTACTAGCTTTATTTGTCTCTTCTAACATTGATCTTCAAAAAAAAAAAATCATAAAGTATTTTGTAGTTAATTAAGCTTCAGAAGATTAAACTGTTTGGCTCACTTGCTAAGTGTTCTTGATGCTGTGCATTGATGTCGTTAGGTAACCCGTTGGGGTAAGATTATCCAAACTGGAGAGGAGTAAGGGATCCGAAAGCGAATCTCTGAAAAATAACTCAGTAGTGAGGCGTAACTGCATGGTTAGAGACCACCTTCAGTGGAGTTAAAGATACGTTAACTTGTGAAAACAGAAAACTTAAAAAAATTAAACTTAAAGAAAATTAACTGAACTTTTAAAATTAAGAAACAAACCTCTTTGTTTATCTATAACATCCTTTGACAAGCCTCATCATCCTCTTTCTGACTCCACAACGTGAAAAGAGAGACTAGAGGGAGGCAGGAGAGGATCTCTGGGAAAGATGTTCAGTCTGCCTCAGACACCTGCTCTTTCTGGAGTCTCTACAGGCAGTTCTTTTAACAAAAAAAGCAGAAGATGGAGTTGAGGGAGGTGTCATGAGATTGTTATTACAGATGATCTGTATCTCAGGTCTAAGAATACATCCTCAATAAATATTTGTGAACAGATTGGATATTTCACACAGGGTCAGCAACAAAGGAGAGGTATAACCTTTTATATAAAAAATACTGTTTAATGTTTTTTTGATGCTAAGAAAAACATATTTATTATAAAGCAAGAAAAACATGAGAGTATAAAGAAAATTAAAGTCCTTTATAATTCTACCATCCAGACACAACTATAATTAACTCTTTTGTGCTTTTTCTTCTATTCTGTTTTTTCTCTTTTTTTCTCTATTGTATTTACATGTGTTTGAAAAATTATTATAGTCAAAATGATTGCTTGGATACCTTCTTTTACACTTATTGTGATTATGTTCACACATCACTAAGTAGTATTTAAAATGATATTTAATTTCATCAAGATTGCACAATTATTAATTGAAACGTTTTCCTATTATTATACCCTTATGTGGTTAACCATTCTTTGCTGTAATTAATATTGTTATGGTTATGCTGGTACATGAATATTTGGCAGCATCTCCACTTACTTCCTTCAAATAAATTCCATACTGTGGAATTTCTATAAATACTGTATCATCAAATACTGCTAAGGGAGGATGGTGCCAATTTACCTTCCAACCACCATTTCACAATGATTAATCCATGTCTGTATTTTATAGCTAAAGTTTAAAGTCATCCCAGCAGATGTGATAAAGACCCTGGAAATAAAAGGCAGCCTGCTGACAGAAGCAAACCTTGAGTAACTGTAGACACCACTGAACCCTGGAGTCAGAAAACTTCAGTGTCTGCCCCTTTGTCTTCAGTCTCGCCTTCTCGTTTAGAGATGAGGAAGCAGAGTTCATGAGAGGTTAAAGACCTTGCTCAATAATAAAAAGCAGTCACTGGTAAACAAGTGTGAACACCCAGGTCTCTTGTATGCCAGTTAAATTACTCTTTCCATTATGCAGTATTTCCCAAATTGAGATTCATGAGATAATTTTAGGTAGACAAAAAATTTTCTCTAAAATAAAAATAAAATTCAAGTTAATAAAATCAATAAAAGATTTTATTTCAACTTTTATTTGAAAAAATGATAACTAGCACACAACCCTTTAATTTCTTGAACAACATAGCTTATTAAATTAAAAGAATCTTCTAAAAAAATCTCTTTTCCCATTGTTTTTTTAAAGTTATTTTTAATTGGAGGATAATTGTTTTACAGTGTTGTGTTGGCTTCTTCTAAAAAACAATCTGAATCAGCCATAATGATACATATGTCCCCTCCCTCTTGAAACTCCCTCCCACCCCCCACTCCATCTCATCCCTCCAGACTGTCACACAGTACTATGTTGAGCACCCTGTGGTGGTGGTTTAGTTGCTAAGTTGTGTTCGACTCTTGTGACCTCATGGACTGTAGCCCACCAGGCTCCTCTCTGTCCATGGGATTCTCCAGGCAAGAATACTGGAGTGGGTTGCCATTTCCTTCTTGGGAAGTGGATCTTCCCGACCCAGGAATCAAACACGGGTCTCCTGCATTGCAGGCGGATTCTTTACCAGCTGAGCTACAAGAGCCTGTATAATATAGCAAATTTCCACTGGCTATCTGTTTTACATATGGTAATGTATATATTTCAACACTACTATCTCAATTTGTCCTACCATCTTCTTCCCACTGTGTCCAAATTCTCTATGGTTGTGTCTCTATTCCTGCCCTTCGAGTAGGTTCAAAAGTACTATTTTTCTAGATTCCATATATATGTGTGTGTTAATGTATGATATTTGTTTTTCTCTTTCTGACTTACATCATTCTGTGTAACAGGCTCTAGGTTCATTCACCTCACTAGAACTGACTCAAATGTATTCCTTTTTATGGCTAAGTAATATTCCATTGTTTATATGCCCCACATCTTCTTTATCCATTCATCTGTCAGTGGACATGTAGGTTGCTTTCATGTCCCAGCCATTGTAAATAGTGCTGTAGTGAACATTTGGGTACATATGTCTTTTTGAATTATGGTGTTCTTAGGGTATTAGCTCAGTCGTGTCCAACTCTTTGCAACTCTGTGGACTGTAGTCTACCAGGCTTCTCCCTCCATGGGATTCTCCAGGCAAGAATATTGGCGTGGGTTGCCATTTTCTTCTCCAGGGGATCTTCCCAACCCAGAGATCAAAGCCGAGTCTCCCGCATTGCAGGCAGATGCTTTAACCTCTGAGCCACCAGGGAAGCCCAGGGTATATTCTCAGTAGTGGGATTCCTGGGTCATATGGCAGTTTTATTCCTAAAAAAACAGTCATTTTAAAGAAATTACATGGTACATGATAGATCTGCTATGGCAGAAATTGTACTGTTGCCCTGTGATTGTCCAAAGTTTGAGAAACTGCACTGCAGCTTGGTGCTTCTCAAAAACATAATCCTGG
Organism: Bos mutus; assembly: GCF_027580195.1. Lineage (NCBI taxonomy): Eukaryota > Metazoa > Chordata > Mammalia > Artiodactyla > Bovidae > Bos > Bos mutus. The sequence goes on along the minus strand of NC_091624.1, from coordinate 72,444,128 downwards.
ACTAAATGAACCCCTTTTGAATCTCATTTGTTCTCATTTGTAAATTGGGAAAACTGAACTCAGTAGGTAATCCTCAAAGCATTTGTCAGCTCCCAAGTTTCTGTATATCTAACAAAACTTCTAGTTTGTACACCCAGACAGCAAAGATGTGCCTCATCAGAATGGTATTGATGGTAGAGCAAATTATTTTTGTAATGGCAAAATTTTTTATTTGTAATAGGCAATACATTTACTTGGTTTTGAACTCTAAAAAATATAAAAGGACATTTAGTGAAAAGATTCTTCCAGAGCTATTTCATGCACATGCAATCCATTGATTATCTCTTCCTTTTTTTTTCCTTTTTTACACAAATCACAATAAACTGTACATGCAGTTTTCTACCTTTAACAATATTGCTTTCCATGAGGATTGCTCCATTTCTTTTTTTCTAACAAAGTAAGGTAGGCCTTTTTAAAATTCCATGGCTGGAATCCAGGATAATCCAGGCAGCTCCTCTCTTCATCTATCCAGTCATTCGTCTATGGGTTTGTCAAGCTGGGTACTGACAACAACAGAGACAAATATATTTCACTGGAGGTGCTCAAGTCAGAACATGGGCAGGCAGGTGGCCATTAGTCTGCTTGGGCTGCCATATAGAATAGCACAGACCAGGTAGCTTAAACAATAGAAGTTTATTTTCTCATAGTTCTGGAAGCCAGAAGTTCAAGATCAAAGTGCCAGCAGGGTTGGTTTTCTGGTGTGGCCTCTCTTGCTGGCATACACATGGCCTCCTCACTGGATCCTCATGTGGGCTTTCCTCTGTTGTGTACATTCTTGATGTCTCTTCCTCTTCGTGTAAGGACACCAGTCATACTGGATTAAAGTCCCCCTTTATGACCTCATTTAGCCTTGATTACCTACTTAAAGGCTCCATTTCTAAATACAGCCACATTGAGGGGCAGGGCTTCAACATACAGATTTTAAGGGGCACACTTCTGTTCATACCAACATGTGAACAGGTAATTTCAACAGTGTGATAAGTGCTCCAACAGAGATAAGTCTGTGACATTAGGGAAGTCCAGAGCAGGAACTTTTGATTGCCTCAGAGGTTAAGGGACCTCTTAACCTTTTAAGATGTGTCTTGAAAGATGAGCAAGAGCTTATCAGGTAACAGAGAGGAGAAAGAGGCTTATGCAAAGGCTCGGGGGACATAAAGTATGTGCAACTCCTTGTTGGGGCCATGGTTTGAGGGTTGTGTGGGGATGGTGGGGAGGTCAGTAGAGGAGAGAGATGAGGCCAGACCTACTTGGGCCTTGAGTTGAGATTCTGTCCTGAAGCAGGGAGAAATATAGACCTGGAATGGGAGTTTCTTCTAAGTGCTTCACTGAAAAGGTTTCAGCCTGAGTGATGGTTGGAGGGAGAACAACTGTCAAGGGATGTTTCGATTTTCAGTATTATTCTTGTGAGGTATCCCATGCATGAAAGTATTATGATTTCTATGATGGTTAGAAGAATAAAATGAACACCAAAATGTGGAATATCCATGCAAAATTCTATTATTTAGCCATAAAAAGAAGTACTGATACTTGCATGGATATTACCCATGGATATTGCCCACCATCAGGCAGAGAACCAGTACCTTTAGGGTCACCACATGTGCCAACCCATCACATCTTCCCACCCTGCCAGAGGTAACCACTAGGTTGACTCAGAGTCTTTATTATTTGAGAAAGTCATTTTTTCTAAACCCTTGATTGGGTGTAAAGCCATCATTTGATGCATTCCCTCTTGTAGTTTTGTTTTGTTCCAACATGTTTTTAAAGTAAAGATGTATATACATCATAAAAAAGCTAAAAGCATTTTTTTTCAGAAACTAGATTAATTCTCTAGCTCCTCTTGGCATATGTAAAAGAGAACTGTATTTACAGTTGGTCAGGCCCTCTTTTGTACCTCATAAATGCTCAAACATAAGTTGTTTCTAGATCATTCAGATATGAGGTGTGATTGGCTTGAGGAGTGTTGTAAGAATGACCAGATGTTAAAAGGAGACATAGAATTAACAATTTTTTTTGTATAATACAAATATCATCTCTCAGATTAATGTTTCTGTGTTTTAGAATTTCTCATTATTATCCTTAAAAATCAAAAGCTGGTTTTAACCCTTCCTATTTTCATATAACCTTCCTTTTCTATTTTTGTATACAACTTTATAGAAAATTAGCTTGTTTTAAATGATTTACTTTTAAACTACCTTTTGGGTTTTGTAGGTGTGGAAGCTCACATATTTGTTAATTTTTGGAATAAAAAAAGAAATAGTCTTTTTAATGAGTCTATTTAGATACAGCATTAAATTATAGGCAATCAAGGGAATAAAAATTTACTGACTGTCCAAAGAATATGCTGGACAAGAGTCCTTGCATACTTTTAACAGGGGATGAAAACCTGAAATGTAATAAACAAACTGCTTATATCTTGATATAGAGAGTTGAATCATTTTTATTCTTTTAAATGAAAGCATTATAGACTTCAGATTTTAAAAACTATTTTAAGTGTTTCGTGTTATAGAAAGTTGTTAGTAATAGTGAAAAAGATTGTTAGACTATGCATGGAACTATCTGTTCACAAAACAAAGTGTCTGTAGGTTTTAATGTTAACAGTTTTGATGATAATTATCTAAGTAGTGCTGAGTTATATAGGTTATATGAGTGGCTTTTTTTCCCTCTTGTTTTGCTTACCAGGTATTTTTTGTCTTTACTTTCTTTTTTTAAAAAAATCTTTTTAAAGATATAATTCACATACCATAAAATTAACTCTTAAGTTATGAATCAGTATTTTTTTTATTGTTTTTTTTGTTGAAGGATAATTGCTTTACAGAATTTTGTTGTTTTCTGTCAAACCTCAACATGAATCAGCCATAGGTATACATATGTCCTCTCCCTTTTGAACCTCCCTCCCATCTTCCTCCCCATTCCACCTCTCTAGGTTGATACAGAGCCCCTGTTTGAGTTTCCTGAGCCATACAGCAAATTCCCATTAGCTATCTATTTTACATATGGTAATGTAAGTTTCCACGTTACTCTTTCCATACATCTCACCCTCTCCTCCCCTCTCCCGATGTCTATAAGTCTATTCTCTCTGTTTCTCCACTGCTGCCCTATAAATAAGTTCATCAGTACCATTCTTCAAGATTCCATATATATGTGTTAGAATACAATATTTATCTTTCTCTTCCTGACTCACCTCACTCTGTATAATAGGTTCTAGGTTCATCCACCTCATCAGAACTGACTCAATGCATTCCTTTTTATGGCTGAGTAATATTCCACTGTGTACATGTACCACAGCTTCTTTATCCAATCATCTGCCGATGGACATCTAAATTGCTTCCATGTTCTAGCTATTGTAAATAGTGCTGCAATGAACAATGGGATACATGTGTCTTTTTCAATTTTGGTTTCCTCAGGGTATATGCCTAGGAGTGGGATTACTGGGTCATACGGTGGTTTTATTCCTAGTTTTTTAAGGAATCTCCGTACTGTCTTCCATAGTGGCTGTATCAATTTACATTCCCACCAACAGTGCAAGAGCATTCCCTTTTCTCCACACCCTCTCCAGCATTTATTGTTTGTAGACTTTTTGATGACGGCCATTCTGACCAGTGTGAGGTAATATCTCATTGTAGTTTTGATTTGCATTTCTCTGATAATGAGCAATGTTGAGCATCTTTTCATGTGTTTGTTAGCCATCTGTATTCTATGGAGAAATGTCTGTTTAAGTCTTTTTTCCACTTTTTGATTGGGTTGTTTATTTTTCTGGCATTGAGTTGTATGAGCTGCTTGTATATTTTGGAAATTAATCCTTAGTTGTAGTAATTTGCTATTATTTTCTCCCATTCTGAGGGTTGTCTTTTCGCATTACTTACAGTTTCCTTTGCTGTGCAAAAGCTTTTAAGTTTAATCAGGTCCCACTTGTTTACTTTTGTTTTTATTTCTGTTTTTCTAGGAGGTGAGTCATACAGGATCTTGCTTGATTTATGTGATTGAATGTTCTGCCTGTGTTTTTCTCTAAGAGTTTTATAGTTTCTGGTCTTACATTTAGGTCTTTAATCCATTTTCAGTTTATCTTTGTGTATGGTGCTAGGAAGTGTTCTAATTTCATTCTTTTACCTGTGGCTGTCCAGTTTTTCCAGCACCATTTATCGAAGAGGCTGTCTTTGCCCCATTCTTGCCTCATTTGTCAAAAATAAAGTACGCATAGGTGCATGGGTTTATTTCTGGGCTTTCTATCTTGTTCCATTGGTCTATATTTCTGAATCAGTGTGTTTTTTTTTTTTAATTACATTCAGAATTGTGCAACCATCACCACAGTCAATTTTAAAACATTTTTTATCACCCCCTAAAAGCCACCTTGTTCCCATTAGCAGTCACTTTCCATTTTCCCCCAATATTGCCAGCCCTGGACAACCACTGATTTTTCTTCTCTCTCTCTAGACTTGCCTACTCTGAACATTTCATATAAATGGACTGATGAAAGATGTGCTCTTTTGTGTGTGGCTTCTTCCACTTCACATGTTTTAACATTTCATATACTGTGTAACATGTATCAGTACTTCGTTTTATGGCTAAATAATAGAATTTGTATGGATATTCCACATTTTATTTACCCACTTGTCACTTGATGAACATTTGGGTTGTTTCCAATTTTTGGCTATTGTGAATAATGTTGCTATGGACATTCATATATAAGTTTTTCTGTGAGCTAATGTTTTTATTTCTTTTGAGAAAATATACCTAAGAGTTGAATTGCTGCGTCATATGGTAACTCTGTTTAAACTCTTGAAAAACTGCCAGACTGTTTTCTAAATTGCCTACATCAGTGTTAGGGACTCAGCCCTGGAGAACTGTGGTTTTCCTCAGTACTCTTGGTGAGTTTGAGCTTTATGTCCCCCAGCGCGGTGGTCAAAAGCCTGACAACAGAGATGTTGCACACCAGCAATGTATGAGGGTTTCAATTTCTCAACATTCTTGGCAACACTTGTTAGATCTTTTTGATTACAGCCATCCTGGCGAATGTGAAGTGATGTCTCATTGTGGTGCACACATATTAAGTTTGTAGACCTTTCCAGTAGGGTGTTTTAGTGAGTCCAGGGTGCTCTCAGGCCCAGTTCCAGATGTTGTTTGTAAATCCAAGCAGTGCACCTGTCAAATGGCAGCCAATTTCCGTGTAGTTAATGTGCTTAGTTAGAAATCTGAAGTTTCATGAATTTGACAATTTAGGATCTTTTCTGAAGTCAGTATGTCAGTTCATACCAAGAATTATGAAAACAGTCATAAGCATTGACTCTTTAATCTCTGATTCCTGAGAATTTATCCATCAGAAATAACTCATAAACCCACCCCCCCCAAAAAAAAAGAAAAAGGAAAAGGAATGTTAAGATCTTTAAAAGCAGAAGTGGTAGGGAAAAATCAAGACTAATTTAAAATTTTAAATGTCCAACAGTATATACTGCCATGATAGAGTGTATTTTTATCAAATATAGATATATTTTCCAAAGATGACTGAATGACTGTATAAAATCACTGAAAAGTATCTACAAAATGATGTTTAAGTGAACAAACACAAAATTTTAAGTGCACAGATTATTACAGTGGCATTACAAATTCTATATGGGCGTAAATAATTTGCTAACAGATGATGAGAAAATTAAAATACCGTTGCACAAGAATAACATATAATTGTAGGTAATATTTTAAAGTGTTCATAAATGCTTTTCAGTGTATTTTATTTATAAAAATGTAACAATCACAGTGTTGATCTGGTCAAAAACTGAATTGTGACAACAGCATCTACTTTAGAGGATTAGAAAAATGTCTACAGTAACAAGATCTCAGGTACTTAAGCTGAGCCACTTAAAAATAATGACTATTTCAATTTCTTATTAAAAAGAAAATAATTTTAGTGTATATATTTTTCTGATAGAAAATTTAGAAAAATTACAAAAAAGTACAAATATGTTAAATCACATAATTCTATCACAGAGATGACTACTACTAACATATTGTTTTATATCTTTTCATTATTTTTACACTTATCTATTTTTATATGATGGAAATTTTGAAATAGGCATTGATTATTTCACAATCTCTTTTTATCACAAAAGTTGATGATGCACATTTTCAAATGAGTGTGTTATCTAGGGGGTTTCTTTAGGCAGCCAGTTTCCTAGAGGCTTAGAATGGGATAGAATAAAAGCACTTGCTGACTTGCCTTTTTTTCCTGCCTCTAATGTAGAAATTGGTGTTTTAGCCAAGACTTTCATTGACCAAGGGAAGCTCATCCCGGACGATGTCATGACTCGGTTGGTCCTTCATGAGCTGAAAAATCTCACCCAATATAACTGGCTGTTGGATGGTAGGTGGAGCGTTGAGAATATTTCAGCTGCCCTAAAGGATGCATGCAGACTGGAGAGTGAGCATTGCATATGCTACAGAAACAGATGGTGGGCGGGAGGACTGTGTGCCGCCACTCCTGACCCTGGGGATTCGGGGGCCAGTCTTCTTCTCTGTCCTGCTGCTTTTTTTAAATGCAAAGAGGGAAGTGCACTGCATTATTTCTAAGCTTCTTCAGATATGACTTTTGGTCCTGCTCCCCTTTTTGAGAATATTTAGGATGAGGGAGGATCCCAGGAGGAGGAAGGAAGGACAGAGGGTAACTTACAGTAAGATGTAAACTCTCCCCAGCCAGGGGTGCCGTGGGGTCCTTGAGGATAGGTTGATTTTTAGTTTTTAGAGGGAGGTCTTTATTACAAGGAATTTGCTCATGCAGTTATGAGGCGGACAAGTCTCAAGATATTCAATGTGGGTTAGGAAGCTGGGGACCCAGGAGAGCTGGTAGTGTGATGGTGTAGTTCGAGTCTGAAGGCTGGTGAAACCTAGGAAGACCCTATGTTTGAGTTTGAGTCCAAAGGCAGGAAAAAGCCATATCCCACTCCAAGGCAGTCAGGTAGGAGGAATTCCCCCTTATCTTCTGGACAGGGCCAGCCCTTTGTTCTGTCCAAGCCCTCAGTGGATTAGATGGGGCCCACCCACATTAGGGATAATAGTCTGCTTTACTCGGTCAACTGATTTAAATGTAAATCTCCCCCACTTATTTGAGCAACCTGTGGTCTGGACAAGGTAACATATAAAATATTAACAATCAGGGTTGCCCTACAAGTGTCATCAGCCTTCCTGGTGGTATTGCTTTTGTTCAAGTTGCTCAACATTAATTTTCTTCCTTCTCCCCTCTCCCCTCGGTCCTTCCTTTCTTTGTTCATTTTTAACTTAATTTGTAAAGGCTTTCCAAGGACACTTCCGCAGGCAGAAGCCCTGGATAGAGCCTATCAGATAGACACAGTGATTAACCTGAACGTGCCCTTTGAGGTCATCAAGCAACGCCTTACTGCTCGCTGGATCCATCCAGGCAGCGGCCGTGTCTACAACATCGAGTTCAACCCTCCCAAAACCATGGTGAGTAGTTGGGGTAGAACTGACTCTGCCTTCTGCGTAGCCAGCTTTCTCCAGATGACAGATGACTTCTGTCATCTGGAGACAGTTGCCCTCAGTTGCCCTCAAAGATTACGTTGATACTCCTGGATGACCAGAACTCCAGAGGGCATGCTCTCAGATTACTTTTGTACTCTGCTGGTTTAGTCCAGTCAACTTGGTGGTAAAGACATCCCCAGAGGCAACAGGGGTTTGTTGTTCCTTCAAAAGCATGTGTTGATTTTCTACTCTGCCAGGTGGTGTGTTAAGAATTGGGGCAGTAGGGATTAATGACACCTTGGGTTATTTAGGGTTTACAGTTCAGATTCTCAATCTGTAGCTGAATCCTTTTCGTATATGTGTAATATCACAGGCTTCCCTGGTGGTTCAGATGGTAAAGAATCTGCCTGCAATGCAGGAGACCTGGGTTTGACCCTTGCGTCAGGAAGATCCCCTAGAGAAGGGAATGGCTATCCACTCCAGCATTCTTGCCTGGAGAATTCCATGGACAGAGGAGCCTGGAAGTCTACAGTTGCAAAGAGCTGGACACAACTGAGCAACTAACACTTTCACTTTTTTTCATAATATAATATATATAATATACATGTAATATATAATACCAAATTATTTAGAGGCTGCTTAAAGACCCTTTTTCTGTAAAGAGAAGGTGATTGCCACCGTGGAAACATCCTGGGGTCTCATGGCTCTGTGTTGCAATGACCTGGATTTGAATTTGATTCCATTTATTTAAAAAGCACATTTTTGTGTTTGGTGCTTACATAGATGTCTGTTTACAAATCAGTTAATTACCTATAAAAATATCCTTCAAAACTATGATACTTGATGCCAGCCCTTCTAACTCCCATTTAGGGAATTGATGATCTGACTGGGGAGCCTCTTGTTCAGCGTGAGGATGATAGACCAGAGACAGTTGTCAAGAGACTGAAAGCTTATGAAGCCCAAACAGAGCCTGTCCTGGAGTACTACCGGTGAGTTGGTCGCTTTTCAGAATTTCTCTTATATGATGAATTACTAAATCATTTTCTGATCTTTCATGCTTTCCAGCCAAAATGCTAAAATACCAGATAATCCAACCTGAATTAGTTTAAATAATAAAAGGAAATTTATTTGTGAAACAAATTCAGAAGGTAGTTTGGGTAGTTTGGGCTTCAGCTGCCCCCAGGTTTGATCAGAATTTTGCTCATCTCCGGTTTGTATTGGCTCTGTCCTTATACTTCTTGCATAGTTGCTGACGGTTGCTAGGGGCAGGCACAGCATCCTATTTATGAAAGGGTGAGGGGCCACCTTTTCCCCAGTGAACAGAAGTGCTAGCCACTGCTGGGACTGGCTAGTCCCAGCCAGTCACTGGGATGGGAGAGATTATACTGATTGGTCCACACCCAGAGCAGGCAGTGGGTCAGTCTCACCCAAACTCTGCTGTCTGGTGGAGGGAGGGCTGGCATGAATGCCAGGAAGGCAAACCTAACGGTGCCACTCCCTGTGACAGTAGAGGACACTATAGCACAAAAGCTTCTTAAAGGGCAACTAATCCTCAGATCATTTATTTGGCAAATAGTGTTTAAAAGTTTTCATTTTTACATAGGTTTGTTGACTCCTCAATGAATTCATATCCCACCATGAATACAGGAACTCTAGTGAATTAATGTTTGGCTCGGGCCAAGAAACAATTCTGTTTCTTTATTCAGCCTTCCCCTCTCCTAACAGAGGGTTGATTACATTCACTTTCCTGTATTCACTCACTGAATAATGACTCAGCATTAAGACAGGACAGTGCTGTGGTAGAGCACTGACTCTGGAGCCAGAGTGCCTAAGCTCAAATCCCAGCTCACCATTTATTAACTTGGCCTTAACTTCTTGCTTAACCTCTGTTTTTTTCCAAGCAAAATGGGATTGAGACTGGAGGGTTGAAAGGTGGAGTTAACATGTGTAATTCTTAGAATTGTGTCTGACACACATTAAGCACTATACTTATTATAGTGCTATATTATATTAGCTATTATTAGCTATTACTATTATTATTAGCTATTAGATTATTAGCTATTACTATTGTTGTTGTAATTGTGTAACTACGCAGTGAATTCTGAAGTAGCAGTCTCCAAATTATTTTAAGAGTTATTTCTGGAGGATGAAATTACAAGGAATTTGGCAATTCACTTTCTTCACTGTTAGTATAATTTTGTGATTATATAATGAGCCTGGCTCCTGCAGATTACCAGCTGTGTGGCCCTGGGCAATGTGTTTGAACATCTGTGCCATGAATTCTTCATTTGTAAAATCAGAGCAATTATTATGTAGTACCTTCTTTATAGGGTTGTTAAGGGAATTAAATGAGAGAATCCATACAAAGACTTAAAAACAGTCCTGGCACTGTTGAATCACTCAGTATTGATGAATATTGTTTACCCTGTGGACACTGCTAGGCCAGTGATCCACACAGATAACTAGACCCAGTCTTTGCCAAGCCCCAAAGAAACTCAGCTTTCTTTGTGAGGCAAAGTGCTGGGTAAACAGTATTTATCATACAGTGTGATAGGTGCTTATATCAATCAGGAACCCAATTCACACAAGCTTTAGCAAAAGGGAAATTTATGTAACTGAAGAGTCCAAAGGTAGATGGTTTGGGTCCAGGTGTTCAGAGTCATCAGGCCTCTGTCACACTTAGCTTTGTTTTCCTGTGTTGGCATCAATCTCAGGTGGGCTCTACCTGTGTGAGCCCCTCAGCATTCCAGCTCACTTCCTTCCAGTTCATCTACCCCAGAAAAAGAGAGTCTCTTTGATCTCAAAAGTCACTAACTAGCTCTGATCATGTCCATCCTTGAAGCTGGGAGGTGGGGACTATCCCGTCTGAGTCTCATGGACTGAATTTAGTGAAAAGGTTGTTTCCCAAAAGGGGGTTGTTATTCATTCAAAAGTAACCAGAAGAAGGGAGAGCACGTTGTCGCTGAGCTGGTAACAACACTGTGAGGCTATTAACAGAAGTCATGACTGAATGCAGTGGAAGTACAGTGGCTGTAAGCATTAGTTCTGTAAAATGTGGGAGGGGAAGTTGGGGAAGGCTGTAGAGATGAAGTGTATGTCCTGGGTTCCTATCTCAGGAGATACCCTAGTCTTTCTGAGCTTCTGGCTTTTGCTACTTCTTGCCCTTAATTGAAACTTTAACTTCTAAGCTCCTGTATATAGATCTAGGACTGAACTTAACCAACAGTTTAAAATGGTATTTGCAGTAACCTTAGTGAGAATCAGCATTGTTATTTTAAAATGCTGACAGTTACATTGTTGCTTTTAAAACTCTTCTCAGCTGTGGGACATTTGATAGTATAACTAGGTCTCTGTTTACAAGCAACATAATGCTCTTTTTAGAGGACCAATAGCTTAAGCCGGTTCCATTTTATTACATAGAAATGAAGGTGACAAATGTTCGTCCAAGGTTCAGCCTTAGGACTGAATAGGTGTGTATAGTTGTTCCCTTGGAAGCAACCTGTTAACCCACTTGTGACATAGGTTTGATTTTAAGGTGGCTCTTCAAGAGGCTTACAACAGTTAAGAAGCTTGTTCTATTGAAAACTTTATAAGATGCTTGTGAACTTAGAAGCAGGAGGGCCTTAGCAGATGTTTCTTAACCCAGGAAACAGTGGGAATTATTTAAGTTCGTCTTTAACTGTGGCAAATCTTATGAGGAATGCATAAAGGAATGTTTTTGTTCCCAGTGAAACATCTTAAAAACTTGCAGAGGTATGACTGATCCTGTTTTTAGAAAGTGATAAACCAGAGTTCTTGCTCTTCTGCAGCCTTTAAAGCCAGTGTGTATATGAGTAGTTGGAGGAGGAGGATAAATAATAGGAATGCCACAATCTCTGGCAGGAATTTTTCCGTTTTGAAAAACAACCCCTGGATTTTGATCCTTCTCACCATCGAACCTCAAGAACTAGTGAGTACAGACTTTGATTGCTGGCCTGGTAAAAAGCCAGACAAATCTGCCTGGGAAGAATGGACAAACCCAGTAGGAAACATGATAAAAACAACATTCTAGAATTCCCCTTTCCTTTAAAATTCAGAAGGAGGGCACAGAGGAAAAAAAACCTAGGTGAAAGAAGGAAGGCTCATCAAGTATTAGGAAGCTGTCTTGCAAAGAGGTAAGCAGACAAAAGAAAGCCAGGGGTGTTCTAGTGTCTGACAAGACCCATTTTGAAGCCTACTACCATTTTGGTGATTCAGGTTATTACTTTACATCCCTAACACAGTTTCATCAGTAAAATAATGAAACTTGAGTTTTAAATAGCATTAAATTATTATATGTAAAGCACTTAGCATATCAGAAAATGATAGATGCATCTTAAGTGACCATTTCTGTTAGCCAGAGGGCACAACTGAAACCAAAATCTAGGTTTTCCAGCACCCAGCCAAGCGCCTTTCATTCTTGATCACACAGATCTGTACTTACTGAGACCATTAAATCCACACTATTATCTTTAAAAAAAAAAGAAAGAAATTATTTATTTATTTTTGGCTATGCCAAGTGGCATGTGGAATCTTAGTTCTCTATTCAGGGATTGAACCCAAATTGGGAAGTACTCAACCTATCCATTTTAAAAAAATTTTTATGATAAAAGCCATTTTGATAGGTGTGAGTTGATCTGACTTTGGTTTTGATTTGTATTTCCTTGATGACTAGTGATGGTGAACATCTTTTCATGTGTCTGTTTGCCATCTGTATGTCTTTGGAAAAAGATGTTAAGGTCCTCTGCCCATTTTTAAATCAGGTTGTTTATTCATTTTTTTTGATGTTGGGTTTTGTATATTTTGGATATTAACCTCTCATCAGATATATCATTTGCAAATATCTTCTCCCATTCAGTAGGCTGCCTTTTCATTTTGTTGATCTTCCTTGGCTATACAAAGTCTTTTAAGTTTGATGTAGTCCCATTTGTTCATTTTTGCTTTTGTTTCCCTTGCCTGAGGAGACAGATCATATAATATACACATACACACAATATATATATCATATATATATATACAATGTATATACATGTTATATATATATTAAGGCTGATTTCAAAGAGTGTACTGCCTGTGTTTTCTTCTACAAGTTTTATGACTTAAGATCTTACATTTAGGTCTTTGATCCTTCTTGACTTTCTTTATATTGTGTGAGAAAGTAATCTAGTTTTATTCTTTTGTGTGTAGCTGTCCAGTTTTTCAGACACCATTTATTGAAGAGGCTGCATTTTCTCCCTTGTATATTCTTGCCTTCTTTGTCACAGATTACCCTGACCATACTGCAGGTTATTTCTGGGCTGCCTATTCGGTTCCACTGATCTGTGTATCTGGTTTTGTGCTAGTGCCATTACTATTTTGGTTACTGTAGCTATGTAGTATAGTCTGAAGTCAGGGAGCATGATGTCTCCAGCTCTGTTGTTTCTCAAAATTGTTTTGGCCATCCGGGGTCTTTTGTGTATCCAGATGTTAGAATTTTTGTTCTAGTGCCATGAAAAATGCCACTGGGCACTTCCCTGGTGGTCCAGTGGTTAGGAATCCAGTTTGCAATGCAAGGGATGCTGGTTTGATCCCTGGTCCAGGAAGATCCCACATGACACGGGGCAGCTGAGCTCACCTGCCACAACTAATGAGCCTGTGAGCTGCAGCTACTGAGTCCATATGCCTTAGAGCCTGTGCTCTGCAACAGAACCACTGCAATGAGGAGCCCTCGCACCACGAGTAGCCCTCACTTGCTGCACCTAGAGAAAGCCAGCATAGCAAAGAAAACCCAACACAGCCAAAAATAAACATTAAAAAAGAAAATGCTGTTGGTATTTTGTTAGGAATTGCATTGAATCTGTAGATTGTCTTGCATAGTATGGTCATTTTAACAACACTAATTGTTCCAATCCATGAACAGGATATATCTTTCCATTTTTTAATGTCTTTTTCAGTTTCTTTCATCAGTGCCTTATAGTTTTCCAAGTATAGGTTCTTTACCTGCTTGATTAGATTTTTTTTTAATGCAGTTGTAAGTGGGATTGTTTTCTCTGATAGTGTGTTATTAGTGCATAAAAATGCAACAGATTTCTATAATTTTGTATCCTGCAGCTTTACTAAATTCATTTATTAGTTCTAATAGTTTTTTGGTGGCATCTTTAGGCTTTTCTATATACAGTATCATGTCATCTGCTGAAGTGACAGTTTTAGTTCTTCCTTTCCTATTTGGGTCCTTCCCCACCCCCTTCTGATTGCTATGGCTAGGAATTCCAAAACAAAAGTGCTGAGAGTGGAATCTTTTGTTTCTGATTTTAGAGGAAATGCCTTCAGCTTTTCACTATTATATTGGCTTTAGGTTTGTCATATATGACTTTTATTACACTGAGGTATGTTACCTCTATACCCACTTTGTTGAAAGTTTTGTAAAAAATGGATGTCAAATTTTGTCAAAAGCTATTCTCTATCTTTTGAGATGATCATATGATCTTTATTCAATTTGTTAATGTGGTGTATCACATTGATTTGAATGTATTGAACCATCCTTAAGACCCTGATGCTGGGAGGGATTGGGGGCAGGAGAAGGGGACGACAGAGGATGAGATGGCTGGATAGCATCACTGACTCGATGGACGTGAGTCTGAGTGAACTCCGGGAGTTGGTGATGGATAGGGAGGCCTGGCATGCTGTGATTCATGGCATTGCAAAGAGTCGGACACGACTGAGTGACTGAACTGACTCACTGACTGGGACAAATGCCACTTGATCGTGGTGTATGATCCTTAACTGTTGAATTTGGTTTGTTAGTATTTTGCTGAGGATTTTTGCATCTATGTTCATTCGTGATACTGGCCTGTGATCTTCTTTTTTTATTGTCAGACCTGTCTTGTTTTTTATCCTTAGGAAAAAAGGGGTGTTGGAAACATTCTCTGGAACAGAAACCAACAAGATCTGGCCACACGTATATGCTTTCCTACAAACAAAACTTCCACAAAGAAGCCAGGAAACATCAGTTACTCCATGAGGAAATGTGCATGTAACTAGGAAGATGAGCAGAAGCTCCTTGTCTTGTGCATTTACAGGTTCCTTGTCCTAAGACTCTGGCCTGTATAAATTGTTTGAAAATTATGTTAGTTTCATTTCTGCTGCTTTTAACCTGGAAATTAAGGATGTGCCAAAAGAGTCAATTATGAAGATTCATCTTCTTAAATGTTCAGTGTGTTTTATCTAGTTACCTTCTAACTAGATAAAATTAGAATTTAATTAGCACAATTATAAAACATTATAAATGTCTAACTAGACCTTTGAAAATTGTTGAGTGTAACTGAAAGGGCAATTGGTAGTCTAAGTTTTGTTCAGAAAAGAAGTGGTGGATAAAGTTTCCTTATTTTTCTGGAGAAGTAGAACAAGAAAAAACTTCCATATCACTTGTGGAAAGTATCTTATCAGAGGCTTGTGGATAGTGATGCAAAAAAAAGAGACCTCTAGCACTGTGATACACACAGACTATGGGCCACTGTCTATGGAATTCCTGGGGGTGGGAAGCAACTAAATTTATAGATTAGTTGCAGGATGCAGATTCACTGCTGCCTTTTATTGACCTCAAACAGATTGTCAGATATTTCTCCAGCAAAATGGCTTTATTCGGAATCAGCAGATAATTGCAATTTGGAGTCTCAACCATGGTGAGCCAGGTGCAAGTCCTCCCCACAGCATGGGAATGACAGTACTTTTATAGAGGAGAAAACGAAGTTGGGAGGGCTGTAGTAAACAAGTCCGTGGCTTTTCGTTGGCTGAGTCCTTGCCAGAAGTCTTGCCTTCTTCCTTTTGGGCTATGCTATCTTCACAAGGCATGAGAGCTCCCCCTCGTGGTCTCCTGACTATTGAGGTTTCTGGGTTTTTTTACACTTTATACTAGCAGCCTTTTGATAGCCATATATCCTGTATTTTGTTGTTTTAAAACACAACTTTCACTCTACTCCAGATTTTCAGTTTGCAATAAAAATGTATCGATTAGCACATAGCAAAATGTATTTTCCTATCACTTTTCTTTTGAAAATCCTGTGTACTGAGGGATATGACTTGTTAGAAATTGACATTGTAAATTCTTGTAAAAGCACCAAAGTTGAATTTCCAACAGAATATGTAATTAAACTCTCATGTTTTCAGAAGTTACTCAGGTTGAAAAATGTGTACTTTAGGACCTGCTTGCCAGTTTGTTTTTTGATCCCAATGTATGATGTGCCTTGATGAGTAGCAAATTGAAGGAAGGAAGGAAGACAGGGAAGGAGGGAAGAAGGAAAGGAGACTCATGGCATTAGGTTAAGTAAGAATACTTTGTCATTAGGAAATAGATCAGGTTTGCCTGGGGGAAACTCCCTTGACATGAATAACAATCATAATTAGTAAACAGGTGTAGAAATTAAAAGGATTTACACAACATATTAAAAAGAAATAAGGAACTCATTGATTTGGCTTAGAAGAGTTCTTTATTCCTAATCAAAGAAGTTCACACCTGCTCATGTTCACTGCTATCCTTCCTTAATGAGGAAGAACTCTGCCAGTGAATGTAATCTGTGCAGCCATTTTAAAATGAAAATGATTTGATTCCTTAGAGGGGCAACAGGATGCATGCTTATGTACAGTGGTAGGAAGAGTGGGGCAATATGAGAGGTGAAGGAGAAATCTGACAATATCTTCAATTCTCTTACTTGGTGCTAGATTAAATGAAACGAGTCATTGTATAAGCTGTTATTAACTGCCTTTGAAAATTTGGCCCATTTTATTCCAGGCACTGAAAATACAAATGCTAGCAAGTGATTCTTATGTATCTTGTGGGGGAAAAAAGCTGACTTTTCTTTGATTTTTAAAAGTTCAGTATTGATCTTTCAAAAATGTACTGAGGCTTTTAAAAAGGATTATGGTAAACATTCATATAACTGCCTTATTTCAATGTTAGTATGTACATTCTAAAAATGTTGGGTACTAATTATCCAGTTTATCAATGAATTAGCATTAAATGAAAATTCAGAACTGTGACTATTACTTGGTCTTTGGTAACACACAGGGCCCACTCTAACTCACCTTCCCTTTATTGCCCTCATGTCTCATTGGCTTCTGAGTTAGTCTCTGCTTTCTAATAATTGTCTTAGAACACTTTTACATATATAGGTTGGTTTCATTTTACCCTTTATTTCCTGCTGCAGTATTGCAGCCATACTGGCCTTCTTGACACTGTCAGATTTGGGAATCAAGAAGAGGGATAGAAGAACATGGCTATGAAAATCAAGACCTGTCCTTCCTGTGATCATTTCCTCTCCACTCCCAAAACTGAAGTTTTGCATGCAACCATGACCTTGGGACACACCTGTGCTATTACAAAAAGAACTTGTTTTCTGCTGTAATACCTATCATGATCTGTGTGCCACATGGAAATGTGTCCAGAGCTGACTGCCATGGCCAGAAGCTACTGTGCCTTAGTGAAAAGCTAGTAAGGCTTCAAACCATTACCCTGTTTTCTACAGCACCACAGTTATTTCGGTACACCTTTCATAAGCAGAGTGTGTTGTGGGAAATGCAAATTGGCAGTTAGTACCATCCAGAAATTGTATTTATTAATTCCATTTATTTCTTTTTCTATTTATTTCTATTTCTTATTGAAATAGTTTAGATTTCTAAACCCTGCCCGACAGCTACGTCCCTCCAGCTATTTTGAGCAAAATATTTTGGACATTCATAGTTTGTGACAAAACTTACCTAACAAATCACAGTAATTGAAGACCTCATTATATTAAACTGCTATAATATTCAACAGCAATAAATTTTAAAAGATGTTTATAAGTTGTCTTTTCATTGACAAAAGAAAAAAAAGACACTGGTCAACTGCAAAAGCACCCTTCCTATCTTTGCAATTCAAGATTCTGATTTTAGAAGTTAATAGTTTAAAGTTTTTAAACACAAAATAATCTGTGTTGGTAAAAGCCAATATACTTAAGAGTCCACATCCAGCTATAGCTTTTTCTTTTTCTTTCCTTTCAGCTCACTAATAACTACATTTAGCACTGAGTAAAAAGTTAAAATTGCTATGCATGTAAAATTGCATGGTAGAAGAATGTCACCAAAGTGTGAATCAGTTTGGTGATGTGTCATATTTTACGAAAGGACTCTATAAAAGTGTTTGAAGAGTAAGTAGCATGACAAATGTCATTCAACAAAGTGAAATATGTGGGAATTTTAAAAAAATCAATTTCATACTTAGAAAAGACAAAAACTTTAAGTCTTATTCTCTGAGGTTTATGACAATGGTTTCAACTTCATTATTAGATTTTAAGCAATTCATAATCAACTTTTATTCATCATTGTACCTCTTCCCGCCATCGGCTTACATAGTAAGCAAGCACATACTTATTAGATGAGTCAGCTTCTCAGAAGACCTGTGAAATAGCACATACATGTCCATTACAGATGGGAAATGAATGTGCAGACTTTTAAAATGCATAGGATATAGAAGCAAAACTGAAATGAAAAGCCTGACCCTCAATTGAGATAAGTACATTTCTGTCCTGTATCAGTTTAAGAACTGAAATACATGACCAACTTTGAGAACAGTAAACTGACATCTTTTTATTTGTCTCTGAAAATATCCCAAGATTAACTTCAAAATCACTTTGCCTAAACTCACAATCAATATTTTAATCTTGTAAAGCCACTACTAAACTATATTTATGTTCTTGGGCACCATTTTAGTTTACTTTTAAAAGGGTAATAGGAATGCCAGTCTGACAGAAGTCCCAATTTTCCTAGAGAGAAATTACAGGAGAATGTGAGCTCACTAGGCAAAATTTGAAAGAACCCATGGTATAACTGGATGAGAATATTACTCATCTCTCCTAGAGAAGAATCTTTGATTTAAACCAGTGTTATATCTACCACCATTGATAAAACTGAACTAACAAGGAATGTAGTGATAGCTATTTTAAAAACATCTTTCATTAGAAGACTAATTTATCAAATGAAGTAAGAATCTCTGATAGACACTCTGATATCAAAGATGCTTCATTTGTTTAGATTTTCCATGGTTTGTGTAATTTGTTTGGAGAAAATTGTGCAACCTGAAAAATAAATTATTCCTTTGCTTAGTATACCCTTATTACTTAAGAAACAGAAGACATTTCTCCTAATAGGAATTCATTCTTAGCAAAATAAAGAAAAATAAAAAGGATGTCAATTTATTGTTCTGAGTATTGAGTACTGCTAAACTGTAAGTTATAGTCTTTAGGTGCAAATTATGGCATCAGTCAGTAGTTACCAAAATAAATCCAATCACTTTCACACTGCAAACATACAACACTTTCCTAAGTAAAAGCATATACATAACCAAATTTTAAATAGTTCTTAAATAATTCATATTTTATAAAATAGAAACCAAAAATATCCTCCAGGAACAGTATACTCAGTTTGTTGATAATTTCTCTCCTTCCAATCTTCAGTTTTTAGTTATCTCTAAGGCAAAATGAAATTAAAAACAATTTAGAGCTTACAGGCAAATCCTGGGGAAAAGTGAGGTTGAGAAATAGAAAGTAATGGTTCAAGTTACTTTTCTATGAAGCTGGGAATTTTATTCCTATACTCATTCTCCATTTGATAGGACAGAAAAAACAAGAGCTTGCTCCAAAATAGGAAAAAAAAAAAAAAAAAAGCAGAAGCAGAAAACTTCTATAACTAGGTCACTGGTTAAAAAAAAAAAAAAAAAATACAGGCTGATGAATGCTACCACATAAATTAGTCGAACATTTTATTATAGAGTATATATTAAAAGCACAAAAACAAGTTTTATTCTGAAAACCAGGAAGATTGTGATGTTACATATGTATGATTCAATAACTCCAATCTGTTTCTATGAGTACTAACTGCCTTATCACCTCAGGTTAGTTTAAAACAAGGTGCAAATGAAGCCACCATCACAGATCTGATCACCATGGGGGTGGCTTCTCAAATTGAGACATGTAGTCCAAATCCCATTTAATCATCTTCTACATGTTTACTACTAGTCCCAATGGGACTGAGCCACCAAAGACTACATCTGATACAAATCAAAGCTCATGTTCCTATAAGTCAGAAGGTTAATCCTCAAATAATAAGGACAGCATAATTAACATTGTCATCTCATTCCTAGTAAAATGAACCATCAAATATCCTGGCATATTTAAAGTGAATTATATATGTAAGTATTAAAGCTCAGAAGCATTCTATGGTAACTGAGCTAAAGAGAGGAATGACAAATGTAGTAAAAGCCATCATTACCAGTAAGGATCACCAAATTCTTAGAAATAAGTAGTTCGTGTCAAAAGATTTCTCTTGCCTTTTAAAAAAGTCTTTGGGCCACATTAGAGTAAAACAATAACTGTAACTTAAAAAATCAGATTACTTTTCCTATTTATTCTTATAGGCCTTTAGTTCTTTTAAAACTTGCTCCCTGAGAGATCCCAGACTATGTCAAGAAATTAAGAGTGAACTTTAAGTTGGATCTTACTAAGAAAAAAAAAATGTTATGAGCTTTATCACTTTTTATATCACTATATAACCCTAATACTAAAATGTCAATAGGGTAAAATCAACTTCTAAGGGAAATACGTCTGAGAATACTTGGGGGTTAATTTAGTATCCATATAACATTGATACTGTAGTTAAGGATTTAACCGATGGTGCTGAAGAAACAAATGTAATATTATTTTAAGGGGAAAGACTGTTTTAATTTGTACTACCCAGCTTATTTAGTAAAGCAGATTACCAACTACTGATTTATTGCTTTTAATATGATGAAACACCAGATTTGACAGCTAAATTAGCAATAGGATACATTTTAATCTTTAATCATTTTTGTAGAGTAGGACATGTACATATCCATATAAAAAGACTGTAGCAGATGCCTCCTAGAATCAACCAGTTCTTGTAAACATTGCATTTGTGCAGATTTTCATACTTTGATTCCAAAATTGAGAACAGTAAGATTAAAGGCAAATTTAGTAGCCAAAAAACCCAAAAAAAGTCCAGTTTGACTTCTTGCAACATATGGTACCACTCCTCTCTTCAGGAAAAAATAAAACAAAAAAAAAAAACCTAGCAGCACATAAAAAAAATTTTACAAAACGTTTCAGTACTCTGTTTTCCCTCCCATCAAAAACCAAACAAAAATAAAGTGCAGCACCCATAAAAGTGTCAAGAAAATAGCCAAGTTCTTCCTTTCTTGTAACAAAATAGTACTTGGCTTCAGCAGTCTTAACCAAATTATACAGTGTCCATCATTTTCGGTTCATCATCTTCTTTATGTACCACTGAGTTTAAACTGCAGAGAGCTGTGTTGATAGAATATTGAAGATAATCTGGATTCTGAAAAGTATAGAGAGGAAAGAATGGATGATCATCAGTTAGGTGTCAGTACATGAAACTGCATATTCAGTTTCACATTCTCTCTCTCTGCAGTATAGCAGAATAGAAAAAAAGTTGAAGTCAGACTTTGGTTGAAACCCAAGACGATAAAGAAAAAATAATAGATTACTACCACTTAATCCAAAGAGATGTGGCAAAGACAGAATGATATATATAAAAAAGAAATGTAATAAACACTACCTCTTCCCTCCATTTAAGAAAACTATAATTTTAATCATAAGGCTATATCTATGTGATTATATGTATATAGCTATTGACAATTTAAAAAATAAATGGCTTTAAGCCAGCAAGGTATTATGATGATTACTATCTAATTATAATAGTAAATATTAAAATAAAAAAACACTAGAATAAGGTAAAAAACTATTTACTAAGTGAAAGTTATACCTTCAGAATCTATTTCGGTTTCTCAAAGGTTAAACTCAAGTGAGAAATCTTTTGAAAGAGACTTGTATTTAAAAAGTTGAAAACAAAAGAACAGTGTAATTTAGGTTTCATTTTTTTACACAGAAAAACTAAAAAATGTTCTAATTTTGAACATCTCTAAAACTAGGAACAGAAAACCTTATTCAATAAATTGAAAAATAAAACCACTATTAATAAAGCACCATGAATAGAGACATAAGCCCTTAAGATCCAGGACTTTAAGGAAATTCTTCCAATAATTCAATTTTGTCTACTCAGTTCTGAATATCTCCCAGCTATTTAGTTTTATCATGAATCACCTACTTTCATCTGTTTATTTAATATACATCAATGAGGAAAACAGTCCATACAGGGCATTAGATATCGGAACTCTCCATCCCAAAGGGAGGAAGTGTTCTCAATAATCTTTTTAATCTTTCTTCTTTTTTAAAGAATCTTTTTGATTCTTTTATTGTAGTAGTAAAAAAATGAACAAGAAGTTAGTTGGATTATTGTCAATAAGGTTTATGAAGGGATTGGCACAAATAACTGACTCAAGTCTGGTACATTAAAGTAACCTTGGACCTAAGTTCTAACCCTGACTCTCTCACTTAGTATAATGCCATCCTCAGAGAAAATAATTCATCAAAATTTAGTAACAGTAAAAGCTAGTATATAGGATAAGCCTAAGGTAACTCTTACTTACTTATCTGTTCAGGGGGCCTTGGTTCACTTCTCTCAAAATTAAGGATACTGGTATTTGGTCTATCTCATAAGATTGTTGTCAATTTAAAAAAAGAGATTAAAAGCTAAACTGTTATCCAAATTTAAGTTTTACAAAAATTATTAATAGATTGTTATCCCATTCTCCAAAGAGAGAGGCTGCTAAGACCTTTTCTGACCATCCAGGTCCAACAGAGCTTACAGTTACTCTCTATTAAGACTAGGTTCCAGTTTTTTTATGAGAGAATTTTGACTATTAGAAGTAGCTAAAGAGATTCTTTAAAATTCATCTACCCATCTCCTTAAGAACTGAAGGTGGCAGTGATGGTGGTTTCATGTCTGACTCTTGTGACCCCACGGGCCGTAGTCTGCCAGGCTCCTCTGTCCATGGGATTTCCTAGGCAAGAATACTGGAGCGGGTTGCCATTCCCTTCTCCAGGGGATCTTCCCAACCCAGGGATCAAACCTGCATCTTCTGAATTCCAGGTGGGTTCTTGACTGCTGAGCCACTAGTGAAGCCCTAAGAACTGAAGAGACTTAAAAAAACAAAAAGCACTCAATATACCTAACCTAATGTACACTTAAATCCCACTGCTGCTAAGTCACTTCAGTCGTGTCCGACTCTGTGCGACCCCATAGACGGCAGCCCACCAGGCTCCCCCGTCCATGGGATTCTCCAGGCAAGAACACTGGAGTGGGTTGCCATTTCCTTCTTCAGTACATGAAAGTGAAAGTGAAGTCGCTCAGTCATATCCGACTCTTGGCGACCCCATGGACTGGAGCCTACCAGGCTCCTCCGTCCATGGGATTTTCCAGGCAAGAGTACTGGAGTGGGGTGCCACTGCCTTCTCTGTAAATCCCACTGATTACCCCATATTCTCATCCAGTAACATTCTCCACACATTTATTGTCTCAGAGACCAGTTCTTCCCAAGAGCACACAACTAAGCATCTTGTCATATTTCTAGGATATGATTCAACAACAGTTTATGATGTAGGTGAATGAGCAGTGGAGTAGGACAGAAATCCAGGATTAGAATAATAGCTCCATCACTTACTGTATTGACTTCAAGCAAGCTACTTAACCTACAAGAGCTTCACTTTATTCATCCATAAAACGAAATCAGTTTTTTTGAGATTAAATGAGATACCACATACAAGTGTTTTGTAATCTATAAATTGATATATAATAAAAATAAGTTGTTATTTTAAGCTCTTCTTCCAAATCTCCTCTCAGTTGACAACTTGATCCCTCAGGTTGTTTTCCATCTTACCCTTCCCTCAAGCAGGTGACTGTGTTTCTGTGTCTCTAGCTGAAATCTTCTCTTTCCCCTCTTATGTTTAGAATCAGCAGCATCCTCAAAAGTCTTTTTTTCCTCTGCATTCATTATGTGACACCTTAGTTTTAGGAGATTTATATGTTGGACTTGACAGTGACTTAGTCATAAAATTTCTTAAAGACTGTGTTCCTGTTGGGCTATTTCTCACAGAACTGCAGAGAAAATCATCACTTTATTAAAACAGCATTAAGAGGTAATCTGGGGACAAACTGAGGGAGAATATCGCTTACATGTCTAAGGGGTAACATGACTAATTATTTAAAAATCCGATTTTCTTTCTTATTCTTGAGAATTATATTTTTGGCTGAGTTAAATATGATCAATTGCTTTCCTTAAATTGTCTCTTTGGCCTACAAATAACTGGACTAGTGAAATTATAGCTATAAAGTCAAGGCATTGAAAATCTCAATTCCTACAACTCTTTGAGAATTAAAAATAAATACAGGTCTCTCTTCATACTGTCTTCTGAGTGAGACTTCCCTTTCACTATGTAGGCAACAGGCTAGAATGCTAAAGCTGGTCTGAAAATGAGATATGACTGGTTCAATTTAAATGCTACTAAAACCAAAATGGGCAGTAACTTCCTAGTGATAACTTAAAATTGTAATTCTAAGTAGAATCAGGCAGACCCAGTGGTCCAACTTCCTCTTTTTAACATAAATTCTTTCATGCTAGTGAGATAATTTTATGTTAATCTAATCGCAGACTTCTAAGATGCTTAAACAGTTGGCCAATATTACCAGAAACAACAGTTCAGTGTAAGTTACATTAATTTGTACTAAAATTTGTCTGGTAGGCAACACCAACATTTAAAAAGATAATACTAATAAACTCATGCAATAAATCACCTCAGTTGCTACTTGGGTATATGCTTGGAGCTAATCCATCTTCAATTCTTAATAGTTCTACTCAAGATGGGATATTGGAGTCATCTTAAGAAGTTTATGACTTAGATGATCAATAGGTAACATGTGCCCTTAAGAATGCTTAGATAGTCCTCATCTCTTCTATATTTAAAGGAGTAGAATTTGGTGTCTCTCTAAAATACCTAAGTGATGGATAAAACTTAATGCCAAAACATGGCATGAGATGAAACTCGGAGTTCTCTTTTGAGGCAAGAATATTTAAAATGACCACACATACAAGAAGAAACAGAAGTCCAAAAGAACAAATATTATGTGAATACATTTATAAAATATTTACTTTTTCAACTTACCTGTGGTAAGGACTCTAATAAACCTATAGATCCAACACCAGAATGGGGAACATGATTCTGAACTGTCACAGGCTGAAAATTTGGTGATTGAGAATAAAGTCTGACTCTTGACTTGAAAGCTTCAAGTTCATTTTTGAATGCTTCAAAATAACCTTCCTCCTCTGCCTTGAAAAAACAAACAAACAGACTGATTTTCAAGATTTCCAGACCACACAGTAAACTCTAACAAAGCATATACCAAGCCTGAAGTGGAAGAAGTAAAGATGAGGTGAACAGTTTAAATGTAGAAACCACCAAGATCTGTCAAATTTCTGAAAACTGCCTGTTTTATATGAATATTATAGATTGGTCTGTTTCATTTCCCTCTGCTTCAGCAAAATAAAACAAACTAATAAGAAACAACCCTTCTTCACACATACACACAAATGTAATGAAAGAAAGTAGGCTTCCTCTGTATTTCTCTTGATTTATCTGTATTCTTGATAGGATCCAAAACAGTCCTCATTTAATCGCTCACAGTCTTCTCTTCTCGTCCCACTGCCAAGCAACAGCCAAGGGATATTCTTTAAACCTTCTAATTCTCTGTCAGTTAATGCAGAAACACTTACTACCTGTTGTTAGTAATTCTCTGACCCTAAAATCTCTCTTTGTTAAAAGCTGAAAACCAATTAAAGTCAACATTTAACTTTGGTATGAAAATATCTTACTGTTTTAGTTACGCAAGTACCTTCTTTTCAAGATTATGGGAAAAAAAAGTACAGTGAGTTATGTTGAGGGAGGGGAAATCTCTCCATAATGTATATAATATAAAGAAAATTCTTAATGCAAAATATCCTTTTGGCAGTAGCCTCCATTTATAAATATTTCCTTTGCAGATTAAAAAAATGACACAGAGCACATCCTACACAATAGACCATAGGTTTTAAGTTCAAGTGGTGGACAAGATTTTGTCAAAGTCTCATTCCTGAATTATCACGGTCCATTTGTCTGCAGTGTGATTTTTCTCTTTAATGTAGTTTAGGTTGTGTAACTCCATTAAAACCTACGGATTAGCTATTAGCATCAATATCTATACAAATAATACACACAATGTTCCGTGCTGCTATTCTGTATTTTTTAAAATGAATTTAGAAGTCATTTCTTTATAACACTTCACTTTATAGTCAATGGTACTTAGGGAGACACATGCAATGTTAGCCTTCATATCCAAAAGTAATCCTTCTGAAATGGTTATGTAACAAACCATTAAAGGAATCAAGTGACACAACTGCTGACCTTACTGCATGCCTAAACCCTAGGTATTTAGATCTAGAGAGACCTGATTGATTTTTGTTTTATTAAGCAACCTATGGGTCACTTGCTCAATTTCTCTATGCTAACTTCCTCATTTGTAAAAAAAAAAAAAAAAAAATTATCCTTATAAAATGTTATGAATGTTTAATGAGTTAATCCATGTGAAGTGCTTAGAATACCTTTCACAAAGCAAATAGTTCATGAAAGTTATTCCTTAATTAAAAAAAAAATATTAAGAACAAAATGTTAACATCTGTGGCTTCAGAGTTGTTCAGTTCTATTTTGTAGATGGTAACGATAACCCTGTATACGAGACAGCAAAAGAGACACTGATGTATAGAACAGGCTTATGGACTCTGTGGGAGAGGGAGAGGGTGGGAAGATTTGGGAGAATGGCATTGAAACATGTGAAACGTCATGTATGAAACGAGATGCCAGTCCAGGTTCGATGCACGATGCTGGATGCTTGGGGCTGGTGCACTGGGGCGACCCAGGGGATGGTGTGGGAGGGGAGGAGGAGGAGGAGGGTTCAGGATGGGGAACACATGTATACTAATTAAATAATTTTCTATTAAAGAAAAAATAAATAAATAAAACTCTGAAGTGTCAGATTTAAGAATAAAATATTCTCTATTATCAAAGTATTATAAATGTCAAAAAATACATATTTTATGACTATGTTCCATTATGCTATTAAACACTAGTTCAAACATATCCTTTAAGATGAAAAAGAAACTTTTTTTTTTACTGCCTGTGTGTCAAAATTGAAAACAGTCATCAGAAGCCTAAAATACCAACTCAATCATTTACTCATTAAAACTACTGTTTTGGGAAATTTTCCTATTTTAACAGTAGAAGTGGAAGGTACAACTTCTGCCACATTAAAAAATTTTTATAATTTAAAAATACAATGTTTTTCTCTATTTATAAAAGGAAATATGTTCCTTGTAGTATAT
The DNA here is from genome assembly GCF_027580195.1 of Bos mutus. Classification (NCBI taxonomy): domain Eukaryota; kingdom Metazoa; phylum Chordata; class Mammalia; order Artiodactyla; family Bovidae; genus Bos; species Bos mutus. Next base: position 72,417,250 of record NC_091624.1, on the reverse strand, counting down.
GAAAAAGAAAATGGAAACCATTTGTAATTCTACCACTCAAGTCTAATCAAAATTAAACTTCTGGTACATTTTCTTCTAACTTCTAATTGTGTATGCTAAAATGTATCAAATATGCAAAAAATCACGTAAAATATGTATGTACAACTTACAGGGCAAAAATCCTACTACATACCCACAAAAATTAGGAAACAGATCAATACTAGTATTTTAGAGATCAGTTTCAATAATGAGCATTTCATCTCTCTGAGGTTACAACTGTGACTTGTCATCACTCCTTTGTCTCTTCAAGTTTACAGCTTATTTATATATCCCTCAACAACATATTTACTTAGTTCTGCTTGTTCAAATATAAAATACTTTAAAAATAATAGCAGATATTTCATTCTGAGACTTTTTTCAGTTTCTTGTTTTTTTATCCATGCCAATGCTGATTAGTATATTACTAAATGAATATACCACAATTTATTCATTCTACTGTTAACAGATACTTGGGTTGTTCCCAGACTTCTTGCTATTATGAACACTTCTATGAAGCACATACATAGGAGTTTTTCTAGGCCATCAATTCTCAAACTTTATGGTCTCAGGACTGCTTCACGCTCTTGAAAATTGTTGAGGAACCTAAAGAGCTCCTGTTTATGTGGGCTGTATCTATTAATAATTACGTTAGAAATTAAACTGAGGAATTTAAATATTAACTGAAATATACTAACAAACTCATTACATGTTAACATTTTAAACATATAACATATATATATATCTTTAAACTATATTTCCAAAACAAACAATTTAGTGAAAAGTCTGGGCTTAAAAGAAGATAGCTGTACTCATACATCTGCTTCTGTATCAATCCAAGCTGCACACTCATGCAAGAAAGAGAGTGAAAATGACAAATAACATCTTAGTATTATTATAAAAATAATTTTGACTCAGGGCCTCTGGAAAGGGTCTTGAAGACCCTTGACTATCCTTGGACATGTTGAGAAATTTTTTTTGAGGGTATGTATCTAGGAGAATTTCTGGCTGTTGGTACTTGCCTTGTTCAATTTTACAAGAAAATCTTCCAAAGTGGTTACACCAATTTAGACTCCTATAGCGGAGAAGGCAATGGCACCCCACTCCAGTACTCTTGCCTGGAAAATCCCATGGACGGAGGAGCCTGGTAGGCTGCAGTCCATGGGGTCACTAAGAGTCGGGCACAACTGAGCGACTTCACTTTCACTTTTCACTTTCATGCATTGGAGAAGGAAATGGCAACCCACTCCAGTGTTCTTGCCTGGAGAATCCCATGGACGGGGGAGCCTGGTGGGCTGCTGTCTATGGGGTTGCACAGAGTTGGACACAACTAAGGCGACTTAGCAGCAGCAGCAGCAGGCAGTTAATATGAATTACTATTGCTCTACTTCTTGTACAACTTTTAAATCATTACTAATTTATTGAGTATGAAATGTTGATCTTTCTAAACATATCTATTTTTCTTTAATATAGCTGACATCCTATATATATAAATGTGTTGTGTCTTTTCACTTTATAGCAAAGCATTTTCTCAGATTAAAAATACTTCATGTAATTTTCATATAATCTTGAAAGCTGCATAATATTCTTTGAACTATAGGTTTTTTATTTTCTCAAACCATTCCTCTAATTTTCCTGTATACATTCATGTAAACGGGTCTCAAGTTCACATAATGCTATATAGTACAGCCTCTTATAATCTAAATTAGCATAAAAACAGCAATATAACTTTTCTTTTCATTATAAAATCTACAGAATCTAGCCTGTGGCATCCTGGTTGGATGGCCTCCTTTGATGTGTACGGACAAAAAGACATTTCAGCTAAACCCTAACTTTCCCATTTAATAATACCAAACAGCAATTATCCTTCAATAAAAAAAATAAAATAATAATACCAAATAGCTACTTACTTTGGCTTTCTGGAAAAATAAGCGAAAACATCCTCTTGGATCCACATTACAGTTTTTGGCCATTTCCATAATAAACTGCATTACAACTGCTTGATGTGCTATTTGTTCCATTAGAGCCCCTTTCTGAAAATAAACATATTAAAATTATAAGGAATATACTTAATATTGTGATCACTATTTGGATTTTTAAAACATGAGTTTTTAATAGGTTAAAAAAGAAAAAGGTTTATAGTATATGGGAACAAGAGAGATGAGGGGACAGGAAGGTAGGGAAAGCACATTGGAAAAAAGTTTCCCTATGCTAACTGAAATAACTAAAAAAAAGATGCCAACAGTAAGCTCAAGCAGATCTTGAAAACAAAACAAAATTGGAATTCCATTTAATGACATTCCTGCTTACGTTTAAAGTAATGGGAAAAACAAAAACAAAAAGCAAATCAGCATTCCACTAAGGTTCTCAGAAATTCAAGTTTCACATGATACCTGTTCAGCTTCTAGATGAAAACACCATAAAATAAGATATTTAGCAGTTTCTTCACATACAAGGTATGGATGGTCAGACAAAAATCTCTGACTATCATCCCATCGACTTAACATACCTGTAAAACAAGAATTAAGCCATGAATGTCAAATACTTCCCTCCTGTAAGCAAAGAAATGGTATTTTAAAATGATTCTCTTTAAAGACAGCTCGTATTACCATAGAAATGTTATGGTAAAAGAGCAAATGAAGATAGATAATAAGGCAACACCAGCATATTGGAAATAGCTTTTAGAATTCACAGTAAATTTTATTTCAAATAATTTGTCAGGATAAAGTAGAGTGATTGGTTTAAAGCTATAAAAGCCCTGTATCTAGGGAAAGCCCAAAGTCCCAGGCAAATAGACATGTCTGGTCGGTCATTCTAGGCTCAAGTTAAGTACAGATAATTTCAGGAGATTCAGTATTATTTATTCATAGACTATAAATTTTTCTTTTGGAAAGATGGAAAAGAAAGCAAAACCTTTCTTTTCAAACCTTTACTTTTCAAAAGTAAACTACACTGAGCCAACAAAGACTTAGATTTAGAAAAATTACATTTTCTCTAATTTACTAAAATATGTCTGATATAGTAAAATACTGCATGCAAAACCAATCCAGTCAGTGTTATAAAAGTAAATATAGTTTAACCATTTTAGTTATGTTAACCATCTAATCATGATCACTGTTTAGACACAGAAAATAAACTCTTTTTAAAGTTGGTTAAGTATATTTGGAAATGCTGCCATTTTGCTTCAAAATACCAAACTAATCCAAATGCTACTAAAGGTGTACTGTCATCTTTACCTAAATTAGTAAGAAATTTGGTCAAAAAGTTGATACCACTCAAGTAATCACAGAACCAGCAAAGTGCTGAGCTTTATTTAGACTCATCCAACCAAGAATGTTATCCGAGAATCATCATAGAAATTTTACAAGGCTACCTCAATAGTTCAGCAATAAATCCTTTCTCTAGACACAAAATGAACTTCTGTATGTTAAAGTTCCACATCAGAACATAAGTAAAAACAAAACTGAGGACAAATGTCTTACTGAGAAATACACAGTAACACAAGGAAATCAATTAAAAATAAATGATTTTCCTCATTAAAAAAATTGGAAAATAGCATTTTAGCATTTTCTCATAGAGTTTTACAAGCTTTATAGATATTTCCCCAACACTTTGGATACAGTGACTAGGTCATTTTAAATTCTGAGAAACATGATGATTATTTAAGTGACTTTAAACTTCTTCTCAAACTAAAGTTAAAGAATTTAATAACTTCTAGGGGTCAGATGTAAAGAAAGTATAATCCTTATTTCTTATACCTGATGTCATAAAATAAATCCTACACAGCAATTTTGCCTTAGCTTTGTTACACTTCTGAAGAGGGAATATTTTCAACTCTATCAACTATTCAGAGAGATCACTGCTTCTCCTGTTTACTTCTCCATGGCAGCACTGTGACTTACTCAGGCACAAAATTCCTATCCATTTTGGTCTCTTTTAAAGGAAAGAGAATATATGAAAGGGTTAGTGACACTTGTAAGGGCTGTGAAAAAGGGTGTCACTAAATGTTAAAGATTTTAAACTACGTATTTAATAATGGAGACAAAATCAACTCTTGAGGATGACCATAGTTTTTCTATTTGTTTCTATAATAAATAATGCTGGAATGATAATATGTGCAAAAATAAACTTTACTTCTTCAGAAACTATTCTTGAATTAAACAGAATAACAAGCTTATTTCATTTTTTAAAATAGTATGAGAAAAATTAATGTATGAGTAAACTACAAAAAAGAAAAACAAAAACTATAGTAGTATCCATTATACTGACACAAGGATGAATGATATTCTAAATACTTTGGGAGAAAAACACCAATAGAAAAAAGTCTCAAAATGTCACTTAAAAAGCTTAACATACATTTACTAAATTGACACATTATACTCCCCAGTAGCATTTTCACTCCAGCAGTATTGTCACTGCTTATAATTCTTAGGACATATCACACTACTTCCCGACTCTGGCTTCGTACATGCTGTGGCTGCTGCCTTGCCTCCCTTTATCTACAGGAAAGCTCCTATATGGTCCTCAAAATCTAACTCAGATGTTCCCTCCTCTGAGAAGTCTTTACTTTCATCAATCCCAATCCTATCGTTTTTCTCCAATAGAGAAAACTATTTTTCAGTTCTTTGTATATGTATTTCTCTTACTTATTATAGACTGTATTCTTTTGTTATTTATCTGAATAACAGTTGAAGGATCTGCATGAATTGTACAGCATCATATCCAAAATCTGAAAAATGTAATCTTACAACCGTAAGATAATAAGATACCAAGAAAGCAAAGATAAAAAAAGACAAAAGCAGGGACTAGTTGGGACATGCAGAATCTAGGTAGTAAAAACAAAAAACAAAAACGACAACCAGGTCTTAGAGGGTAGCATTATATAAACAGGTTGAATTTTGCTTTTTTTCACAATTCAGTTTACTCTGTCACTCTATTTTTTTATGTATAGCTCTAAAACAAGCCATAGAACTGTGCCAGAAGTAGCTATACAACTGGAGTTTGTCTCTATTTTATAAATTCACTTTCTGTACATATATTTAGAATATCAAACATTACAAAAGAAGGAAACTCAAGTAGTAGACTTACCAAAATGTCTAATTTTCTGTTCATGTTTCTGCATAAATGATTTTGATTTATCTTCATCTTCTGTTTCTTTTCTTTTATCTTGATTAATAAAACTCTAAGAAAAAATTTTGAAGTTAAAATTGAATATATTTTAAAATCTAATATATTCTAATTGGATCTTCTTTCTCAGGTATTGAATGCCCAGCAATCCTTCTTATAGACATTATAAAAAGGTGATACAATAAAATGATATTGTTTCATTAAATTCATCTGTAGAACTATTTTAGAAATCACAGAGAAAAACAAATGAATTAACTTTTTTGTAAAACCAAATATGCCTATCAAAGGCAGGTATAGAAAGATCCTTTACATGCATAATTTATTTTTGCATTATTCATTTCCATTAAATATTTGCAACTCTAGTCTAATCTTTGGAGTTCTTGCTGGAAACAAACTCAGAAATTCAAAGATTAGAGATTATATTTACTACAAAATTTTTGATTAACACATAAACCTAAAATAGACCTTTGTTGTAAACTTTTCTTAGGAGAGGTAAACAGTTTGATTCTGAAATCACGTATAAATTTCTATTAAGGAAGTGCTTATTTTCAGTTAAAGTCATAAAACAGAACAAGATGAAGTTTTTATTTGGCCACAAAAACTGGCAAAAAGTTTCTCAGAACATTATGTGATCACATTTAAACCTTGAGATCATCACTGCCAAAAATGGAAATCAAAAACTAGCTCTCTGCCAGTTTATAGTCAGGAAACACATTAAGTTTATATATTTCAAAATAAAAGCATTTTTTTTCCTCTTTGTATATCCTGCCATCTAGACCAGCAACTGTCCAACAGAAATACAATCCAAGTCACAACTGTAAAGTTTTCTATCAGCCATATTAAAAAAAGAAACAGATGAAATAAGGTATCTATTTAACCCAACATATTATTATTTCCACATGTAAACAATATAAAAATTATTAATGAAATATTTTACTTTTTTGGTACTAAGTCATCGGAATCTGGTGTGTATTTTACACTTCCAGCACATCTCAGTTTGGACTAGCTACATTTCAAGTGTTCAACAACACATATGGCTAGCAGCTATCAAGTTGTCAGACAGCGCGGATCTAGACCTGTCCTCTCAAATCTCAAGCTCCCCAACAAAATGAATGCATGATTTTCAGCAAATGATTGGAACATAATGATAGTCCTAATTAATTCTGGTATAAATGTAGGCTACATGAGAATCTAACTTAAGAAAAAAAATAATTAAAAGCAGAAACAAAAATATTTTCTTTGTGACCACTGTGTTAAGAGACAATAACTGTATAAACAAAAGAACACTGTTTTGACCATTCCCTCTATCATAAAAAATCATTTTAAATAGTTTTGGAGTATAAATGCAAAACATAAAGTAACACTTAAGAAGGCAAAACCATAGAACAATATACACAGAGATAGTGAATCATTCTGTTAAAGAATGATTCTATTGAGGGGAAAGAAAAATATATAATTTGGTACAAGCACAGAAGGTCTAGAAAGATATGACTCATTGTTAACAGCAGTTATCTCTGAAAAATGGGAAATGAAGGAAGCCTTTCAACTCTTATTTTACAGGCCTATGTTGTTTTTTTTTTACAAGAAGCATGTTATACTCTTATAATTTACCTTCACTACAGAGTAAAGTACTGATAAGGCTAGTAGTACAGGACATTTACCTATGTGTATTACTTATTCCTGCAGCAGGACTAGAGCTAGTCCAGAGGAAAGAAATTAAAGAAGCCTGGGGAAGAAGGGGCTTTTAGAGTGGATGCCAGAGCAGAAACAAGTAGTGTTACACACTACGTCTAGAGAATAATGAAGGTTAAAGATAAAATGAATGTGGACTTAGACAAGAACGAGCAGTCTACACCTGAGGCTTGAGAGTTTAGTACAAACAGAAAGAAGTACTACTTTACACATTTAGATGAAAATGACTATTTCATTGCCCACTTCTTCTTCAGATACAAAAGTCAAAGAATAAGGTCTGTGTAATCAGTGAGAAACATTAAGACTGCTCTTAATAAACTACTGCTCCTGCTAAGTCACTTCAGTAGTGTCCGACTCTGTGCGACCCCATAGACGGCAGCCCACCAGGCTCCCCTGTCCCTGGGATTCTCCAGGCAAGAACACTGGAGTGGGTTACCATTTCCTTCTCCAATGCATGAAAGTGAAAAGTGAAAGTGAAGTCGCTCAGTCGTGTCCAACTCTTCGAGACCCCATGGACTGCAGCCTACCAGGCTCCTCCGTCCGTGGGATTTTCCAGGCAAGAGTACTGGAGTGGGGTGCCATTGCCTTCTCCTAATAAACTACTAACTTGGCATAAATATTTTACTACTCCTTTCAGCAGTAATGCCTGTAACACTAAGTCCAGATTACTATCTGAGGGTTACTAAATACGTACTGGTAAGTAACAGTGAGAAACTTTGTTTTACTTGATAAAACCAATAACTACATTAGAGTTGGGCTTCCCAGGTGGCTCAGTGGTAAAGAATCTGCCTGCCAAGAAAGAGACATGGGTTTTATCCTTTGGTCAGGAAGAACACGTGGAGAAGGAAATGGTAACCCACTCCAGTATTCTTGCCTGGAAAAACCCATGGACAGAGAAGCCTGGCGAGTTACAGTCCATAGGACCTCAAAAGAGCTGGACACGACTTAGCAACTACACAACAAAAAAACTGAAAGCAAGCTGATAAGCACAGCAACATCAGAAATCTCTGGTAACATATGAGCTTTACCACATGCCAGGCCCCGTGCTACCTGCTTCTATGATGTTACCTTGCTTAATCTTTATACCTGCTCTTTATATTTGAGGAAACTGAGGCTTAGGGAAGTGATCTGCCCAAGGTTACAATGCCAGGCTATGACAAAGTTGACATTTGAGACAGTCTGACTCTAGAACCCACATTTATATTCAGTGTGCTATGCTGCAGCCACATAATTGGGACTACCAATTACGTGGACTACCAACATTAGACACTACTTGGGATACATGTTTCTATAACAATCACTTTTCCTAAACTGTCAAAATTGAATACTGTTTACAGGATTCTGTTGCTTGTTATCATATATGCACAACTGGTTTGCAAAAACATTTCAGGCTTTCCTTATTTCAGTAGGCCCAATAAAAGATAATACCTTATTAAAAACATCCTTGCTAATGGCATCCATGTTCCACAGACACATTCTCTCTCTTTGTACTAGAGCCTCTTCTTTCTGCCGCCATTCTTCTTCCCGTTGCCTCAGTTCTGATATTGCTGTTTGTGCTTTGGCATGTTCCTGATCCAAGGACTCAGAGTTATGCAGTGCTAAGCTACCAAGTTTCTGCTGAGCTTCAGCAAGATTCCATTTACACGCCACAGAGCTCTTCACAAACTCTTTCTGCTTCTGGCAAGCCATTTCGATTCCATGGCTATACATCTGGATAAAAAACAGTATTTTTAAGAAATGAAGAAGGCAACAGAACAGGTATGCTTATGTAGAACAGTTCAATTTTCTATCAGTCAAGGATTTCTGTACAATGTTTTTGGCATATAGGTATCCAGCCTTCTGTGTCTGCAGTTACAATTTTATATTACAAGTCTTGTTTCATCACCTAGACTCTAAGCTTCTTCGTTAATCTGTGTCTCTCCCTGGACAACTAACAGCAACAAAAAGCCTGGCAACTAGCACAGTGTCCTGCATACAGCCTCAACAAACATTTGATTCATAGCCTTTATAATCCTGGAACAAAATAATGAGAACAAAAGTTTAAATATAGTTCATCATCTTATCATTCAACATACTGAAAACCAGACCTTTAGACTTTTGCTCTGCAAGTTCTTCACTGCAAAGAACTGCTTATTTAGAAGTAATCACTTCTTGGTTTTTATTTTCTTTCTGTATTACCCCAATCCTTGGTAATCTGAGAAGTTCTTATTGGAAATTTCTATTTATAACTGACTATATCAAATACATAACCTTTAACTTAATCCTAATAAAAATAGGCTATTTTTTTAATTAAAAAGAAAAAAAGTCACTAGGTCCACCCTGGTGATTCTGTTCTGCTCAGATGCAAAGTACTTAGTTTTAACAATTATTCAACCTCCACATGTAAAGCACCAAGACGGATATTTAATTCCTTCTAATCCTCGGCTCCATAGAACAAAAGCTAAAGGCACATTCTTCATGATTTCTTAGCCAAAATGTAGACCAATTTCAAGGTAGGTATTCAGAATAATACTCCAATCCATTCCCTTACCTGCATCACTATTCAAGCCCTTATAATTTCTCACTTTCATTAAATAAGTATAGCCTTTCTAATCTCAAGCCATTCTCTACTAGACTTGGCGTGATCTCTCCAATAAAAATGATAATTTTACTTATTCACAGAGTCTTGAGAACTTTTAAAGTGCAAACTTTGTAGCATGGCATGGTGCCTCATGATCTCACTTCCTATTATCTCTCTCAACTCAGCTGTAGTTACTCTTCTACTCCTTTGCTTATTCTTTCCTTCTCACCCCCACCACTTCAATGTGGCACTCCACCATCCCTAAACTCCCATCTTTATCCTAGATTCTAGCATCATTTCCCTTCCCTCTTATCCTGTCCCTCTCCACCAAAGTTATGCATACTTCTTTATGCATTTGAGTGCTTTCACACAATATTGTGCTTATTTACTCAACTATAAGCTTCTTGAGGGGTTAGAATTCAATAAATCTTAGATGAATAAATGACTCCTGACTTCTTGGAACAGACTAGTGGTGGTAAGGAATTCTAAGGCAAGTAGCATGCAAGGTTCCTCCTTCCTGGCTGAGTCTTCAGGCAAACGTAGACTTATTGGGCAAATGTGGACACTTGGTATTCAAATGTTTTAGTTACTCATTTACACATGGTCCTAGTCAACCAAGTATTTATTTTCACTTTTTGTTATTCTAAAATAGGATTAAGAATAATTGTCGATGCTTAAGAAGGAACTAGGAAGAGGAGACAAATGAACCTGTTAAATTTATTTTGTAAAAAAAGACAAATACTAACAAAGATGAGGACAAATGGAAATATCCTGCATGGTCAAATTATCCAAGAGCAAATTCTCAAATCATTTTTCAAGTCAAACATAGAAATCTTATTTCCAAATTCTAAAACTGATTAATGTTTAAATTCTTCTCCAAAGACTATGTTTGGGCATTTGAGTTAACTATCCCACATGTATTGAGATGATTGATTATATTTAATAAACACAGATTTGAAAAAGGAACTGTTAGCATTAAGGCCTACTAATATAACTTGACATAAAAAAATTTCCAAACAGGATCTCTAAGTTCCAAATTGCATTTAACTGGATCTCAGAACTATACATATGACATAAAGATGTCTAGGTTCCCTATATTAGGTAAAATTACACCAAGGCTGTTTTTATAGAGATTATAAAATGTTTATAAATGAAATTAAACATTTTATTCTAAATATTCCAAAAAGAAAAACTTAAGTCGTAATACTTAAAGCCAGCAAGACAAATAAGTAGGTTTGTTGTAAACACATGAACTAATTTAGGATTAGAAATCATTCTGTAAATTTTAGCACCAAAGTTAGTTTCAGCCAAATAAAGTTTTACATCATAGGATGGGCAGTGCAGTAGGTGGGAAAAAACACTGTACCAGGTTCCAGAAGTGGGTTCTAAACCAGGATGTGGCAGGATCTAATTCTGCCACTGACTAGCTACATGGTCTCAGATCAGATCAGATCAGTCGCTCAGTCGTGTCCGACTCTTTGAGACTCCATGAATCACAGCACGCCAGGCCTCTCTGTCCATCACCAACTCCTGGAGTTCACTGAGACTCATGTCCATCGAGTCAGTGATGCCATCCAGTCTCAAGGAAATCACTTTTAATGAAGGAGATAAGCCTAATCATTTCTAAAATTCTTGTCAGCTATATAAGGTGATAAATTAATACACAGCTATTTTTAGAATTTGGTTTCTTTTAGGTTACTCTTTAGATTCAACCACTATGCAATGAAATTGAGACCTTTCTATTCTCTCTTTAAGCCTTCAAAATTGACAATGGCAGCTGCTGTTCATTCTTTGTCTCTAGCTTTGTACCACATTCATTACATGCTTATATAACATATTTTGTATATAAAGATGACTACCAGCGATCCATTATTAGTGAGTGACTATCGACTTATCAACTGTCATTCTGTCCTCCTAAAAAATGTCTTGTACTTTCCCAGTGACTGGCTGGATGAAGAACAGTCTGTGGTTATGAAACAGCATTTTTCTCTTTGCAGCCAACTAACCCTGTGAGCTGGGCTTAAGAGCAACAACCCTACACTTACTGGAAAACAATTTAAATCACTCATTCTCATTAACAGCAAGATAAGTCTAGAGAAAAACTATTAACTCAGTTAAGCCTTCAGGGATCCCATTTTGTAAGAAGGCTAGAAGGCAGATACCTAAACTCCATTTTATTTCACTTGTTAGTGTTTAGTCAGTGATCCTGAAATATACTCCGAAAACAGATTACGAGAAACACCAGGACTAAGTGATATGAGCACTATATAAGCACTCCCTAAGGTGGGACCCAGAAAATCCTAAGTGGTAGTATATCATTTCTGGATAAGTTTCAGAGGAAAAAAGGCTTGGCTGAAAACCACAGGAAGCGGCAGGAATCTGAATAAAAAGTCTGAAGGAAAAGGCAAACGCGTGCCTATGTTTTTAACTGAAAAATGCTATGAAGCAAAACTAAAATCATAAACCTAAGGGGGAAATGGTCACGCGGAATGGCCGAGATTTACGCCAGCATGAAAAGCAAGGTTTACAGAATTTGCTAAGATGTCAAAAGTCAGTAAAATAAATTGGACCTAATGTCTTTAGTCAGGGGCTCAGAGAATTATTGAAATACAACCATTCACTGTTCCCATCAACTGTGCACAAATATTAGAACCTTCAAGAGAATAAAGTGCTCGGATAAGAGCAGGCACAAGAGGACAAAGGGTCAACATTATAGACTGAGGGGTCTTAAATCTGGGTGCCATCAGAAGAGGGGTGGGGGAGAGGAACTTCTTCAAGGGTGAGAAATTAGCCAAGGTGAAAAAGGTGTGTATGGAGGTGGAGGTTGGGAATATATGGCCAGCTCCTCTTCGAAGAGCTCAGTAGATGTTACAAAGCGATGGGATGACATCAGGCCCCCGACGCCCGGGGTCGGGGGTGGGTAAAAGGGGGAGGTGGGGGCTCAAAACAGGGTCGCAGAGACAGCGATCTCTGGGGGCCTGGTGACGACACCTCCCATTCCCCCAACCCCCCACCCCGCAGAATACGGGCTCCCTTCTCACCTGGGTGCCGCCTCTCGGCAGCTGCGGGCAGCGGGGAGAACCAGGGGACAAGTCCAAGTCACTCTCTTCCTCAGCCTCGCCCTCTGCCCGAGGGAGGCTCCAAGGTCCTGGCGGCGGCCACGGCTGCTCCATGTCCGGCTGCCCGCGGCTTTATAACCCCCACAGCCAACGGACCTGGCGCGAGTAGAACCCGCTGCACCGAGCCAGCAGCCCCAGCCGGCTGGGGCCGTTACCCAGAATCCCTCTGCTAGCCCCGACGCCGACGTACGTGCCGCGTTAGTCCCGGCCGCGCAGCTGGCGGACGGCGGAAAAAGACGGACTCCGCTTTGTACATCACTTCCGGATTGGAAGGCGGGGCCGCGGGAGGTGGGTCCCGGGGCTTAGAAGTAGGGGTTGGGTTTGGACTGCTCACTAGTTTAAAACTTCTTTTTATGAATCCTTTCCGCGGTACTGATTTACCCTCCCTGGCTCTGAGGGTCATGTCGTATTAAATACTGGTTATCTGGAGTTTCTTACGCAGTAAACAGTGGGTCCTAGAAGTCCATAGAGAGTATTGTTTAAAACCTGCAACTCATTCCCATACTCATTAAGGATATGTAAACCAGTGTCTGAAGCCGGGTTGGCCATAAGGGGCGGTTGAAGGGAAGAAAATTTTGAAAACCAGCCAATTTTCCTCTCATTTCGAGTTACAAGCAACGAGGATTCTGCGAAGCTTGGCAGGGAGGAGGAGTATGCCAAAGATAAAATACTGAGGGGCTTAAAAAATACCGCTAATAATGAGTACCACTAATAACGAATGTGTAGAGAGGGATTCGTTTTATTTCTAGATTCCGTTTAATCGTAAAGCTTTGTGCTCCCATTATCCCCTTTTTTGAGGCATGGGTCCCCTTAGACCCTGCATGCCTAAGGTCACAATTAAATTTTAAGGGCAAGAGGTGGGGTCACCTCAGCATATATTACTTGAAAAACTTTTGCGGGTTTAACAATCAAGCATTGTTGTCCTACTTAATAATAATTAGAGACCCCCAAAATAATTGAAGACCCAAATAAAAATAACCAGACGCCATGTTTTCAATCTTTTGAAGTTTGTTAACACTGGATGTAGACAAGATGTGAGGAAATGTTAGAATATCACGTGTGTAACCTTTCTGAGGGGTAATTTGACAGTATCAGAGGTTTAAATGCTTTGATTTGGCAGTTTAATTACCGGGAAACTATCCAACAATTATTTTTGTACCAGTAACCAGTGATATATCCACAAAGGTGTTTATTATAGCTTTTTTCTTTTTTTTGGTGGCAAGGAACAAAAGGAAGTATATATAAATGTGCTGGTATAGAAATAGCTCCAAAATGTGAGTACAAAAGGCAACTTTCTTAGATGTATATAGCTATACGTATCTGTCAAGACACAATAATTCAGTTTGTGTAAAAACAATTTGTGTGTACATGTGTGATAGAAAGTTCCTAGAGGATAAACAAGAGTTATTAATGATTGCTCCTGGTGGGTAGGGGTGGGGAGGAAAGTTTCTGAGAATCTTTACTTTTTAAAAAAAAGTTAAAAATTTTTGGCAGGGCCAAAATATTGCTTCAGCAATATGTGGGATCTTAGTTCTCAGACCAAGGATCTCACCTGGGGAAACTTGCCTTAGGAGTTTTATCCAGTGGACTGCCAAGGAAGTCACTGAGCATCTTTACTTTCTACTTTTAGCTTTCCTGTACTATGCTGCTCCAGTATTTTCCAATGAATATATGTTATACCTTAATAATTACGAATGAAAGTTGAGGAGCACTGTGACTAAACCTTTCGAGTTTAGGAGTGAACGCCTAGGAAAAAACATTATAGCACCTAAAGTACAAAGGGAGAGAAGAAAACAGCTTCACTCACTTGTGACTTTTTATTACTGGAAAAACTTTCAGTGACTTACCCTTATATATCATTGGCCAGAACTGGCTTAAATAAATTGTGATTCATTCCCTGGTGCTAGATGCATCACCACCCATGAAAAACTGGGGTTCCATTGGCAAATAAAAAGAGCTTATGGCTCTTAGGGAGGCATTCACATTGTCTTCCACAACACTAACCCTGTTTAGTGCTAGCCTAACTCTTGAGTGTCATTTCTTAACTTCCTCTATCCCCTGCCTAGCTGAAACTCCAATAGTTTGGCCACCTCATGCGAAGAGTTGACTCATTGGAAAAGACTCTGATGCTGGGAGGGATTGGGGGCAGGAGGAGAAGGGGACGACAGAGGATGGGATGGCTGGATGGCATCACTGACTTGATGGACATGAGTTTGGGTGAACTCTGGGAGTTGGTGATGGACAGGGAGGCCTGGCTTGCAATTCATGGGGTCGCAAAGAGTCCGACACGATTGAGCAACTGAACTGAACCCCTTGTCCAAGTTTCTCTTAGTATGCTCACTGGCCTTTCAGTTCCTCAAATGTATCAATTTCTTTCCTGACTCCTGGCCTTCCACATGTGGTGTTCCCTTTGCTGGAGTATCTTTGCTCTTTAAAAGTCTTGTTAGTGTGCTTTTCTTTTTAGATCTTAGATCAATTGTCATACCCTTAGGCTGACCTGTCCACTGAGTTGCAATTAGGTTCTTATTCCCTCTAACCTGTAACTTTTTATCTTACCCCTAACTTGGCATTTCCTCCCTAGTATTTATCACACTGTTATTATCTTACCTGTATTCACATATCTATTTTATTTCTTACCCGACTAGTAGCTCAGCTGGTAAAGAATCTGCCTGCAATGCAGGAGACCCTGGTTCGATTCCTGGGTTGGAAAGATCTGCTGGAGAAGGGATAGGCTACCTACTCCAGTATTCTTGGGCTTCCCTGGTGGCTCAGCTGGTAAAGAATCTGCCTGCAATATGGGAGACCTGGGTTCAATCTCTTGGTTGGGAAGATCCGCTGGAGATGGGAAAGGCTACCCACTCCAGTATTCTGGCCTGTAGAATTCCATGGACTGTATAGTCCATGGGGCCAAAAAGAGTTGAATATGACTAAATGACTTTCACTTTCACTTTGTACCTGACTAGAAAGTTAGGTCCTCAAGGGCATAGATTGTTTCTTGTTCACTCTTGTACCTCCATTGTCCAGAATGGTACCTAGCACATAATAGGTACTCAATAATGTGTGCGGGATGGATGAATAGGGAACAAATGAAACAAGTATGAAAAGAAAGGTGTAGGATTACACACAGGTAAAAGAGGGTAGAATGGGAAGAATTATGTTTTGATAGGAGAAGATAGGGTGGATATAAGTAGCCTCATCTTAGCCATGGCTGAATTTGGGGCCTAAATCTTGTGCTGAAGTACAGCGGATACTTTTTACAATTCTTGGAACTAAACCAGACTCTTTTCTGCTTTCTTATATTGGATAATATAATTCCTTGGAAATTGCTTTTGGTCATAATTAGCCTGTTACTTCCATGGACATAGAACTATCCAGATGAAACTCAAAGGAGCAAATTAATTTTTCCTGAATAGAAATTACTTTACAATGGAAAAATATAGATTATATATGTAGTCCAGAATGCCCAAGGGCAGTCCTTGTGGAAGGTTTTGTATGGTATCATTAAGTAAGTATTGAGCCTACAAATTCCAGTCAGTCAAAGCAGAAGCCGAGAGTAATATGACTTTGACTCATGAACTCTGATAAAAGTTTGTGAAGTAGAGCTCATGTAAGTCCAGATCCCAAATAACTTCAAGATTGTTAAAAGCTGTTCAACTGCAATTTAGTTCCTTCTCTAGAAGCATTCCTGATTCTTGGGAGAAATTCTTAAGAAGTATGTATGCTTAAAGATTGCTGGGAGAAATATCAATAACCTCAGATATGTAGATGACACCACCCTTATGGCAGATAGTGAAGAGGAACTAAAAAGCCTCTTGATGAAAGTGAAAGTGGAGAGTGAAAAAGTTGGCTTAAAGCTCAACATTCAGAAAACTAAGATCATCCGGTCCCATCACTTCATGAGAAATAAATGGGGAAACAGTGGAAACAGTGTCAGACTTTATTTTTTTGGGCTCCAAAATCACTGCAGATGGTGACTGCAGCCATGAAATTAAAAGACTCTTACTCCTTGGAAGGAAAGTTATGACCAACCTAGATAGCATATTGAAAAGCAGAGACATTACTTTGCCAACAAAGGTCCGTCTAGTCAAGGCTATGGTTTTTCCTGTGGTCATGTATGGATGTGAGAGTTGGACTGTGAAGAAGGCTGAGCGCTGAAGAATTGATACGTTTGAACTGTGGTGTTGGAGAAGACTCTTGAGAGTCCCTTGGACTGCAAGGAGATCCAACCAGTCCATTCTGAAGGAGATCAGCCCTGGGATTTCTTTGGAAGGAATGGTGCTAAAGCTGAAACTGCAGTACTTTGGCCACCTCATGTGAAGAGTTGACTCATTGGAAAAGACTCTGATGCTGGGAGGGATTGGGGGCAGGAGGAGAGGGGACGACAGAGGATGAGATGGCTGGATGGCATCACTGACTTGATGGACGTGGGTCTGGGTGAACTCTGGGAGATGGTGATGGACAGGGAGGCCTGGTGTTCTGCGATTCATGGGGTTGCAAAGAGTCGGACACGACTGAGCGACTGAACTGAAGTGAACTGAACTGATGCTTAAAGAACTGCTCAAATTGCCACCCTCTCTTTTGGCAATTCATGCAGAGACTATGGTTCTTTTTAATGCATTACTTCTGTTTTAAATCACTTATAAAGTACTACACACCACAATAATTTTCTTATGTTATCTGAAATTAAGGCAAACAGATCCACCATGTTTTCTCTTTGAGTTTATGTAAGACTTCTGTTGGGCTTCCCTGGTGGCTTATTGGTAAATAATCTGCCTGGCAGTGCAGGAGACACAGGTTTGATCCCTGAATTGGGAAGATCTCCCTGGAGAAGGAAATGGCAACCCACTCCCCAGTATTCTAGCCTGAGAAATGCCATGGACAGAGGAGCCTGGTGGGCTGCAGTCCATGGGGTTGCAAAAGAGTCAGACAGATTTAGTGACCAACAGCAAGACTTCTGTTGAAGGGAATTCATAGTGATGCCACCAAGAATCCTCTTTTGATGGGCTATATTAAGACAGTGAAAGTTACATGGGCTATATTAAGACAATGAAAGTTACATAAAGATATGATTACTTTTCCTATTTAAGTATGTGTTAAAGATTTTTAAATTGTTACTAAGAATATTTTTAAGTACACAAAAGTATAGAATTATAGTATATTCCTTATATCCTTCACTGGGTTAACAATTATCAATATTTTGCTACATTTCCTTTGTTCATTTTATTCATTTGTGGGAGTATTTGGAAACAAAGGAGAAGGCAATGGCACCCCACTCCAGTACTCTTGCCTGGAAAATCCCATGGACAGAGGAGCCTGGTAGGCTGCAGTCCATGGGGTCGCTAAGAGTCGGACACGACTGAAGCGACTTAGCAGCAGTAGCAGTTGGAAACAAAGCCTTAGACATGAGATCTTTTCTGCTACATACTTTAATATTCATGTCTAAAAAGTGTTGATATTTGGCTTCCATAAACAAAGGGACATTATCATACCTATCAAAATTAATTTTGATTAATTAATTTCTTGGTATTATAGCCATAGTTAAATTTCCCCCAAAGTGTTAAATATTCGATTTAAGTTGATTTGTCTAAACAGTGTTCCAACAGAGTCCACATATTGCATTTGGTTGTCAGAGCTTGTATCTTTTAATCTAGAGCATTTCTCCTCCCAACTTCTTCTTCTTTTTTTCTTTTTTTAATATTGTTGACTTGTTGCAGGTTAACTGGGTTAGTTGTCTTATGGGATGTTTCACATACTGGATACATGTTTTGCTTTCTTGTGATGTCATTAACATGATTCTCTATCCTCTGTGAAGTGAAGTTAGCTCTAGAGCAACACTGCTCAATAGAAGTTTCTGTGATTATAGGAATATTCTACTTGCACTATCCAATATAGTAGCCACTCGCCATTGTGGCTATTGAGCACTTTAGAGGGGACTAGTGTGAGTAAGGAAATGAATTTTAATTTTTATTTAGTTTTAGTTAATTTAAATAGCCATATGTGGCTACCTTACTATGTCCTGCAGCTCTGGAGTCTTAATTGTATTCAACTTCACCTTTCTTGTCAAAAGTGCTTCCTATGAATCACATAGGAAGAAGACATGTGATGTCACCTTTAGTGAGGTTAAGATTGATCATTGGGTTCATATGGTGACAGCCTGATCCCTCTTAATATGAAGTTCCCCCAAAGGATGTGATTTTAAGATTTTTATAATATATGTATGTATAAGCTTCATCTTTATGCAGTTTATGAGAACCAAGGAAAGAGCCCAACATAGCTCATTGAGCTCTTTTATATATTTATAGTAAAAGCCAGAAAGGTAAACTTTTCTCATGTATATATCAGACTGTAAGAAACTGTTAAAAATATTTCAGAGAAATTCCTTGAAGAAGGAGCAACATTAAAACAAAAATTATTTCCTGAATCTTGAAGCTGGGCCTGCACTTAAAAAAAAATCAGTAATCTGGCATTGTGTTATTGCTGAAATAATCCAGATTGTTTTAGGTTCTTGAGGTTCCTCCCCTCTCCCACCCCCTGCCTTGAAGGCATTTCTCACAAATCCTAATGAACAACTCACTTTGGAAACTCAATTTGCTGGTATTATTCACATTGGCTAATGAAGAATTCACTGGCATAAAAGATTCTGATGCTACTGCTGCTAAGTCGCTTCAGTTGTGTCGACTCTGTGCGACCCCAGAGATGGCAGCCCACCAGGCTTGCCATCCCTGGGATTCTCTAGACAAGAACACTGGAATGGGTTGCCATTGCTTTCTCCAATAAAAGATTCTAGAGTCTAACAAATGTTGTCTGAGTCCAGACATAAACTAATGGCCTAGGACAGGACACTGAAGGTCTTTCTCACTTTTTATTAAATACACTGCCCTTGTAGAGACAACTGGCTCTAATAAGTGGGCATGAATGTGATGGAGAGAAGAGCTCCACTTTCCTTATCTGCTGTTTATCAGATAACATGGGTGGCCCAGTGACAATTACAGGGTCATTTCCCAGAAAATGCAACTATGCATGTACATAAAAAGTTGCTTATCATTTCAGGGGCTTTAGAATCCCTGAGACAGCCAGGGATCACAGGGTAAGGTACCCTGGAAGCAAAAGCAGACACACTTGCGTGTGTATTCTCACAGCATGCAGTATACAAGATGGAGCCCCAGTGCTGAAGAAGCCAGCTCCTGGTCCTTCCTATTATCCCATATTTATCCTTTCTGTTGCTTTATATTTTCTACTTGTTTATTTATTTATTATGGCTATGCTGGGTCTTTGTTGCTGCGTGAACTTTTCTCTAGTTGTGGTAAGTAGGGGCTATTCTGTTTCAGGGTGTGGGCTTCTCACTGCAGTAGCTTCTCGTTGCAGAGCACAAGCTCTGGAGTACGCAGGCTTCAGTAGTTGCAGCTCCTGGGCTCTAGAGCACAGGCTCAGTAATTGTGGCACATGGGCGTATTAGTTGCTGCATGGCATGCGGGATCTTCCCTGACCTGGGGTTCAACCCCTGTCTCCTGCTTTGGCAGGCGGATTCTTTACCATTGATCCACCAGAGAGGGCCCTCTACTTGTTTTACTTTGTTTCCTTTTCAGACTAGATAATGCAAATATTTTGCAAAATTATTTGAAAAGTACCTTAGGCTATTCAATGAAAAGTGAATTTTCTATCTCTATATTCTAGGTTCTTTCCCAGAGACAACCACCATTAGTAGTTGCTAGATTTTCCTTTCAGAAATATTCTTAACACATATGTACACATCATATTCTCTATGTCTTCCAAATGGCAGCACACTTTACACATTTTTGTTCCATGCTTTTTTTTCCCCCCTCTTAGTCTTATATGTTAGAGTTTTTACTGCTGGGACTTGCAGGTTTGCTTTATTATTTTCACATACACACTGTTCCATCTTGACGCTTAACCATCAGTCAGTTCAGTCACACAGTCGTGTCTGACTCTTTGCGACCCCATGAACCACATCATGCCAGGCCTCCCTGTCCATCACCAACTCCCAGAGTTTACCCAAACTCATGTCCATTGAGTCGGTGATGCCATCCAACCATCTCATCCTCTGTTGTCCCCTTCTTCTCCTGCCCTCAATCTTTCCCAGCATTAGGGTCTTTTCTAATGAGTCAGCTCTTTGCATCAAGTGGCCAAAGTATTGGATTCAGCTTCAACATCAGTCCTTCCAATGAACACCCAGGACTGATCTCCTTTAGGATGGACTGGTTGGATCTCCTTGCAGTCCAAGTGACTCTCAAGAGTCTTCTCCAACACCACAGTTCGAAAGCATCAGTTTTTCTGCGCTCAGCCCTCTTTATAGTCCAACTCTCACATCCATACATGACCACTGGAAAAACCATAGGCCTTGACTAGACAGACCTTTGTTGACAAAGTAATGTCTCTGCTTTTTAATATGCTGTCTAAATTGGTCATAACTTTCCTTCCAAGGAGTAAGTGTCTTTTAATTTCAAGGCTTCAATCATCATCTGCAGTGATTTTGGAGCCTAGAAAAATAAAGTCAGCCACTGTTTCCACTGTTTCCCCATCTATTTCCCATGAAGTGATGGGACCAGATGCCATGATCTTCGTTTTCTGAATGTTGAGCTTTAAGCCAACTTTTTCACTCTCCTCTTTCACTCTCATCAAGAGCTCTTTAGTCCTTCTTCACTTTCTGCCATAAGGGTGGTGTCATCTGCATATCTGAGGTTATTGATATTTCTCCCAGCAGACTTGATTCCAGTTTGTGCTTCTTCCAGCCCAGTGTTTCTCATGATGTACTCTGCATATAAGTTAAACAAGCGGGGTGACAATATACAGCCTTGATGTACTCCTTTTCCTATTTGGAACCAGTCTATTGTTCCATGTCCATTTCTAACTGTTGCTTCCTGACCTGCATACAGGTTTTTCAAGAGACAGGTCAGGTGGTCTGGTATTCCCATCTCTTTCAGAATTTTCCACAGTTTACTGTGATCCACACAGTCAAAGGCTTTGGGATAGTCAATAAAGCAGAAATAATATGTTTTTCTGGAACTCTCTTGCTTTTTCCATGATCCAGCGGATGTTGGCAATTTGATATCTGGTTCCTCTGCCTTTTCTAAAACCAACTTGAACGTCTGGAAGTTCACGGTTCATGTATTGCTGAAGCCTGGCTTGGAGAATTTTGAGCATTACTTCACTAGCATGTGAGATGAGTGCAACTATGCAGTAGTTTGAGCATTCTTTGGCATTGCCTTTCTTTGGGATTGGAATGAAAACTGACCTTTTCCAGTCCTGTGGCCCCTGCTGAATTTTCCAAATTTGCTGGCATATTGAGTGCAGCACTTTCACAGCATCATCTTTTAAGATTTGAAATAGCTCAACTGGAATTCCATCACCTCCACTAGCTTTGTTTGTAGTGGTGCTTCCTAAGGCCCACTTGGCTTCCCATTCCAGGATGTCTGGCTCTAGGTGAGTGATCATACCACCGTGATTATCTGGGTCATGAAGATCTTTTGTACAGTTCTTCTATGTATCCTTGCCACCTCTTCTTAATATCTTCTGCTTCTGTTAGGTCCATACCATTTGTGTCCTTTATTGTGCCCATATTTGCATGAAATATTCCCTTGGTATCTCTAATTTTCTGATGAGATCTCTAGTCTTTCCCATTCTATTGTTTTCCTCTGTTTCTTTGCATTGATCGCTGAGGAAGGCTTTCTTATCTCTCCTTGCTATTCTTTGGAACTCTGCATTCAGATGTTTATATCTTTCCTTTTCTCCTTTGCTTTTCGCTTCTCGTGTTTTCACAGCTATTTGTAAGGCCTCCTCAGACAGCC
Source organism: Bos mutus (assembly GCF_027580195.1). Taxonomy (NCBI): domain Eukaryota; kingdom Metazoa; phylum Chordata; class Mammalia; order Artiodactyla; family Bovidae; genus Bos; species Bos mutus. The sequence goes on along the minus strand of NC_091624.1, from coordinate 72,394,931 downwards.
ATTTTGCTTTTCTGCATTTCTTTTTCTTGGGGATGGTCTTGATCCTTGTCTCCTGTACTGTCATGAACCTCTGTCCATAGTTCATCAGGCACTCTATCTATCAGATCTAGTCCCTTAAATCTATTTCTCACTTCCACTGTATAATCATAAGGGATTTGATTTAGGTCATACCTGAATGGTCTAGTGGTTTTCCCTACTTTCTTCAATTTAAGTCTGAATTTGGCAATAAGGAGTTCATGGTCTGAGCCACAGTCAGCTCCTGGTCTTGTTTTTGCTGACTGTATAGAGCTTCTCCATCTTTGGCTGCAAAGAATATAATCAATGTGATTTCGGTGTTGACCATCTGGTGATGTCCATGTATAGAGTCTTCTCTTCTGTTGTTGGAAGAGGGTGTTTGCTATGACCAGAGCGTTCTCTTTGCAAAACTCTATTAGCCTTTGCCCTGCTTCATTCCATACTCCAAGGCCCAATTTGCCTGTTACTCCAGGTGTTTCTTGACTTCCTACTTTTGCATTCCAATCCCCTATAATGACGGAGAAGGCAATGGTAACCCACTCCAGTACTCTTGCCTGGAAAATTCCATGGATGGAGAAGCCTGGTAGGCTGTAGTCCATGGGGTCACGAAGAGTCAGACACTTCGTGACTGACTGTGACTGACACACTGAGCGACTTCGCTTTCACTTTTCACTTTCATGCATTGGAGAAGAAAATTGACAACCCACTCCAGTGTTCTTGCCTGGAGAATCCCAGGGATGGCAGAGCCTGGTGGGCTTCCGACTGTGGGGTCGCACAGAGTCGGACATGACTGAAGTGACTTAACAGCAGCAGCAGCCCCTATAATGAAAGGGACATCTTTTTTGGGTGTTAGTTCTAAAAGGTCTTGTAGGTCTTCATAGAACTGTTCAACTTCAGCTTCTTCAGCGTTACTGGTCAGGACATAGACTTGGATTACTGTGATATTGAATGGTTTTCCTTGAAAATGAACAGAGATCATTCTGTCGTTTTTGAGATTGTATCCAAGTACTGCATTTTGGACTCTTTTGTTGACTATGATGGCTACTCCATTTCTTCTAAGGGATTCTTGCCCACAGTAGTAGATATAACGGTCATCTGAGTTAAATTCACCCATTCCAGTCCATCTTAGTTCTCTGATTCCTAGAATGTTGATGTTCACTCTTGCCATCTCCTGTTTGACCACTTCCAATTTGCCTTGATTCATGGACCTAACATTCCAGGTTCCTATGCAATATTGCTCTTTACAGCATCGGACCTTGCTTTTATCACCAGTCACATCCACAACTGGGTGCTGTTTTTGCTTTGGCTCTTTCTTTTCATTCTTTCTGGAGTTATTTCTCCACTGATCTCCAGTAGCATATTGGGCACCTACCGACCTGGGGAGTTCATCTTTCAGTGTTGTATCTTTTTGCCTTTTCATACTGTTCATGGGGTTGTCAAGGCAAGAATACTGAAGTGACTTGCCATTCCCTTCTCCAGTGGACCACATTCTGTCAGACCTCTCTACCATGACCCGTCGGTCTTGGGTGGCCCCACACAGCATGGCTTAGTTTCACTGAATTAGACAAGGCTGTGGTCCGTGTGATCAGATGGCTAGTTGGCTGTGATTGTGGTTTCAGTCTGTCTGCCCTCTGATGCCCTCTCTCAGCGCCTACTGTCTTACTTGGGTTTCTCTTACCTTGGACATGGGGTTTCTCTTCATGGCTGCTCCAGCAAGCCGCTGCTCCTGACCTTGGACTTGGGGTATTGCCGGAAGCCGGCATATTGCATATTGAGTGCATATTGCATATTGCATATTGAGTGCAGCACTTTCCACAGCATCATCTTTCAGGATCTGGAATAACTCAACTGGAATTCTATCACTGCCGGGAGCCAGCGTGAGGAACTCCGCCCATGACAAAGGTCATGAGGAAGGAGGCTCGGCATACGCAAAGGTGGGATCGAGCTTCAGGAGTCCCCCTGGAAATTCTCGAGCATCTAGCCCCAAAACCAGAGTCTGCCTACTTTCTGCTTTGTGCTTTCACCTACACCTCTGACTTTACGGGGGGCTGTCCCCCATTACCTCTCTCTGAAAAAAGAGTTAGCTTAAAGTTCCAGTTAATAATTCCTGGGTGTGACAGTGTTTCAACCTACAAACTCCTTTGGAAATCCTCTAGCCTGCCTGAATAGGTTTTTCTGGCCACATGTGATTGTTCAGAGCCTCCCAACTGTGAGAGGCAGGAGATGTTCTAAACTGTCTAAACACAGATTCTTTTGAGTAGTTAAAAGATTGATTAGAAATTGTGTTGGTGAAGGGATTTTCACTTGTTGGGCCAATGTTTGCTGCCAAGTTTCCATATCCCTTACCTGCTGTGTCCCTGGCAGTGTATTGATTAATATAATTGGTGTAAGTAGTAGCTTTAATGTTTGTAACCTGGGACCCTTGAGTTAATTCTTTTTCTTGTTATAGCGCACCACACTTTTGCTCTGTAGGAATGCAACTTTATCTAATGCTTTTGGAGGGTGGCTCCTGACCAATCACCTTTAGAGAAAAATAAGTTTTCTGAAGAAAGGGTCTTAAAATGTTAACAGGCCCCCGGGCCAGAAGATGATGCAAATCACCTAAGCTTTTGCATATGATAAGTTTGCAGGAAGAAAGCCTGGCTTGCTGCATGACTCTACCCCTTCCCCCATTATCCTCTATGCATAACTTAAGGTATAAAAACTACTTTGGAAAATAAACGTGGGCCTTGTTCACCGAAACTTGGTCTCACCATGTCGTTCTTTCTCTTACCTTCTGGCTGAATTATTCAGCCTCTTTTCTCCACTGAATTTCCTCACTGAGCTATCCTCATTCTATTACTCTTTATATCCTTAATTAACATTTAATTAAGCAATTGTTTCCTGATCCTCGCCTATGCCGTCTCTCCTTCGAATACCCTGGATCAGCCAGGGCTGGACCCCGGCAGGGTATCTCCTGATGGCCTCCGCTCCTGAATTTGGATGTGGGGTATCTCCTCTCGGCTGCCGCTCATGACCTTGCACATGGGGTATCTCCTCTCAGCTGCTCCTGTGCCGTGCTGCCACCACTGAGGCTTAACCACAGTTGATTTAATTGACCATACTTAATGAACCTCTATATGGTTTCCAGTATTTTTTAACTACAAATAGTGTTGCAGCATATGTTTTGTATACTTGTGAATGTATACCCATATATATGTATTCCTATTAATAGCAGTAGGATTCCTGAGTCAAGTAAAATATTTTGATAGATATTAACAAATTGCTTTCCAGAGAAGTTATATGTGATAGAATAATGGCCCCAAAGATATCCATGTCCTAATCCCTGAAACCTGGGAATATTGTTACCTTCCATGACAGATCAACTTGCAGATGGAATTAAGATTTCTAATATGCTGACCTCAAAATTTGGAAATTGACCTTGATTATATAGTGGGTCCTGTATTGTTGCAAAGGTCCTTAAAAGTGGAACCAGAAAGATGGTAGGATAAAAAGGACTTGGTTCAATGTTGCTCACTTTGAAGATGAAGGAAGGGAGCTATGAGTCAAGGAATGAAGGCAGCCGCCTTGAAAAGGCAAGGAATGAAGCCCTCACATTTTGCTTTTAAAGCTCTGTGTTGGATTTCTGACACATGAAATGAAAAAGTATACATTTTTCTTGTTGTAAGTCATGAGGTTGTGGTGGTTTCTTTTAGTAGTCATAGGAAATTAATACACTTTATGTATTTACAATCCTACAGCAGCAGCAGCAGTAACAATATATGAATGTATTTTCAGACATTCCTGCCATTAGTATTTACCTTTTTAAAAACCGGTTTCCTTCCCTCATATTAATTCTCCTTCCTACACTATTTGAAAAGAAATATTTACAATTTAGTGTCCTATAGTTAAATTATTTTAGATAAAAGGAAAATCTCAGCTATAATTCTCTCTCATACTTTTCTTCCTTGATCATTGAAATGAACTCTTTGGAAAATTCCCCTCTGGGGCATGCACCATTTTCTTGGCAGTGGCCATGATATGAGTAGGATGTATTACTGATGTGTCATTTCTGCAATGCTGTTTTCACTGCTGACCAGAATGCACTGCAGAAACACTCTGGGAATAAGAGTTGTTCAGTTCTGCCACCTACACAGGTGCCTACGCAGCTAGTAAAAGCCAGTCTCTGTAAGTGGTGACAATCCAATGGTTTTGCCTGGTCTCCAAGTGGAGGTGGCCATATGTGCCAGAGGCATTGTGTATGTAGCAACTTACGCATCTCTCTGGCAGCTGAGTGCCTCAAGTAACTGTGGTGGGGAAAATGAACAGAGTATAAATATTTCCTGTCAGTTCATTAAATACCCCTGTGGCAGATTAGCACAAGAAGCTGTGCTCAGTCCTTTCCCATTTTGCATATTTAGTTTGCACTGTAGTGGTGGGCTCTCCTGTTATACATGTACTTTCAACCCTATAGACTGGCTTGACCGTCTCTGTACTTAACATCTGATCAGGATCATTATTGAGCATCTACTATGTTAGGTATTTAGGATATAAACTCTTAGCCATGCAGAGCTGACAGTTCACAGAGACAAATAGTAATCAACAATCACAGGAACAAATGAAAATTGCTGTTGGTGCAGTTGCCAAAAAGGTGGTTTAGTTGATAAATTGTGTCCAACTCTTGAGATCCTCTGGACTGTAGCCTGCTAGGCTCCTCTGTCCATGGGATTCTCCAGGCAAGAATACTGGAGTGGGTTGCCATTTCCTTATATATACACACATACACACACAAAAAGGAAGAGCAAACTCTAAAACATTGTGAAGGACAGGGTAGCTTAGTGTGCTGCAGTCCATGGGATTGCAAAGAGTCGGAGACGACTTAGCGACTGAGAAACAAAAACATATATATATACACACATACATACACATACATATACACACATACATATATATGTAATATGTGTTACATGTAGTATGTGTAATATGTATTACACACATATATATATGTAATAGATTCCACCTTGTCTGGAAGAACATAAGAGAAGCTTGGGTGGGATGTATAAATCTGTGTACATTTGGTAATCCATACCTACATCGGATGATACCCTTGGTAAAGAATACAGAGTGAGGAAAAGAAAGAACCAGAAACACTGCTTAGCTTGGGAGAGAAGGATGAATAGAGACACAGGAAAAATGGCCACAGAGTTGGAGGGAAACCAGAAAAGGGCTGTGCAAGGAGGAGCCAAGCAAGGAGGTTTCAGTTTTATCAAGGAGAGTTCAGTTAAGCGAGAAGAGTCCAGTTAAGGGCTAGGAAGAGCATAGAATGGAACATTGTGTCTTGGGATCAATAGATTGTTGCAAGGGCAGTGACATGGTAGGGCACGCCTGGGTTCAAGGGTGCCTCCCTCCCTTCAACTGTGTGATGTTGGACAAATGGCTGTCTGGCCTCAGATTCTGCATCTGTAAATAAGGATAATACTTCCTTCAAAAAGTTATTGTGGGGGTGAATTTAATTACCATACACAACCCTAGCATTTTTCTCAAGAAAGAAAGATTGATTCCTCCCTTCTAATATGTCTAGCCGTGTATGTATTTAATATTCAGGTTTTGTTTGTCAGTCTCCTTGATATCTTAGCATTGGTGTTGATGATGTACTTGTGAGGGTCAAGGCAGGTCCTGTCCCCTGTATATAACTGCATTAGTAAGGGTGCTAGCAAGCTGTTGTGAGCTGACAAATCAGTGCTCTAGATATTGTAAGTACCCCCTGGTGTGCCTCTCCATATGCAGACAGACAGATCATTGAGGACTGGATACGGACACAATACATTTTTGTGAGTTTTTCCCTAGGGAAAGGCATTCTGGTTACCAAAATGAATACTGAATTCTTGTCTGAGGTTATCTTTATACACTCAAATTTCTACTATTTGTGTAAATCTCTAATGTAAGATATTAGTAATAAATGACTGATTCCAATACATTTTGTTGTTTGCTTTTTAGAGAGAGTATTGACCCTCCCAGATTTTTTTTTGACTGGCTAGAAGCAGCCACTCCCTCCTCTTTTCCTTCTTTTTTTTGTCTTAAATACAGTGAATAGGAAAAAAATGCTTTTTCCTCTTCTGGTTAAGAACTTTGCCTTGCCTTCTACCTCTGATGGTTTTTACAGTGTAACCCTGGCTTTGGCAACTATGGTAACTACTGATTGGGAGATAATGTAATTCAGTGCTTGCTTTAAGTTAACTAAACCACAGCGGAGAGACTGAAAAAATATTTCTATTGTGACTAAAACAGGATACCTAACTTTTAAACTTCTCTAAGAATTGTCCTTGCATTTTCAGTTAACATGGGTTTCATTTCTTATTGATAGTGGGTGGCCATGTTTTCTGAACCAAACATGAGGAGGTAACATTTCATAAGCAAGAGAGTACCTCTGGTGTGCTGTATGCTGTGCTTGGTTGTGTCAGACTCTCTGTGACCCCATGAACTGTAGCCCACCGAGCTCCTCTGTCTGTGGGATTCTCTAGGGAAGAATATTGGAGTGGGTTGCTACTTCCTTTGCCAGGGGATAGTTCTAACCTAGGGATCGAACCCACGTCTCTTGCCTCTCTTGCACTGCAGGTAGATTCTTCACCACTGAGCCACCAGGGAAGCCCAATCTATATTAATTGGAATTGTTACAGAATTTCCAGGGCTTGGGGGTCATGCTGCTGCTGCTGCTTCTAAGTTGCTTCAGTCGTGTCCGACTCTGTGCGACCCCATAGACGGCAGCCCACCAGGCTCCCTCGTCCCTGGGATTCTCCAGGCAAGAATACTGGAGTGGGTTGCCATTTCCTTCTCCAATGCATGAAAGTGAAAAGTGAAAGTGAAGTCGCTCAGTCGTGTAGCTACTAAAAACAGGCAGCGCTTTAAATCATAAGGGAACTATGATCACATTCAACTTTTAGAATGGACACTGTAAATATTTTAACCTAGTGATTGGGGCCCTAAAGAGTTGATGAAAGAGTGGCGGAAAGGAAACTACGACTCTTGGCATCTCTTGATCAGGCGACCGGGGCAGTACACAGGGAGGTGCCCTCCCGCCGGCGTGCAGTCTGGGAAGCTGATGTTGGGACACGGACTTCCAAGTAGAGCTCTGGAGGCTCGCGCGCCTGCGCGGGGACCTCTGGAGCATTCCAGGGCGGAAGGGTGCGCGTTTGAGTGTCCATGGCAACGCGACACTTCAGCCTTCTGGAAGCCTTGGCTACAGCTCCTGCTGTGTAAGATCCGTCCTGGTGGGAGGGACCTGGGCTGGGGGCGGGGGACTGATGGGGTTACAAGGGGGTGGGGGTCTTTGGAAACTGCTGGGAACATTTGCTCCAGGGATTGAGTTAAACTAAGAAAATCGCTCCAAGGCTCAGCACAAAAGGATCTTTTCATTCCTGCCCTTTCACCCACGTAGGGAACTATGCCTTTGGAGGTGGTGGTGGAACTTCAGATCCGGGCGGTAAGAGAGATCGACGAACGTCCCCTCTTTGCCCCAAATCATACTCTTTCCTCGGGGTTCCTTCTCCCGGTCTTTTCACCACTCCTCGCCACACACACACCATTAATTGAATCTCTGTCCCTAAGATTTTTTACATTGGTCTTTCTGGCTTTCTAACCTTTAATTCGGATCAGCCTCTTTCCACTGCCCTCCCTTCCCCACTCCAAGCTAACTTCTGTGTTAGCTTTATGTGAAATTTTTCTGTTCATTTAAAACAACCTTGCATTAAGTCCCAAGAAGGGTTTTATTTTCTGGGATACAGATTTCTGAGAAGATTAAAAAGCCCCTCCTTTAAATAACCAGGGAAGATTTTACTCTCACAAAGCCCCATCATGTCCTGATAATTTGCCACCTCTATAAACCAGTCAAAATTTTTCTAAGCTACTTCCCCTACAGATAGTTCTGGCTTGCTAATTCCAAAAAGGAAATAAATCAATAACTGTTTAATAATTATCCACTGAATCCTGCTTAAGTGAGGTGCTCTGGCAGAGTGACTTCATTTTTCCTCTTTGGGGCCAGTCATTCCTTATTGCGTTATTACCATTCCTTACTATCAAATAAGTCATTCTTTATTATCAAATTGCCAACATCCATTGGATCATAGAAAAAGCAAGCGAGTTCCAGAAAAACATCTACTGCTTTATTGATTACGCCAAAGCCTTTGACTGTGTAGATGACAACAAACAGTGGAAAATTCTTCAAGAGGTGGAAATACCGGACCACTTTACCTGCCTCCTGAGAAATCTATATGCAGGTCAAGAAGCAACAATTAGAACCGGACATGGAACAACAGACTGGTTCCAAATTGGGAAAGGAGTACGTCAAGACTGTATATTGTCACCCTGCTTATTTAACTTCTGTGCAGAGTACATCATGAGAAATGCCGGGCTGGATGAAACACAAGCTGGAATCAAGATTGCCGGGAGAAATATCAATAACCTCAGATATGCAGATAACACCACCCTTATGGCAGAAAGTGAAGAGGAACTAAAAAGTCTCTTGATGAAAGTGATAGAGGAAAGTGAAGAACTTGGCTTAAAACTCAACATTCAGAAAACTAAGATCATGGCATCCGGTCCCATCATTCCATGGCAAATAGATGGAGAAACAATGGAAACAGTGAGAGACTTTCTTTTCTTGGGCTCCAAAATCACTGCAGATGGTGTCTGCAGCTATGAAATTAAAAGACACTTGCTCCTTGGAAGAAAAGCTATGGTCAACCTAGACAGCATATTAAAAAGCAGAGACATTACTTTCCTGATAAAGGTCCATATACTCAAAGCTATGGTTTTTTTAGTAGTCATGTGTGGATGTGAGAGTTGGACTATAAAGAAAGCTGAGCACCGAAGAACTGATGCTTTTGAACTGTGTTGGAGAAGACTCCTTTTTTTTTTTTGAATTACAAAGCTACTTTTAATACTTTGGGGTGAGCCCCACAGGAATAAAAAACACTGCGAAGGGGTAACCCTCTCACCCCCAGGAGTGGCCCAGGGGGAGAGAGGCTACCTGAGGGGTAGGAAGCACAAAAGGGACCCGCTGCAGACTCAGGGCAAAGGGAATGCCATCGGTGCTGGGACCTGTGAGCACTACAGGAGAAAACGCGAGCGTGATGGGACTGGCTCCAGGCACACAGGCGAAGGGCAAGAGGGTTGGACACGAAGCCACAAAGCTACTTGGGTTCCTCCTTCTTCTCGTTTGCCTTTTTCTGCTTCTGCTGCATGATCTCCGAGTCCCTCTGCTTGCGGGCGGCAGCAGAAAGCCCATCATCTCCGCGCTTTCCCTTAACCGAGTCGCTCTGCTTTTTCATATTCTTCTGGCGGGCGAGCTCCCGCTGGTTACCGCGGGTCATGGCGACGGCAACGGCTCCGGCCTGCCTCCGTCGCGTCCCCTCGTTCAGTACGATGTTACAGGCCCCTGGAGAAGACTCTTGAGAGTCCCTTGGACTGCAAGGAGATCCAATCAGTCCGTCCTAAAGGAAATAAGTCCTGAATATTCATTAGAAGGACTGATGCTGAAGCTGAAACTCCAATACTTTGGCCACCTGATACGAAGAACTGACTCATCGGAAAAGACCTTGATGTTGGGAAAACTTGAAAGCAGGAGAAGGGTACGACAGAGGATGAGATGGTTAGATGGCATCACCAACTCGATGGACATGAGTTTGAGCAGGCTCCGGGAGTTCGTGATGGATAGGGAAGCCTGGCATGCTGCTGTCCATGGGGTTGAAAAGAGTCAGACACGACGCTTCCATTTTCCAATCCTGTAGTTGGTGACAGACTGTCATGTGGTTTTCCCTGAAAGCTATAAGGGACTATTCTACTGGATATGATTATAAGCCCAAGATCAACAGTTTACAACCATGGAAAATCTGGTTCAGTTCAGTTCAGTCGCTCAGTTGTGTCCGACTCTTTGCGACCCCATGAACCACAGCAGGCCAGGCCTCCCTGTCCATCACCAACTCCCGGAGTTTCACCCAAACCCATGTCCATTGAGCCGGTAATGCCGTCCAACCATCTCATCCTCTGTCGTCCCCTTCTCCTCCTGCCCTCGATCTTTCCCAGCATCAGGGTCTTTTCAAATGAGTCAGCTTTTCGCATCAGGTGGCCAAAGTATTGGAGTTTCAGCTTCAAAATCAGTCCTACCAATGAATACCCAGGACTGATCTCCATGTAAGTGACAAGTGCTGTGATTTCCTCTTATGTGCCGCTCTGAAACAAAGATGGAAATTTCCTGGATTTGACCCACTCTGCTGACAGCAAATAGGACTGACTATATCAAGTGTGCTATATCAGTTGTGAATTCTCACAATTGTTCAGTAAGATGAAGGAATTCATGAGAAGTTGAGTGGTAAATCAGTCTTGCTCCTCATCAAGGCAAAAAAATTAAGTTTTCATCTCACTTCATTCAACATTACTGGTTAATTTTATTTTGACTTTTAAAAGGAATTCATCAATGTACAGTTAATTAACAGTAGAATCAGGTTTTTTTTTTTTTTTTCCTCTGCAGTACTTAGTATACTCGCCACCTCCCCACCCCCCAAAAAAAATCAAATGAATTGATCTGTGCTTTAAAAACCAGCAAACTCAGGCCCTGGCAATCAAGATAGGGAATTACAAAAAAATAATCAGGAATAAGGTGAGCCTAACTTTGACCTCCCATTATTCAGACCTGTGGATCCTGCAAGAGGAAATATTTTTTTCCAAATATCTGGGCTGAAGATTGCTGCAGTTAAAGTATCTCTGTTAAGGCTAAAAATAGAAGAAACCACCTAGAGTGTCAGAGTTTGGCTGATTCAAGAAGTGAAGAGGTAGTCTGTGTTCAGGATGTTGTGAGAATGCACATAATTTCTATATTGAAGAGTAGCTATTCCTTTTTCAGTGTTCCTCAAACACTGGAAAATTCACACTTCCACCCAGTCAGAACCTACCTGTCACAGCCATTCTCCAGATTCCTATATGTATGTCTATATGATAGATCAAATGCCATCATCCTATTTTTAAATATGAAATAATTGGTTATTAAGATTATCTAAAGACATCAATTCCATAGGTAATTTAAAGATTCACATTTTCAGGCATAGCAGCATTTAAAGCATACACCCTCATCAGTCTTTCCCAGTCAAGGAATAATAAGCAGAGTCCACCCTGTGTTTGGTGGTCTTTGGTTTTGTGAACTGGGGAGGCACCATGGATAAACTACTTTAACTGTGAGAGTCAATATAAACAGAAAATCTTGGAGTTATACTTTATGCCTGGTATAGCAGTATGCTCTGCTTGATGAATTTCAAGTTAAATACTATTACCTAAAGTGTGCTTATATAGAGAAATGGAATTCCACATGAAAAGCTTTAATATACAAGGTCATCCTTGTGGTATATATTTGAAAGCTTATGCTCTTACATTGCAAAGAAGTTATTTCTCCATTTTTTTACCTCAATAAAGAAGCATTATTCTTTATTCAGTAGAGATGGTAGGCAGCAGGGCCCATCTCCTTCCATGTTGGTCCACTGATAAAGTATGTGGTGATCCTGCCTCCAAGACTCGGTTCCTCTGACCTCCTCAGTGACTTCGCTTTTCTGTCCTGTCCTGTCATGCTATTTGCTGTCAACAGAATTAAGCCTGAGGCAGTAAGCCCATCTTTACTTTCTATGAGCACTGTTGATATGCCCACTTTTAAGTATTTCTTCTTCAGGTAAGTTCTTGGCTTGTTCTCTGAATGCAGAAGGATAATATTAGGGTAGTGGGAAATACCTATTTAAAGATCTTCGAGGAGGTAGAGGAAAAGGAGAGAAATATATGTACTGTAATCTCTCATTTCCACTACTCAATCTGTGAAGATGGAAGACACAAAACTAAAAAAGCTTGCCAAGAAAATCAGGATTAAGAAGAAATCTCCCCAACTATAGTAACATATTGTCAGAGAGTAAATTAGAAAAACCTATGTCATAGGCTCTTAAAATCTACCTCTGCTTCCCATGTGGCGCAGTGGTAAAGAATCCGCCTATCCATGCAGGGGACGCAGGTTTCATCCCTGTGTCAGGAAGATACCCTGGAGTAGGAAAAGGCAACCCACTCCAGTATTCTTGCCTGAAGAATCTCATGGACCGAGGAGCCTGCTGAGCTACAGCCCATGGGGTCACAAAGAGTCAGACTCAGCTGAGTGATTAATGCTATGTCATAGACTCTTAAAATACTGTTTAAAATCTGCCTCAGGAAAAGGATAAGGATGTGGCTCATTTGCATGTATATATTTACAGAATGAAGTTGCTTTCCTTTTTTCAAAGTTCAATTTACAGGTGATATCTTGACTTGCAGGATTACAAAATTTTCTGATGTCAACTTTTAAGAAGCAGCAACATTATAATCACTCCAACTTGGTTTCTTTAAAGTTTTCCTGGAGCGATAAAGAGTTATTTAATAAGTATATAATAGAGGATTTTTTTTTTTGCTTTCTGTAATATGGCTGTGATCAGTAATGGTCACCACTGTGCTCTAGCCTAGCAACCCATTGCCATTGCCTTCTCCAATTAAGAAGATAGGTCACTTGAAATCCCAAAAGGAAACCTGAAATGTCCTTAGAGGGGCAAACATGATGACTGCTGGTTTATGTCAGTATCATCACGGGTGGAAACCTTCAGATGTCCTGGTGCCACAGTGAAAGAGATGGTGTCACGGTTGGTTCCACAGTACAAAGAGGACCGGAGCAGTGCGCGGTGAAAGCCAGCAATAGTCCACGATGCTGTACTGCATGTAGCCAAGAAAAAAGCCAAAAGCCACGTCGGTGACATTGTGCCGCCCCAGCATGACTCTGGAGAGACCCAAGATGAAGGCCCAGAGTACCACCAGCACCCTCAGCGGGATGGCCAGCACCAGGTGGTTCAGGATGAAGCGCGACACAAGGGCGGCCCTGGTGGTATGGCCTGAAGGGAAGGAGTACTTGTCCACCGAAATAGTGAAAAACATGTCCATCTGGTTGTGGGCTGGGCGGCGCCTGCGGACCAGCCCCTTGATGAGGGACACCAGTAGCAGGTCCAACAGCAGGGCGAAGAGCAGGTTCATCAGCACCTCGCGCCCGGCCCAGCTGTCGCTCCTGGACAGGCAGTAGAGGGTGCCGAGCAGCCAGGGGATGCCGTGTCCTGAGATCTCCAGCAATTTCATAAGGGGCCTCATGCTGCCCCAGGACGAGCTCTCCCCCGCGCACACCCCCAGCTTCTTGGACAGCCACAGGTCGATGGCCAGTAGGGAGCGCAGGGCGATGTCCAGGAAGGACGGGTTCAGATCTATGCGGTCCTCCTCGGGCAGCTGGGGCGGGAGCGCCTGAGAGGAGCCCGCCCCAGCCAAGGGGAACGAACCGCGGCGGTGCACTGGGCTCTCAGACGCGCGGAGACGGGCGCTGGTGGGGTCGGCGCCCGGCATGCGGCTGCTGAGCAGAGACTGGAACTCGAACCTGCTGCCGCCGCCATGGGCCGGACTGCCGCTGCTGCTGGGGTCGCAGGTGCCCAGCGGGCGTCCCTCGGCGTTCCTTCGTGGGCTCTGCATCGCGGCGAGCGGCCCGGACCACAGTACCTGGCCGGCCTAAGAAGATTCCCAGCCTTGCAGCCTCTTCCGCTTCCGCACTGCCATCCTGGAGGGGCGGGGAGAGGAGCCAGGGAGAGAACGATTGTGACACCTGGCGGAGATGTGGGAGGAAAGTGGATTTTCCAGTTTGCGCAAGGGGAGGGGAGGGGAGGGTGGTGTTATGAGAGAAGGTAAGAGTTGGTGGTGGTGGGGAGGTGGGGAGGATTTGACGTGGGAGGTTAGGGAAAATAGAGCCTTTACAGAACAAAACAAAACAAATCCATTTTCTCTATTTTTTTTTTTTTTAAAGATTTCTTGCCCAGGGGTGTTCCTTCCTGACAAGCATGATGTGTTCCTTGGAGTTTACCTCCTGAATCAGTACCTGGAGACAGACTGCTTTCCTTCTATGTTCCCTATTATGGTTCAGCGAAGCATGAGGTTTGAAAAAGGTGATCTTGACTTTCTCCTTGCTAAATAGAGAAATTCAAATTCTGTTGTTTGAAGATCATTTACTGGTTTTTATAAAGAACACAGCTTTTATAAAGTTATTTGTAAATTTTGTTTTAAAAAATTACATGAAGGCACCTCAGCACAGTGCAGAACCATAGTTGGAGGACTTGTTTTGAATCCCAGATCTGAGCCAAGTTCTGTCAAACTAGTGCTAAGTACCCTGGTGGTTGTTTTCTATTCTTGGAACTCCCATGGCATTTTCTAACTGGAGCAGAGAGCATTTTCTGAATGTTTTTGGAGATGTTAGAGGCAACTGAGACAAATTTCTTATAGAGATTATCAGTAAACTAGCAGACCTCAAAAACAAACTTTTTAGGCCCAGAAAAATACCCCAAACTAACCAAATTAGTTAAACCCTGTATCTGAAATCCTGTAACAAAACAAGAAGGTTCTTTACATTTTCTGAGTCTCCTTAGGTCATATCTGGTTTATTTAGCTACAGTGATAAAGACTAGATTCCATTCCAATGAATGTCAAATATATAAATAGCCAAATGTTACTAACCCTCTTCCCACTTTCATGAAATATTAATTTTGTTACCATCCAATCACTGACAATCTCTTAAGGTTTTTCTTTGGAATTTAGAGATTGAATCAGTTTTAACTTTGATAAGTCTATGATTTTGTCCCAAACAGTATCACTGAGGTGCTTCTTTGGGGAAGGGTATGAATGTGGGAAGGCTCCAGGATAGGGCCTATCACTTTAAAAGATCTGGTTGGTGGTGCCCAGAAAATGACATGTATGTTTCAAACTGAGAGTAGGAAAGGAGGGAGTTCCTTGACAGTCCAGTGGTTAGGTTTCTACTGCAGGAGGCCCAAGTTCAATCCCTAATCGGAACTAAGATCCTCCAAGTTGTGTGGCACAGCCAGAAAAACAACAACAACAACAGAGAAGATGACTATTGATGTTTTTGAAAGGTCTAGGGCTGTGTGTAATATTTTTATAAATCACAGTCTGTTAATTTAAATAGAGTCTTCCTAACTGGCTGGGTAAGAAAGGAATAAATGGATATTATCTTAGGATATACAGTCAGTATACAAAGCAATCTACTGCCATTTTGATATTGGTCATGGTAAAAAGTGGGTGGAGAAAATTCAGTGTATTTTTTCCTCCAAGAATTTCCTTATTAGTTTTATCAACTTTAAATGTGCTTATTTAGAAGACTTTAAAAATGTTTTTATAAGAAACTCGAGAATGTAAAATTGTAAAAGCTGTAAATCAATCTATAAATGACCTTGGAGGTCATCCAGTCCCACCTCCCTGACTTGCAAAAGAGGAGAATGAGTCTCAGAGTCACTGTAGATGCCATTACTGATGTCACAAAACTGTGTATTTGAGATTACTAGTAAAAAACATTATGGACCATTTTTCATTTTATAAAGTGCAATTACATAAGATGCTTAATTTTTTAAAAAACTTTTTATTTTATATTGGGATATATCCAATTAACAATACTGTGATCGTTTTAGGTGAACAGTGAAGGGACTCAGGCCATGTACATGTATCCATATTCCCCCAAACTGTCCTCCCATCCAGGCTGCCTCAACATTGAGAAAAGTTCCATGTGCTATACAGTAGGTTATCCTTGTTGGTTATCCGTAAATGCTTTATTTTAAATTTTGAAAAATTGCCCTCTTGTGTGAGCTCTTTGGGTTCATATTCAGATTTTCTACTAGTTTTCCAGCTTTCCAGCTTTCTTCTGTTCTGTTCTTTAGCTGCAAATACTTGGCAGTGAGTAATGAAAACATTGGACCTTCTGAGTAATTCAGAATTCAGTGTTCTAAAGCAGCCAGGTAAATAAGAAATTATTCATAAAGAATGTAAGAGCCATTGTGTTTAAGCAGCTCATGTTGATCATTTATTTCCCATAATCATCCTTGAATAATTCTTAGACATGAAGAGAAAGGATGAAATATTACTGAAACAGTTTTGGAAAAAATCACAGCTCACCCACATTTACTTGTTATATCCAAGTCAGTGAGACAAAAATGGATTACAGGGGACAGCTTCTACTTTTGTCATTAAAGCAGACCTGGTTTTGGGTCAAGAGTAGATTTTAATCATGCTTAAGGCTAAGCACCATTTAAATCAGAAATTTGATACCTGAAATCAAAGTCTACTGAAAACTTTTTTTAAAAACAAGATTCTAAAGTTCAGAAAGAGGGGCATGGTATGCTTTTATTTCAGTCCTAGGCCCTTTTATATGAAGGACAGAATGAACACATTTGGCTATGTCTAGACAGGTATCTGGTCCCCTCACTTCATGGGAAATAGATGGGGAAATAGTGGAAACAGTGTCAGATTTTATTTTTTGGGGGCTCAAAAATCACTGCAGATGGTGATTGCAGCCATGAAATTAAAAGATGCTTACTCCTTGGAAGGAAAGTTATGACCAACCTAGATAACATATTCAAAGCAGAGACATTACTTTGCCAACAAAGGTCCATCTAGTCAAGGCTATGGTTTTTCCAGTAGTCACGTATGGATGTGAGAGTTGGACTGTGAAGAAGGCTGAGCGCCGAAGAATTGATGCTTTTGAACGGTGGTGTTGGAGAAGACTCTTGAGAGTCCCTTGGACTGCAAGGAGATCCAACCAGTCCATTCTAAAGGAGATCAGTCCTGGGTGTTCTTTGGAAGGAATGATGCTAAAGCTGAAACTCCAATACTTTGGCCACCTGATGCAAAGAGCTAACTCATTGGAAAAGACTCTGATGCTGGGAGGGATTGGGGGCAGGAGGAAAAGGGGACGACAGAGGATGAGATGGCTGGATAGCATCACTGACTCAATGGCCTGAGTTTGAGTGTACTCCGGGAGTTGGTGATGGACAGGGAGGCCTGGCGTGCTGCAATTCATGGGGCTGCAAAGAGTCAGACACGACTGAGCGACTGAACTGAACTGAACTGAGACAGGTATCACGGTGTTTTTCTTGTGGTTCATGATATACCTAAAACTCATGAGGCTCTCTCTCTTTTGTTATTTTTGGATTCTGTGGGAGTCTAGCTATGAGTATTTAGCTTTTGTTTTGTGTTACACATAGAATTTTTATGTATGTTCCTTTTTAGCACAACCAGTTGTTTGGGAAGAGAAGTCATTCATTCAGTTAACATATAGTGAATATCTGTTGTATTCAGGATGTTTTTCTAGATACTCAAACAAGACTGTTTGAGGTTGATATCAGATGTGCTTTTAGGAACAGACTGTGGGGCCAGGTCAAGTGGATGACATTTTGAACATGTGGTAGTTTCAGCCAACTCAAATTTTCCTTGTTGTTTGTATTGTGTTAATTCTTATTCATT
The DNA here is from genome assembly GCF_027580195.1 of Bos mutus. Classification (NCBI taxonomy): domain Eukaryota; kingdom Metazoa; phylum Chordata; class Mammalia; order Artiodactyla; family Bovidae; genus Bos; species Bos mutus. Next base: position 72,377,555 of record NC_091624.1, on the reverse strand, counting down.
TCCTCTGTAGTCACTTGTTGAACTTTTAACCACATAGCTGTTATAGGCACTCCTTTTGAATCCTAAAGTGTCATATGGCTGGATTTGATATGTGTTAATAATTTTGAAGAAAATGATCTAAATTTTATATAAGTATATATTAATAAAACTTGGAAGATTTATTTCCCCCATTTTTTTCCCCTATAGGTATTTGAAAATGCAATAGATCCTGGAGCTGTAGCAGACATTTTAGAAAGTAGGTACTCCCCTCTACACCCCCTGCCCCAAAAGAGAGTGAGAGACTATTGTGTATATGTAATTCATAGATATAAAATTCTGTTGTATTCTAAGTTGTGATACTTCCATATTTAACCCATATTTATGTTCATGATAGTCTGTAAAATTTGAATCATGTTAATTGAATCGCAAACCATTTTCTAGATATAGATGGGATTTACTAGATGGTATGATTCTGTTTTTTATTTTATTGCAATTAAATGATTTTTATATCTTAACATAGTTATGTAACCATCACCATAATCAATTTTACATTTTCATCACCATAAAAAGAAGCTATATACCCATTCTTCCTCATCCCTTCCAGCCCTAGACAACTACTAACTAAACTACATGCCTCTATAGATTTGCTTATTCTGGATATATTTCATATAAATGGAATTATATAATATGTGGTCATTTGTAACTGGCTTCTTTAACTTAGCATAACATTTCTAAGATTCTTCCTGCTACAACATGTGTCAATATTTGACTTCTTTTTATATCTTCATGGATCAGGGATCAAACATGTGTCTCCTGCATTGGCAGGTGGATTCTTTACCACTGTGCCACCAGGGAAGCACTAACTCAAAGATCTTTGGTTTTTTCTAAGAGTTTTATCATTTTAGCTGTTACATTTAGGTCTATAGTACATATTGAGTTGATTGTTATAAATGGCAAGTTCTTTGGAAGGAATGATGCTAAGGGTGAAACTCCAGTACTTTGGCCACCTCATGCAAAGAGTTGACTCATTGGAAAAGACTCTGATGCTGGGAGGGATTGGAGGCAGGAGGAGAGGGGGACAACAGAGGATGAGATGGCTGGATGGCATCACTGACTCAATGGGACGTGGGTCTGGGTGAACTCCGGGAGTTGGTGATGGACAGGGAGGCCTGGTATGCTGCAATTCATGGGGTCCCAAAGAGTAGGACACGACTGAGTGACTGAACTGAACTGAAGGGTCCAACTTCAGTCTCTCCCATCTGGATAGCCAGTTGTCTTCACACCATTATTACCAAGAGTATTTTTTCCCCATTGAATAGTCTTAACACTCTTGTTGAAAATCAACTGACTATAAGTGTGAGGGTTTTTTTGGAGGGTCTCAATTCTATTTCATTGATTGATGTATCTGTCATTATGCTGGTGCCACACTATTTTGTTTATTATAGCTTTATGGTTAGTTTTAAAACCAGGAAGTTCTTTTTCAAGATTGTTTTTCCTATTTGGGTTCCCTTAGTTTGCCATATGAACTTTAGGATCAGCTTGTCAGTTTGCAAAGAAGCCAACTGGAAAGTTGATAGGCATTGATAGACTGCATTGAACCTGTAGATCATCTTGGAGAATATTGGCATCTTAACAATATTAAGTCTTCCAATCATGGCATGGCTTGTGGTGATAATTAATTGAATATAAGGAATTTAGAAACTGAGATAGATGAAGTGCAACACATTACCTTTGGGGTGATGGTTGAAAAGAATATAATCCTCCCTCCTGTTTGGAAAACAAAATTATGGGCTGTCTTGGCTTTTAATTTTCTTGGCATTTAAAATTTTGTTCTTACATATTCATGTTTTTCTTAAGTCTACAAAGGAAGAATTTTACTTTTATGGTATGTATTTTTTAGCTTTTTTTTTTTTTTTAGCTTTTTTGAGATGTAACTGATATACAACATTGTGTAAGTTTAAGGTGTACAACATGTGGATTTGATACTCAGGTATTTTGCAAAATGATTACTACAGTAGTGCTAGGTTATACCTCTATCACATCACATAATTACCTTTTTTTTTTGTGGTGAGAACATTTAAGATCTACTCTCAGTAACTTTCAGGTATATAATACAGTATTATTAAGTGTAATCACCATTATTGTCTATATTAAAATGTTTTCACTTCTAATATTTTGTGGGAATTATTTTTACTGATTTTTATTGTTATATCATTTGTATTTTAAATTACTTTTAATATTTGAATTTTATTCTTATCCTTATAGACCTTATCCTTATAAAACATATCCTTGTTGTTCAGTTGCCAAGTCGTGTCTGACTCTTTGCAACCCAATGGACCAGAGCAAGCCAGGCCTCCCTGTCCGTCACTGGAGTTTGTCCAAGTTCATGTTCATTGAATTGGTGATGCCATCCAACCATCTCAATCCTCTGTTGCCCTCTTCTCCTTCTGCCTTAAATCTTTCCAGCATCAGGGTCTTTTCCAATGAGTCAGCTGTTGGCATCAGGTGGCCAAAGTATTGGAGCTTCAGCATCAGTCCTTCCAAAGAGCATTTAGGGTTGATTTCCTTTAGGATTGACTGGTTTGATCTCCTTGCAGTCCAAGGGACTCTCAAGAGTCTTCTCCAGCACCACAATTTGAAAGCATCAATTCTTTGGCACTCTGCCTTCTTTATGGTCTGCCTCTCACATCTGTACATGACTGCTGGAAAGACCATAACTTTGACTGTATGGACCTTTGTTGGAAAAATGATGTCTTTGCTTTTTAATATACTATCTAGGTTTGTCATAGTTTTCCTTTCAAGAACCAAGCGTCTTCCAATTTCATGGCTATAGTCACCATCTGCAGTGATTTTGGGCCCAAGAAAAGGAAATCTCTTACTGCTTCCACCTTTTCCCGTTCTATTTGCCATGAAGCAATAGGACTGGATGCCATGGTGTTAGTTTTTTTAATACTGAATTTTAAGGCAGCCTTTTCATACTCCTCTTTCACCCTCATCAAGAGGCTCTTTAGTTCCTCTTCAGTTTCTGCCATTAGAAGTGGTATCATCTGCATATCTGAGGTTGTTGATATTTCTCTCGGCAGTCTTGATTCCAGCTTGTAACTCATCCAGCCTGGCATTTTGAGTGATGTGCTCTGCATATAAGTTAAATAAACAGGGTGACAATAATAAACAGCCTTTTCATACTCCTTTCTCAATTTTGAACCAGTCAGTTGTTTCGTATAAGGTTCTAACTGTTGCTTCTTGACCTGCATACAGGTTTCTGAGGAGACAGTAAGATGGTCTGGTATTCCCATCTCTTCAAGAGTTTTCCACAGTTTGTTATGGTTCACACAGTCACAGGCTTTAGCGTAGTCAATGAAACAGCAGTAGTTGTTTTTCTGGAATTCCCTTGCTTTCTCTATGATCCAGTGAATGTTGGCAATTTAAACTTTTGTTCCTCTGCCTTTTCTAAACCCAACTTGTACATCTGGAAGTTCTCATTCAAGTACTGCTGAACCTAGCTTGATGGATTTTGACTATAACCTTACTAGCATGGGAAGTGAGCACAATTGTCCAGTAGTTTAAATATTCTTTAGTACTCCCCTTCTTGGGAATTGGGGTGAAGGTTGACCTTTTCCAGTCCTGTGGCCACTCCTGGGTTTTCCAAACTTGCTAACATATTGAGTATAGACACTATTTCTAAATATATTTTGAACTCAGGAAAGATAAAAAATTGTTGTTTTATTTATATAGTCAAATAGCATACTCTTTTAAGCAAGGTAAGTTTTTATGGGTTAATGGATAACAGTATTTTGACTTTTAAAATGAAAAATATATTGTTATTTTGGTGATTTATGAATACATTTTTGAGAGAGAAAATATCACATTTTGTCGATACTTTTCAGGGGACAAAATCTATTTTTATAACTCAGTTATTCTTACCACATGTCCCAATATGTTGGGTCTAGAAATACCTGATTCATTGGTGGTATGCCACTTATTATTATTTTAGTAATATAAATAGGGTGTTATGGCAGTTTTACACTTAGTAATTAATGAAAAACTCTGACAATATTCTGAAGTATTAAAATCTAATTTTTTCTTTTTAGGCTTTCTAACCAGATTTGAGTTAATACAGCTAGTGTCTCCAGGTAATGTGCCAATAAATGAATTTCTAAATTAGTTTTGTTGTTGTTTTTGTCATTGAGTCGCTAAGTCATGTCCGACTTTTTGCGACCCTATGGATTGTAGCACACCAGGCTCCTCTCTCCTCCACTGTCTCCCAGAGTTTGCTCAAATTCATACCCATTGAATTGGTGATGCTATCTAACAATTTTAAAAGGATTTTGGCATGACACAATTGTGACTTGCATTTAAAAGTTGTGCTTTCTGTAACACATGCTCCCTCTCCCCAACTGGTCTATTGAATTTTTCCCACTTTCAGAAGAGTAACTTTATGGCTTTGATATATTAGTAATCATAACTTGAACTGGTTCTTTGACTTTCCACTTTTTCACAGTTTTATGTAATAATTATCAAGTAATTTTTTTAGTCCCAACTCAGCTTCTTTCAAATATTTGCTTTTGACAGTGTTGTAATTTGTGGAGTGAGTGAGTGAGTGTGTGTGTGTGTGTGTGTCTGAGTTTAGCCCAAAGCCATCTTCTCTGTTGATGCTAGAACAGGGTTGACAAACTACAGCCCCCAGGCCAAATCTAGCTGTGGTTTGTTTTTGTATGACCCATGAGCTGGGATTGGCTTCCACATTTTAAAGAACTGAGATTTACTCATATACTATAAAATTCACCATTTTCAAGTATATTCAGTTATTTTTAGTATGTTCACAAGATTGTGTAGCCATCACCACTTATCTAGTTTTAGAATTTTTATTCCCTCCAAAGAAACCTTGTACTCATTAGCACTCACTCTTCATTCTTTCTTCCTCCCAACCCCTGGCCACCACTAATCTAATTTCTGTCTCTAGTTGATTTTCTCATACTGGACTTTTCATGTAAATGGAATTAGGCAATTTGTGCCCTTTATGTCTGACTTCTTTCAGTTAGCAAAATGTTTTCAAAGTTCATCCTTGTAGCATATATCAGTACTTCATTCCTTTTTATGACTAATGATCTTTTATATGAATATGCCATATTTTGTTTATCTACTCATCAATTAATGGACATTAGAGTTGTTTCCAATGTTTGGATATTATGAGTAGCACTTCTGTGAACATTCCTGTACAAGTTGTGTAGGTATGTGTTTTTAGTTCTCTTATATTTGGTTATATACCTAGGTGTGGAATTGATAGATCATATGGTAATTCCATGTTTAGCTTTTTAAGGAACTGCCAGCCAAACTGTCTGTGGTTTTTACATTTTTAAATGGCTGGAAAAAGATTTTTTTAAAGAAAGAGTTTTATTGATCAATGGAAATTATATGAAATTCAAATTTCATCATCTGTGATGTTTTTATCCACACTCCTTCATAGAAGTGTTTATGGCTGCTTTTGTGTTAGTTACAGTGAGAGTTGACTAGTTGTGACTATATGGCTTTCAAAGCTTAAAATACTTTACTCTCTGGCCCTTTGCAGAAAAAGTTTGTGACCTCTGTGCAAGAATCATGGGACTTGAGGAGGAAAGCATTCTGTAATGCCTTTGTTTTGTGTTATGCAAGAGACCTGAGCTAATGAGAGCAAGTAGTAACTGCCACCTGGTGACACCAATTCTCAGAGTTTCTCAGTGTGGCTGATTATCTGGTGATTTTAAAGTCTGTGTGTGTATGTGAGAAAGAGAGAGGATACCTAAAACTCAGAAACATTTCACATACGCTTCTGGTCTTTGCTACCATACATTTTACCTTTTCCCTTACCAACTTCCCAGTTTTGACTTGTAAAAAGCACTCCCAAATTATGAAGGAACCTTTATTTATGTTTTGGTGATACTTGGTGGTCATGTTTCTTGATACTTTTCTGTGGTTAGAACATATGGATATGGATTTTTTAAGTAAATAAGGTCATATATACTGTCTTTTACTAGCTTCCCCAACTGTATGTCACTGTTATATTGTACTTTTTTAAAACTAACTTTTATGTATTTATTTATTTTGTTTTTGGCAGTGCTGGGTCTTTGAAGCTGTGTGGCCTTTCTCTAACTGTGGCGAGCAGTGGCTACTCTTCATTGCAGTGTGTGGGCTTCTCATTGCGCTTTCTCCTCTTGTTGCTGAGCACAGGATCTAGGGTGCACAGGCTTCAGTAGTTGCAACACATGGGCTTCGTAGTTGTGGTTCCCAGGCTCTAGAGCACAGGCTCAATAGCTGTGGTGCATAGGCTTAGTTGCTCCCATGGCATGTGGAATCTTCCCAGATCAGGGATCAAACCTGTGTCTCCTGCATTGGCAGGCAGATTCTTTACCATTGAATCTTACCAGGGAAGTCCTTATATTGTAATTTTTAAAAACAGGCCAAAAAGCATTATTTTTTATATCATAAAATAATTTCATGAATTTATTTGTGCTTTTATAGGTCTATAAGAAGTATGTAAATAATATTTTTTGTTTTACTTTTTCACTCTAAATTGTTACATATAGGTAACTTATTTGTCATTTTCAATAGCTATGTATTTTCCATAGCATTACTATGAACCTTAAAGTCATATTGTTGAACATTAGGATTTCTTTGTCTTTGTTTGTCTTTATATTTATAACAATTTTTTCTCTTGATATATTTGTAAAGAATAGAATTGCTAGATTGAACCATATCTTATAAAAACCTGGGAGTAAACTGATCCCCGGCAAGTTTCCATTATTTTTACTGCATTTAACATTATATAGTGTGCTTGCTCCCCATACCCTGGCTAATGCTGGATACTATCATTTGGATTTTTTTGTGTTTAAAAAGTATGTAATAATTTCTTTAAAATATATTTTACCATATTTTTGGTCTCTTCTTTTTAGATATGATTTGTGACAACCTTAACATTTTAAATTTATTTCTTAAAAGTTTCCACTTTCCTATATTATAGTTTGTTTTGTTTCCTTCTGTATAACGTGATAGTCAGTGTCCTTTGATTACCTCTGGAGCAATGTCTGGATATAAACATTGCATTTTGGTGTAAATTCCTGAAAGTTTTAAATCCGTTATACTTAAAAGTCAGACATGACTGAGCGACTTCACTTTCACTTTTCACTTTCACGCACTGGAGAAGGCAATGGCACACCACTCCAGTCCTCTTGCCTGGAAAATCCCATTGACGGAGGAGCCTGGTAGGCTGCAGTCCATGGGGTCGCTAAGAGTCAGACACGACTGAGCGACTTCATTTTCACTTTTCACTTTCATGCCTTGGAGAAGGAAATGGCAACCCACTCCAGTGTTCTTGCCTGGAGGATCCCAGGGACGGGGAGCCTGGTGGGCTGCCGTCTATGTGGTCCCACAGAGTTGGATACGACTGAAGTGACTTAGCAGCAGCAGCAGCAGCAGATACTTAATACATATGTTTGCATCATTTTAATATTTCATTGTGTGAAATTTTCTTTTTCTTAAGAAAGCATGGGAGAAGGAGGTGAGCCTGGCAGATACCTCAGCTAAAGCAGAGGTGGCTGTGGAGGCTTTTCTGAAGACTGTGGCGCTGCTCACTGTGGTGGTTTTGAAGCAGATCAAGGGCCCCAATGGAGTGGACCCAGAGTCTGACGTTCTTTCTTCTTCTTCTTGGTTTATTGGCCAAGGCAGGTCCTAAACAGACAAGAACCCTAAGATCTCAGTGGGTCTGGGGATGGACACTCTTATATATGTCTGTTGTTTCTTAGGTAGGCAGAACAGAGCGAAGAAAGTGACAGGCTAAAATCAGGGCATTGAGTTTTTAATTTGACCTAGTTTTGTGTTCAAACATATCATAAGTGGCAAGTTATATTGTAGTTTGCTAATGAAATAGAAGCAGGACCAGGTCTTATTTAATTTTTTGTGAGTTAAAAAAGTTACCCAATAGCTAAATATTCTTATGGTAAAAATTTTAACTAACTAAATTATATAAAATAGTAAAAGACCATATTCATCAACAATATTCATTGAAATAATTGCTATTAACAATTTGTTGTTTTTTTTATGCCTTTTATAATGCATTTAATATATATAATGTATTTAGTATATTCAACCAATCCTAAAATATATAGATATATAGACAAACACACACTCACATATGAGTACATAAATATTAAATATATCTAATATTTAGTATATGTATATATACACATATCTATGCATATATATATTATATATATATATAATATATATAGGTTGAATATGTATTTCCTGAAACTTCAGATATATTTTTGACTGCCATTTGTTTTTTACTTGACTAGAAATCCATCTGTGAGAATGTTGCAAGAATAGTTCAAAACTGTAATGACTGGAGAGTGTTAAAACTGAATGCATGGTTATGGGTTATAACTTAGAATTAATCAGATATAAAAGATACAAAGTGAAGGCTTTATTACACTTGTCTTCTTTTTCTTTATTATCCTTCAATTTCAGATTGTAATTTTAGTGAGATTAAACTTGAATCGTTCAATAGAATTAATTTTGTTCGGCTTCAAATAAATATAGGTTGATCCATTAATTTGTGCAACATCTGTTTATTGGACGTATACTCAGAAAATGCTCTACCCTGTGCCACTTCTTGGTATTATGCTGGTGGCACCAGGCATAGAGTGGTGATATGTGAGCCCTCTAGATCTGCTGGTTCTTGATACTAGGTAATTAAGTAAAAATGACTTGCTTTAAGTCTCAAGTGGACTGTGCTGTGGGGTCACATGGGCCACATTTAGGTTCTCAGGGATCAATTCTTCATTGGCTGAATTGTTACTTTTTAATTTTGTTGTCAGTATTACTGTGTCTGATACTTTTTCATAGTACTAAGACATATTCTGACCGTTAAGTTTCTGAGATAAGTACCTCAGATTTGCATAGGACTGTACTGCTAAAGAATGAAGAAATCTAGTAATTCGGCTTAGAAGCAATAAAAACTCCTGGGTCTTCAGTTTACAAAGATGGGAAAAAGCAAATAGACACGGGTGGGGCAGCATAATCCTATTTGACAGTGAGCTTGGTGCTTTCTTTTATTGACCTCTTAAATAAAAACTTCTACTTTGGGATAAGTCATGTATATTCAGTCCAGCTTTTAACATACTCTTTTAATGGGCACCCATTCCCTGAATCAGAGCTTGATTTTAAATGGCAACCCACTCCAGTGTTCTTGCCTGGAGAATCCCAGGGACGGGGGAGCCTGGTGGGCTGCCATCTATGGCGTTGCACAGAGTCGGACACGACTGAAGCGACTTAGCAGCAGCAGCAGCAGCAGCAGTGATGTTTACTAGGCATTAGCAAGGAAAGAACTCCTGCCTCAGATGATCTGTTTGTTTGGTTTTTAAGAATATATATATATATATATATATATATATATATATTGGTCTTTGTTGTGTTGCACGGGCTTCTCATTGCAGTGGTTTCTCTTGCTGCAGAGCATTGGCTCTAGGCACGTGGGTTTCAGGAGCTGCAGCACACAGGTGGGCTCAGTAGTTGTGGTGCACAGGCTTAGTTGCTCCACAGCATGTGGAATCTTCCTGGACCAGGGATTGAACCTATGTCTCCTGTTTTGGCAGGTGGATTCTCATCCACTGTGCCACCAGGGAAGTCCAGTGATCTGGTTTTGAATTCTTACTTTGCCATGTGGCATTAGGACAAGTGTCTTCAACTCTCAGAGCCTCAGTTACCTGTAAAGAGGTAATCAAATGAGACTCCATACTGGGAAACAAGCTGTCAGTTCTGATGTGCTCTATAAATGTTAGCTATTTCTAGAACCAGTATTATTATTAAAGTTATTATTTCTCTTGAAGTCTCATTTGTTTCATTTTCTGGGGAGATCTTTCTCACTGATGGCATTGATGACCTCCCTATCTGTGCCATCAGATTATTAAGAACACTGAGCTCTTTCAGACATTTCACTTGGCCTATTAGACTTGCTCAGCCTGTACATATGTTTATTTATTACTTTTAACCTTGGCTCTTGCTGTAACATCCCCTTGGTGTTCTGTCATTTTCACACTGGGTGGCAGTTTGGATCTTTAGAAGATGAGCAAACCAGAGAGACAGAATTGAAAAGCTTTACCGCCTTCTGTTTTTATAACCCTATTTCAGTCTCACTTATTTTTTTTCAGTTTCTTTTTATTTCTGTGATTCCAAAGATAGCAGAACTCACTTTCAATTCTTGGACCTCCCATTTTTATCTTAATTCCTGCTAAATGTAGGAATAATAAGCAGTAACTATCACTTTGAATACAGTGATAAGAACTAGCCAAAACATATGAAAGAAAAAAGGAAAAGCCCGTGATAGAGCATCACACCATGCATCCACATATTCTTGGTAGGAACATATGGCTGAAAACACACGATGTTCATGGAGGCCAGTAGTGCTGGGAACACTGCTGGGCTGCTGTCACAGAGCATTTGTGATCATGGGAGGTAAAGCCACTCTCTGTGCTCTGCTTCACATGTTTGTCATTTGTCCTCACAGTAGACCTAAGGGACAAGTGCTGTTATGAGTTCTGCATTTCCCTGAAGAGGAAAAGGAAGTTAAGAAATATACATGATTTACTCAAAGTCACATAGCTGGTAATTGCTGAAACAACGATTTGAACCAGCTCTGTCTGAACCTAGAAATAGTTTTTTACCACTGTGGTCTGAGCTTCATTAAAAAGTTGTGTTTTGTTGCTAATAATGGGTGAGGAAATTGTTACTTCACTTCCCGTTTTCAGGTGGCACTTTTGAGCCCTGATATGAGGAAGTCTATTTCTGGCCAACAAAGGTAGGAGGTCATACCCATCACAGAAAGTGTTTTAAAAGGCGCATTGACAAAACAAGGCCTGGATGAAACTAGTGAAGTAGAAGATTGATTTTAGAATTCCACCCACTTTCCCACCTCTCTCCCTATCTTCCTCTGAATCATCATTTTATTTTATTTATTTTGGCCAAGTTGCGTGGCGTATAGAATGCGGGATCTTAGTTCTATGACCAAGGATTGAACCCGTGCCCTCCTGCAGTGGAAATGCTGAGTCCTAACCACTGGACTGCCACAGAATTCCCTTTATCATCATTTTAAATTGTATGCTTATTTGAATAATTGTTTAATAATTACAGACTGTAAGTGTCAGGAGGACAGGTCTTGTATCCATCTTGTTCAGTATCATCCATCCAGTGTCTAGAACTCCTGGCACATAGTATGTTCTCAATGCATATTTCTTGAATGTATGAATGAAAAGAAATTATTAAAAAATGAATGTATGATAAGATTGGCAGAGATTTTAGAGAACATTTAGTCTGTGTCTCCCTCTTTTTTTTCTTTTTTTTACAGTTGTGGAAACTCAGTCTTACAGAGCGGAACTAGTACCTACTGAGTGGTTAATGTATTAATCATTACGTTCATTCATTCAAGAAGCAGTTATAAAATAGTACTCACTATGCCCAGGCACATTTCATAGGCTTGGGACAGGGTTGCTGCACTTTACCACTCCTTTCTTTCTTTTTGTAAATTTTATTTTTAATTGGAGGATAATTGCTTTACAGTGTTGTATTGTTTTCTGCTGTACAAGAACATGAATTAGCTAAGAGTATATATATATCCCCTCCCTCTTGAACCTCCCTCTCACCCTTCCCCCCATCCCACTCATCTAGGTTTCCACTCATTTCTGGACATTGTGATTCAGTTTTAATATGTCTGTCTTGAATGATATCTCAAGGGACCTATGAAAGATGCTGACAGTATGATTCCTTTTCAGGCAAGATTGTTTTGGCTGAGCCCTGTACTAGTAACTGACACCTAAGCTCACACCTTTCTAGGGACAATCTTGGCACGAATTTAATGATGAATGGAAGGGTTACTGCTTTCATGGAGCGTTCATGGTAGCAGATGATGAATGAATGCCTGAACAAAAATAGCAATTCGTGATAACTATTAGGTTGAAAATAATATAGGGGGATATGGTAGGGAGTGACAGGCTTCTGTAGGTTGGGTTGCTCCCTTTCTAATGAGGTGACATTTAAACCAAGATCTGTCATTCACTGATAAACCTAGACAGTGTGTTGAAAAGTAGAGACATTACTCTGCCAACAAAAGTCTGTATAGTCAAGACTATGGTCTTCCCAGTGGTCAAATATGATTATGAGAGCTGGACCTTAAAGAAGGCAGAGTGCTGAAGAATTGATGCCTTCAGACTGTGGTGCTGGAGAAGACTCCTCAGAGTCCCTTGGACAACAGGGAGATTAATCTTAAGTCAACCTTAAGTCAATCTTAACGGAAATCAACCCTGAATCCTCACTGAAAGGACTGATGCTGAAGTTGAAACTCCAGTATTTTGGGCATCTAATATGAACAGTTTCTTGTGATCCACACAGTCAAAACGTTTTGGCATAGTCAATAAAGCAGAAGTAGAAAGTTTTTTTGGAACTCTCTTGCTTTTTCGTTGATAAAATGGATGTTGGCAATTTGATCTCTAGTTCCTCTGCCTTTTATAAATCCAACTTGAACATCTCGAAGTCCACAGTTCACGTACTGTTGAAGCCTGGCTTGGAGAATTTTGAGCATTACTTTGCTAGCATGTGAGATGAGTGCAATTGTGCGGTAGTCTGAGCACTCTTTGGCATTACCTTTCTTTGGGATAGGAATGAAAATGGACCTTTTCCAGTCCTGTGGCCACTGCTGAGTTTTCCAAATTTGCTGGCATATTGAGTGCAGCACTTTCACAGCATCATCCTTTAGGATTTGAAATAGCTCAACTGGAATTCCATCACCTCCATTAGTTTTGTTCATAGTGATGCTACTGAAGGCCTACTTGACTTCCCATTCCAGGATGTCTGGCTCTAGGTGAGTGATCATGCCATCGTGATTATCTGGGTCATGAAGATCTTTTTTGTTAGTTCTTCTGTGTATCTTCTGTGTATTCTTGCCACCTCTTCTGCTTCTGCTAGGTCCATACCATTTCTGTCCTTTATTGAGCCCATTTTTGCATGAAATGTTCCCAGTATCTCTAATTTTCTTGAAGAGATCTCTAGTTTTTCCCATTCTATTGTTTTCCTCTATTTCTTTGCATTGATCACTGAGGAAGGCTATCTTATCTCTCCTTGCTATTCTTTGGAACTCTGCATTCAGATGGGTATATCTTTCCTTTTCTCCTTTGCCTTTAGCTTCTCTTCTTTTCATAGCTATTTGTAAGGTCTCCTCAAACAACCATTTTGCCTTTTTGCATTTCTTTCCCTTGGGGATGGTCTTGATCACTACCTCTTGTACAATGTCACGAACCTCCACCCATGGTTCTTCAGGCACTCTATCAGATCTAATCCCTTGAATCTAATTGTCACTTCCACTGTATAATCCTAAGGGATTTTATTTAGGTCATACCTGAATGGTCTAGTGGTTTTCCCTACTCAATTTAAGTCTGAGTTTGGCAATAAGGAGTTCATTATCTGAGCCAGTCATCTTCTGGTCTTGTTTTTGCTGACTGTGTCAAGCTTCTCCATCTTTGGCTGCAAAGAATATAATCAGTCTGATTTCAGTACTGACCATCTGGTGATGTCCATGTGTAGAGTTGTCTCTTGTGTTGTTGGAAGAGGGTGTTTTCTATGACCAGTGTGTTCTCTTGGCAAAACTCTATTAGCCTTTGTCCTGCTTCATTCTGTACTCCTAGGCCAAATTTGCCTGTTACTGCAGGTATTTCTTGACTTCCTACTTTTACATTCCCATCCCCTATAATGAAAAGGACATTTTTTTTGGATGTTAGTTCTAAAAGGTCTTGTAGGTCTTCATAGAACCATTTAATTTCAGTCTCTGGTCGGAGCATGGACTTGGATTATTGTGATATTGAATGGTTTGCCTTGAAAATGAACAGAGATCATTCTGTTGTTTTTGAGATTGCATCCAAGTACTGCATTTCGGGCTCTTTTGTTGACTATGAGGGGTACTCCAGTTCTTCTAAGGGATTCTTGCCCACAGTAGTAGATATAATGGTCATCTGAGTTAAATTCACCCGTTCCAGTCCATCTTAGTTCACTGATTCATAAAGTGTCAATGTTCACTCTTGCCATTTCCTGTTTGACCATTTGCAATTTGCCTTGAATCATGGACCTAACATTCCAGGTTCCTATTCAATATTGCTCTTTACAGCATCAGACTTTTACTTCCATCACCAGTCACTTCCACAACTGGGTAGTGTTTTTGCTTTGGCTCTTTCTTTTCATTCTTTCTGGAGTTATTTCTCCACTGATCTCCAGTAGCATATTGGGCACCTACCGACCTAGGGAGTTCATCTTTCAGTGTTGTATCTTTTTGCCTTTTCATACTGTTCATGGGGTTCTTAAGGCAAGAATACTGAAGTGGTTTGCCATTCCCTTCTCCAGTAGACCACATTTTGTCAGAACTCTCCACCATGACCCATCCATCTTGGGTGGCCTTACATGGCATGGCTCATAGTTTCATTGAGTTAGACAAGGCTGTGGTCCATGTGATCAGATTGGTTAGTTTCCTGTGATTGTGGTTTTCAGCCCTCTGATGGAGAAGGATAAGAGGCTTATAGGAGCTTCCTGATGGGAGAGACTGACTGAGGGGGAAACTGGGTCTTATTCTGATCACTGGGTCCATGCTCAGTAAATCTTTAATCCAATTTTCTGTTGAAAGGCAGGGCTATATTCCCTCCCTTTTTGACCTGAGACCAAACTATGGTGGAGGAAAAATAAAGGAAAACAATAGAATGGGAAAGACTAGAGATCTCTTCAAGAAAATTAGAGATACTGGGAACATTTCATGCAAAAATGGGCTCAATAAAGGACAGAAATGGTATGGACCTAGCAGAAGATATTAAGAAGAGGTGGCAAGGATACACAGAAGAACTATACAAAAAAGATCTTCATGACCCAGATAATCATGATGGCATGATCACTCACCTAGAGCCAGACATCCTGGAATGGGAAGTCAAGTAGGCCTTCAGTAGCATCACTATGAACAAAACTAATGGAGGTGATGGAATTCCAGTTGAGCTATTTCAAATCCTAAAGGATGATGCTGTGAAAGTGCTGCACTCAATATGCCAGCAAATTTGGAAAACTCAGCAGTGGCCACAGGACTGGAAAAGGTCTGTTTTCATTCCAATCCCAAAGAAAGGCAATGCCAAAGAGTGCTCAAACTACCGCACAATTGCACTCATCTCACATGCTAGCAAAGTAATGCTCAGAATTCTCCAAGCCAGGCTTCAACAGTACGTGAACTGTGGACTTCGAGATGTTCAAGTTGGATTTATAAAAGGCAGAGGAACTAGAGATCAAATTGCCAACATCCGTTGTATCATCGAAAGAGCAAGAGAGTTCCAGAAAGACTTCTGCTTTATTGACTATGCCAAAGCCTTTGACTGTGTGGATTACCACAAACTGTGGAAAATTCTTAAAGAAATGGAAATACAGACCACCTGACCTGCCTCTTGAGAAATCTGTATGTAGGTTAGGAAGCAACAGAACTGGATATGGAACAACAGACTTTTGAAATCGGGAGAGGAGTACGTCAAGGCTGTATGTTTTCACCCTGCTTATTTAACTTATATGCAGAGTACATCTTGAGAAATGCTGGGCTGGATGAAGCACAAGCTAGAATCAAGATCGCCAGGAGAAATATCACCAACCTCAGATGATATCACCCTTATGGCAGAAAGTGTAGAAGAACTAAAGAACTTTTTGATGAAAGTGAAAGAGGAGAGTGAAAAAGTTGGCTTAAAGCTCAGCATTCAGAAAACTAAGATCATAGTGTCTTGTCCCATCACTTCATGGGAAATAGATGGGGAAACAGTGGAAACAGTCTCAGACTTTATTTTTTGGGGCTCCAAAATCACTGCAAATGGTGCCTTCAGCCATGAAATTAAAAGAGGCTTGCTCCTTGTAAGAAAAGTTATGACCAACCTAAACAGCATATTAAAAAGCGAGACATTACTTTGCCAACCTAGGTCCATATAGTCAAAGGTGTAGTCAACAGATGTAGTCAACAGGACTTACTAATGCATATCTATAAGGAGTGAAAGAGTGGAACAAAGGATAGAGCCTGGAGTATTGGGTTGATTAACTAGATCTGGTTCCTCTAATAGGAAGGTAGAGGAGAGCTTATTTGTGGAAAAAATCAAGTTCTCTTTTGGACCTGTTTTGTTGGAGATGGGCTTCCCCGGGTGGCGCTAGTGGCGCTAGTGGTAAAGAACCTGCCAATGCAGAAGACAGACGCAAGTTCGTTCCCTGAATCAGGAATATCCCCTGGAAGAGACAACGGCAACCCACTCCAGTGTTCTTGCCTGGAGAATCCCATGGACAAAGAAGCCTGGTGGGCTATATAGTCTGTAGTATGTTAGAGATACTGTAAGACATTAACTTGAAAGATAAATAATATCTCAACAGGATGGGAAGGAAGAAAGAATGTTTTATAAGAAATAGCATAAGCTGAGGAAGTACATAGCAGAGGAGGGAAAGACATATCAGTTCATTGTGGCTGGAGCATGTTTTTGAAGGGAGGAGTAGAAAAATATGAAAAATGTAGAATACATTCTTTTTGCACTTTGATCCTTGTTAGAATCTAACATTCATATTAAATGGAATAAGTAGGAAGACATTAAGCCATCAGATTATTTGATGTAAGGTTGATTATTTTGTACATTCGAGATAACAAAAAGTACCCTCATTCAAGTTCATCTCACAAGTAAAGTAAGAGTCACTAAACAGTAAAGCTTCCTCACTGACTACAATTACTTTTTTGATGGTGTTCTTGGTCCAAACCACTGCATAGCACCTTCTTTGTAGGCAAGGGGGTCTAAGATGTTAGCTTTTCTGTCCTTTAGCTCAGTGATTCTTAATCATATTGCACCTGAAATGATCTTTTGGTGATGAGTATTTTGTATTATCCTTTTGACCATATTGAAGTAATATTCATAGGTAATATGTGCTATGCTAAGTCTCTTCAGTTGTGTTTGACTGCAGTCCCATAGACTGTAGCCCAACAGGGTCCTCTGTCCTTGGGATTTTCTAGGCAAGAATACTGGAGTATATTGCTTCCTCCAGGGGATCTTCCCCACCTAGAGATCAAATCTATATTTCTTATGTCTCCTGCATTGGCAGGCAGGTTCTTCACCACCTGGGAAGCCCCACAGATAATATAACCAACCAACTTTATATAGCTCACTGCAAATAATTTGTGTAATATTCAGCCATAATATAAAGGAGAAGTACAAAGAAAAGTGATTTAAAATAAAATGAGATGTATGCTAACATGTAAATGTTGAGAAAGGTATGGTATTTGGTATATAGTATTTATAGTATTCAATTTTGTAGTATTTGTAGTATTCACAGTGCCGAAAGGATCTTGGTAAAGATTTAGACAAAGCACAATACAGTTGTTCCTTAGTTTTCATGGTACCTGCATTCCTGAAAATTCAGTGTATTTTTAAATTGTGCAAAAAAAAAAAAAAAAAGCTTTGTGTTTATATGTAGCAGTTAGGTTCCAGGCTCAGATAATTGTAAAAAGGTTTCTTGCCTGAAAGAATGTCTGTACGATGTTAGAAAGTTATGC
This sequence comes from Bos mutus, assembly GCF_027580195.1. Taxonomy (NCBI): domain Eukaryota; kingdom Metazoa; phylum Chordata; class Mammalia; order Artiodactyla; family Bovidae; genus Bos; species Bos mutus. The sequence goes on along the minus strand of NC_091624.1, from coordinate 72,359,968 downwards.
AGGAGTGTCTTGGGCATTGCAAGACACTCTGACCTCTGGTTCCTGCCCTTGAAATTTCCCCACAGATTTACAAAACATTCCTGGGGTTGGTATCAGTACTGCTGAGAGCGGCAGCTCTGGCTCTTCTCTAGGCCACTGGGACACTGACATTCCTGCACCACAGAATCTATTGAACCCTAGTCTACACTGTAACCTTTGGGTGAACAGAGCATTGTCTACCTTGTTCCTGTTCTATCCCTAGGACCTGGCCCATGATATGTCCTTAGAAAACATTTGTCAAAGTGAAGAATGGAAGGATGGATGGATGGAAAGAGATGTTCTTTTTTATTTTATTTTGGGGAGCAACCCTTCAGATCAATGATTGGGAAGGCTTTTGAAAATCATGCATGAGATAAAAAGTAGTAGAAGACATCGCCTCTTGAGTACCAGGTGCTGTGATCAAAATATCTGTTTTTATCTGAGTGTCATCTCTGCCATCAACGGTCCAACTTTTATTTAGTTTAAATGATGTAGATACATAATTTTCAGAATATATCTACTCATGCATTTTCTCCTTTATTTGTAGTGTGGCAAGAGTTGGCCTACTATGAAGAAAACACACGGGACTTTCTCTTCCCTGAGCCACGGCTGACACCTTCGCACCCTGGGATGTGTAGGGAGGTGCTCATGAAGACAGTTGAAGGCTTTCCAGTAAGTTACCAGTGCCTAGCTGGGCTTCTGTTGGGAAAGGGATTCTTGGAACCTGAATGTTTTATTGATAATAAATAAATAAGGTGATCCGCTCACCTGTTTGTGGGCGGATCACTTCATCTTGGTTGGTGCCCCTTTATTCTCTTTAGCAGCCCTGATGAGATGCCCACTCAAAGTGCTAAATAATGCTGATTCCCACTATTGGTCTGAGACGTGGGAGTCTTGTCTAACCAGGCTAAGTCACTGCCATATTCACATTATCACATAGTTATAAAAGGCTTACTTCTTCCACCTCCTTTTTTTTTTTAAGTTAAATATTTTTAAAGTATAGTTGCTTTATAATGTGTTAGTTTCTTGTGTACAACAAAGTGATTCAGTTATGTATATATGATATATATTATTATTCAGTTATATATATGTAATAATATACACTATTATAATATATATTCTTTTTCACCTTCTTTTCCATTATGGCTTATTACAGAATATTGAATATAGTTCCCTGTGCTATACTAGGACCTTGTTGTTTATTTTATGTACAGTAGTTTGTATCTGCTAATCCCAAACTGTTAATTTATCTCCCCCCTCACCTCTGTTTCTCTGTGGTAATCATAAGTTTGGTAACCATTTATCTGTTTTGTCATCTGCTCTTAATGCAGACTAACTGAAAGACATAGCATCATTTTATTTAATCATAGCTATTGTTTTAGTAACAATAACAGTAAAATAGAGTAGTGCTGCCTGTGTGTGTGCTCCGTTGCTCAGTTGTGTCCAGCTCTCTGTGATGCTGTGGACTGTAGGGCTCCTCTGTACATGAGATTATTCAGGCAGGAATACTAGAGTGAGTTGCCATTTCCTTCTCTGGGAGATCTTCTCAACTCAGGGATCAAACCTGCATCTCCTGCATTGGCAGGTGAACTTGCTTTGGTTTTTTTCATGTGATATCTTATTTTCTTCATAACAGTTCTTAAGTCAGCCAAGGCAGGTATTATGATCTCCACTTAATGGAGGGGAAACTGACAAGAGGTTCACAGGCTGATATTTTAAAAATTTATTTATTTTTAATTGAAGGATAATTGCTTTACAGTGTTGTGTTGGTTTCTGCCATACATCAACATGAATCAGCCATAGGTATACATTTGTCCCCTCCCTCTTGAACCTCTGTCCCACCTCCCACTCCATTCCGCCCTTCTAGACTGTCACGGAACACTAGGTTGAGCTCCTATGTCATACAGCAAATTCCCACTGGCTATCTATTTTCTATATGGTAAAGTATATGTTCCAATGCTACTTTCTCAGTTCGTCCCACCCTTTCTTTCCCCTGCTGTGTCCACAAATCTCTTCTCTATGTCTGTGTCTCTATTTCTGCCCTGCAAATAGGTTCATCAGTACCATTTTTCCAGATTCTGTATATATTCGTTGATATATGATATTTGTTTTTTTCTTTCTGATTTACTTCATTCTGTATAACAGGCTCTAGGTTCATCCACCGCAAGAACTGTCTCAAATTCATTTCTTTCTATGGCTGAGTAATATTCCATTGTATAAATGTACCACAGCTGCTTTATCCGTTCATCTGTTGATGGACATCTAGGGTGCTTCCATGTCCTGGCTACTGTAAACAATGCTGCAGTGAACATTGTGGTACATGTGACAGACTGATATTATTGAGGGATCTTAAAAGATATGGCAGTTACTAGTACAGCAGTTACTGTTTCGGGGGCATTATCTGAACCCAAGTTCAAAATATTAATTTTGTTATTATCTGGGATGATTTTTAACATTGCAGAAACTCTGAAAGTTTTCTCTACTTTTATGTCACTTGAATGACCTCTGTTTTAAGGGCTACATCTTTGTAAATTATAAAAAGCATAAACTTTTCTGTTACTGCTCCATGAGTTGCTATTATTTTAATTTAGTGAGGTGTTATTGTCTCCATTTGAGCGTTCTGTGCGGAATAGATGGCATGCAGAACCCCTGTTTCTATGATGTTTATGATGACAGGACTTCTAGTTCTGATACTTCAAACACCAAGCATTCATCAACAGTTCTCCCTGGGAACTAAGATCCTGCAAGCTGTGCTGCATGGTCAAAAGAAAAAAGTTCTCCTAATCGGAATTCCCGATGGCCATAACTTTAAGCCCTCCATAATCTTTGAAGATCTGGTGAATATCACTGATATCATTTTTTTTTTCTCAGAAATGTTTTTTGTGTATCACTTATATCCATGGTACTTGTGAGATGCTTGCCTTTATTATTGTGAATTACTGAGATTTTGCTCTTCAGAAGCAGAAAGGGGATTAAAAACTGGTGAGAATTAGGTGGGAGATACTCTTTACATTAACTTTGATTTGCCCAAGTTTTCTATTAAATAAATTCCATTTGCAAACATTGGGCTGGTATCCAGCTAAGTATCAAGACAAGAAGAAAGACACTTTCTCATATTTTCCCAGATGTTATCTCTGTTTAACTGTATAGGCATAATTAGGAAGAAGAATCTACAGGAAGTTTTATTTGTAGTTATTCATAAATGCAGGTCATCATAAGAGAAAGAGCTTTAACACTGTCAGGAAGATCTTCATGCATTAGAGGTAAAGTATCAGTTCTTTCAATGAAGTTAAAGTATATTTTAAATAATTTGTGAAGAGATAGAGAGCTCAATTTCTCTCAAGTATTCTATAAGGAAAAATAAACAAATTGCTGAAGTTTTACTAATGGCTGATATTCATTGCGTTCTCACTAGATGCCAGGCCCTGTGTTGAGTTCCTTACATGTATTGTTTTATTCAATCCTTTTTAACCCTGCAAGCTGGCTACTATTAGTTTCCTCATTTTAGGCATGGGGAAGCTGGTATGGCGAATTTATAAAGGGTACCCAGAGTCACAGAACTGGTGACCAGTGGATCTAGGATTCTCACACTGGTCTTTTGTGCTTTGAAGTTTGCACTCAATCACTGCATTATGCTAATTCTCTCATTTTTATTTCAGCCCAGGGTCCAATTTCTTTTCATTAATGTTATAGGACATGAGAATAAATGACACGCGAAGGTCAGACAAATTATTCAGTTCATTTATTTTCTGTTATTAGTTCATCAAGAATTAGATTTATTTTCTCCAGTACAATGTGACATTTTCTTCGTACTTTCATATTTTTTTTCATTTCACTTGTTACCCTAACAGCCTTTTTTCCTCCTTTTCCTGCTGAGGTCAAGAATATTGAGGGGAGATTATAATCTGTGTTTTTGGTTGTTGTTGTTAGGTAAAGACTGAATTTGTAAATTAGGCAGAAAGAATATTGTTTTTAATTATTAATTTTTAATTAATAATTTTAGTTTTTCCTTAGTGTTTAGGTACTCTGAGTACCCTTTATAAATTTTTCCTTCAGTTCAGTTCAGTCTCTCAGTCGTGTCCAACTCTTTGCAACCCCATGAATCGCAGCACGCCAGGCCTCCCTGTCCATCACCAACTCCCGGAGTTCACTCAGACTCACGTCCATCGAGTCAGTGATGCCATCCAGCCATCTCATCCTCTGTTGTCCCCTTCTTCTCCTGCCCCCAATCCCTCCCAGCATCAGAGTCTTTTCCAATGAGTCAACTCTTCACATGAGGTGGCCAAAGTATTGGAGTTTCAGCTTTAGCATCATTCCTTCCAAAGAAATCCCAGGGCTGATCTCCTTCAGAATGGACTGGTTGGATCTCCTTGCAGTCCAAAGGACTCTCAAGAGTCTTCTCCAACACCACAGTTCAAAAGCATCAATTCTTCAGCGCTCAGCTTTCTTCACAGTCCAACTCTCACATCCGTACATGACGACTGGAAAAACCATAGCCTTGACTAGATGGACCTTTGTTGGCAAAGTAATGTCTCTGCTTTTGAATATGCTATCTAGGTTGGTCATAACTTTCCTTCCAAGGAGTAAGCATCTTTTAATTTCATGGCTGCAGTCACCATCTGCAGTGATTTTGGAGCCCCCAAAAATAAAGTCTGACACTGTTTCCACTGTTTCCCCATCTATTTCCCATGAAGTGATGGGACCAGATGCCATGATCTTCGTTTTCTGAATGTTGAGCTTTAAGCCAACTTTTTCACTCTCCTCTTTCACTTTCATCAAGAGGCTTTTTAGTTCCTCTTCACTTTCTGCCACGAGAGTGGTGTCATCTGCATATCTGAGGTTATTGATATTTCTCCCAGCAGTCTTGATTCCAGCTTGTGCTTCTTCCAGCCCAGCGTTTCTCATGATGTACTATGCATATAAGTTAAACAAGCGGAGTGACAATATACAGCCTTGATGTACTCCTTTTCCTATTTGGAACCAGTCTGTTGTTCCATGTCCAGTTCTAACTGTTGCTTCCTGACCTGCATATAGGTTTCTCAAGAGGCAGGTCAGGTGGTCTGGTATTCCCATCTCTTTCAGAATTTTCCACAGTTTATTGTGATCCACACAGTCAAAGGCCTTGGCATAGTCAATAAAGCAGAAATAGATGTTTATTCTAAAAATTCCTACTGTTAAATCCAATTATTGACCTAACCATCGTTACCACCATCTCATTGCTAAGGGGATTGCATAGGATATAGCCTGTAAATTTCAGCTCTAAACTGTTATGCTAAAATGAGTACTTATATGAAAAAGAAAATACATTCCTCCTTATTGTCTGTAAGTCACTGCCGTGAGTTGAGGTTAAATAGGTGAACAAGATTGCATTACAGACTGTGGATTCCTTACTGGTAGGGCCCCTCCTCCTCTGTGGGCTAAGTGGAGCTTCATGTAGAGTGGCTAAGTATAGACTCAGGTTATCTGGGTTCAAGCCCGGTTTTGTCACTCAATGGCTGTGTGATTTTGGGTAAATTGCTTATCTCCATGTACCTTAGTTTCCTCCTCTGTAAAATGGGATTGATAATAGTTCTTCCTTTATAGGGTTATTATGAAGGTTGAATGAGGTAGTATATGTATGTGTGTGTGTGTTAGTCACTCAGTGGTCTCCGACTCTTTGCAATCCCATGGACTTGTAGCCCTCTAGGCTCCTCTGTCCATAGGATTCTCTAGGCAAGAATACTGGAGTAGGTTGCAAATTCCTTCTCTAGGGGATCTTCCCCACCCAGAGACTGAACCCGGTATCCTGCATCTTTGGCATCGCAGATGGATTCTTTACCACTGAGCAACCAGGGAAGCCCAAAGCAACTATACCCCAATACAAGTGTTTTTAAAATGGTATTGTTAACTATGTCACATTGTTGTACATTCCATTTCTAGAACATATTCATTTTGCCTAACTAAAATTTTATATCCTTTGACTTAGCTTTTCCCTTTTCCTCTCATCCTCCAGCTCTTGGCAACCAGCATTCTATTAGCTGGTTTTTTAGCTAATTAGCTATTCTTTGAGTTTGACTATTTCAGATTCTGCATATAAGTGAAATATGCAGTGTTTATCTTTTTGTGTCTGGCTTATTTCATTTAGTATAGTGTCCTCAAGTTTATTCTCTGTTGTCATGAATGGCAGGATTTCCTTCTCTTTAAAGGCTGAATAATGTTCCATTATATATATATATATATATATACATATATATATATTTGTTATGTATATATTTTAGACAATGTGTGTAGATTATGCTGGCTACACAAAAGAGCATTTAGGTTCTTGGATAATTTCATGTTAGGATAGGATAAGTAAAGACCTTCTTTCCAATAATTTTATTTGTTTCTTTTATTTTCAGGGCATTGCTCCTAAAATAGAGTTTTCTACAAGGACAGCCATCAGAGAACGTGTGTTTCTGCATAGAAACAGATTTTTTGTAAGTATAATAAAGAATCCAGAGATAGAAATGTCGGGGATTTCTCTACAAATTTAAAGAATTTCAACCTCAGCTTGGTTTACCAAGTTCAGATGCAACTGGACAGACAGAAACCTGAGACTTATTGCTAGGTTTGAATTTACATAGTCAAATTTCTTGTTCAGCCTGTCACATTAGAGTGATGATGTGTGGCATGTGTTCATCATGGCATAGTTGGTGGAACAGCGTGATCCAGAAGCTACAATCACAGGCTTGACGTGTAGTCTAGTTAGTTTTTGTTGTTGTTGTTTCATGACATCTACTCTTGAGTTTATCAACAGTAGTGTTTCCTTCTTTCTTGTGCTGAGGCTGAAGGTCAGAGTTGTATTTGGGGCCACCCCTTTAGTAACAGTGAGGGTTCTTTTTTTTTTGGTAACAGTGAGGGTCTTGGGGCATTCTTGAGCACTACCTTCATTTTGCTTTTTCAGCCATGATTTCCCCTTCACACTCTTTTCTTTCTATTTTTATTTTACCCCATTGCCCATAATTTTGCAAGCATCCAAAATCCTTTCTAAAATGATACAGAGAATTAATGAATATAGTTTGTAGATCTCACACGGGTCCTAGAATAAACCTTGAAAATGTGGGCTTTGGATTTAGGGGTACTGAAGAAGCAGGGTCATTAATCTGTGCAAATACATCAATCCCCTGGGCACTGTAATTCATCAATGGAAAACCAGTGATTAATTTTCAGGAAGGCAATAGCTGCTTTTTAGTCTCTCCTTATTTACTCACTGTTTTCTCCAGTCTGTTTAAATGTGCACAGTGACTTTTCAGTTTATTGCTCTTTTTCTTCCATTCCATTTTGTTAATCTTGTTTTAATCTCGTAATGTAGAGATCTTCCTGTGCGAACTTCCCGGTCCCTTCCTCCTTCTCTAGTCTTGCAGTCTTTCTCTAGCACCGTCTAGTGGTGAAGCCTAGCAGAACAGCTAGGAAAGCAGAAGGGGATTTGCAGTGGCTGGTTCAGTATCATAAAATTGAAAGGTGGGTTTGGAGCTGAGAGAAAAGTGCTTACTCACCAGTATAGTTGGCTTCTAATTTTTTAATTGCTCTAAAAATTTCCATAGCTATACATACAACCATACTTTTTCCTTAAAATAAATTGCTTGAGGTGAAATCGCTGAACCCAAGTATATGCCAAATTCTCTCTCTGTCTCCCTCCCTCGCTGTATTTGTGTATCTGTCAATCATCTGATGGGGCATGGAGGTGTCTGATACTTTCCAGCTTTCTCATAATACAAATAAAACTCACTGTTTTTTTTTTTTTTTTATTCTTCCAATTTTATTTTATTTTTAAACTTTACATAATTGTATTAGTTTTGCCAAATATCAAAATGAATCCGCCACAGGTATACATGTGTTCCCCATCCCGAACCCTCCTCCCTCCTCCCTCCCCATACCATCCCTCTGGGCCGTCCCAGTGCACCAGCCCCAAGCATCCAGCATCATGCATTGAACCTGGACTGGCAACTCGTTTCCTACATGATATTTTACATGTTTCATTGCCATTCTCCCAAATCTTCCCACCCTCTCCCTCTCCCACAGAGTCCATAAGACTGTTCTATACATCAGTGTCTCTTTTGCTGTCTCGCATACACCGGGTTATTGTTACCATCTTTCTAAATTCCATATATGTGCGTTAGTATACTGTATTTATGTTTTTCCTTCTGGCTTACTTCACTCTGTATAATAGGCTCCAGTTTCATCCACCTCATTAGAACTGATTCAAATGTATTCTTTTTAATGGCTGAGTAATACTCCATTGTGTATATGTACCACAGCTTTCTTATCCATTCATCTGCTGATGGACATCTAGGTTGCTTCCATGTCTTGGCTATTATAAACAGTGCTGCGATGAACATTGGGGTACACATGTCTCTTTCCCTTCTGGTTTCCTCAGTGTGTATGCCCAGCAGTGGGGTTGCTGGATCATAAGGCAGTTCTATTTCCAGTTTTTAAGGAATCTCCACACTGTTCTCCATAGTGGCTGTACTAGTTTGCATTCCCACCAACAGTGTAAGAGGGTTCCCTTTTCTCCACACCCTCTCCAGCATTTATTATTTGTAGACTTTTGGATCGCAGCCATTCTGACTGGTGTGAAATGGTACCTCATAGTGGTTTTGATTTGCATTTCTCTGATAATGAGTGATGTTGAGCATCTTTTCATGTGTTTGTTAGCCATCTGTATGTCTTTTTGGAGAAATGTCTATTTAGTTCTTTGGCCCATTTTTTGATTGGGTCGTTTATTTTTCTGGAGTTGAGCTGTAGGAGTTGCTTGTATATTTTTGAGATTAGTTGTTTGTCGGTTGCTTCATTTGCTATTATTTTCTCCCATTCTGAAGGCTGTCTTTTCACCTTGCTAATAGTTTCCTTTGATGTGCAGAAGCTTTTAAGGTTAATTAGGTCCCATTTGTTTATTTTTTGCTTTTATTTCCAATATTCTGGGAGGTGGGTCATAGAGGATCCTGCTGTGATGTATGTCGGAGAGTGTTTTGCCTATGTTCTCCTCTAGGAGTTTTATAGTTTCTGGTCTTACGCTTAGATCTTTAATCCATTTTGAGTTTATTTTTGTGTATGGTGTTAGAAAGTGGTCCAGTTTCATTCTTTTTACAAGTGGTTGACCAGATTTCCCAGCACCACTTGTTAAAGAGATTGTCTTTAATCCATTGTATATTCTTGCCTCCTTTGTCGAAGATAAGGTGTCCATATGTGCGTGGATTTATCTCTGGGCTTTCTATTTTATTCCATTGATCAATATTTCTGTCTTTGTGCCAGTACCATACTGTCTTGATAACTGTGGCTTTGTAGTAGAGCCTGAAGTCAGGTAGATTGATTCCTCCAGTTCCATTCTTCTTTCTCAAGATCGCTTTGGCTATTCGAGGTTTTTTGTATTTCCATACAAATTGTGAAATTATTTGTTCTAGCTCTGTGAAGAATACTGTTGGTAGCTTGATAGGGATTGCGTAAAACTCACTGTTTAAATTTCATTAATTTTGTAAAAAAAAATTTTATTACATTTTGGCTGCACTGAGTCTTGGTTGGTACATGTCGGATTCTCATTGTGGTGGCTTCTCTTGCTGTAGAGCATGGGCTCTGGGGCATCTGGGCTCAGTAGTTGCACATGGGCTTAGTTGTTTCAGTAGCATGTGGGATCTTCCTGGACCAGGGGTCAAACCCATGTCCCCTGCATTGGCAGCTGGATTCTCAACCACTGGGCAACCAGGGAAATCACAAATCTCACTGTTAGTAGCTTAAATCTACTAGTGATACTAAGCTGACCTGAAGAAAAATTTTTAAATGCCCTTCCCTGAGTTCACGTTTTATAAATCTGAGATGTTAAATCTTCTACCTTAGTTCAGTTAAATACAGTTATATTCTGGTTGAGCTTTCTTTAAAAATATTGTCTCTTCTTTGGGTTTCAGGAAGAAAGACGTAAGTCACAAAGGCCTTTATGTACACCAAATGGACCAAAATTCCCCTTGAGTTGTGTAAAGATGAAACCAAGGGAGAGTAATCTCGACAGAGTGCCCCCAGGCATGCAGTCCCGGCCACTCTCTCCGTATTGCACCAGGCGTTTCTTCCAGGACCAACCAGCTCAGCTGAACCTTGGATATACTTTCAAAATACCTGGAGAAAGCAAACCTCCGTTTGTAGTAAGACACGTGAGCCTAAAATTATTTTTCAGAGTCCTTTGGAATGGTAGGGTGTGAATGAGGGTGGAATAAAGGAAGGTTGGACCATGATAACAGATGTGTAAGTAAATAAATAGAGGAAATTCAAATTTAATAATAATTATGATTAAATTATGTTCATTTCCTAGAGTTATTGTCAGGAAACTCCTATAAAGATGTCTTGTACAGAGGACTTGCTGAGTAAATGTCTACTATCCCTATTTTTAATTTTAGAATTAAAAATAAATTTAATTATTAATAGTGTTATCTGCATAGGACAACCTGCCACTATCCAGGAAGATCAATGAACTGACAGTAGTAGAAGATTCATATCAAAGACTGGCACATTCTCTGTACAAATCTGAAACTAAAGCCTCGTCAGTTTTAAGAAAACTACTTGAGTTTTCATAGTAAGATCATTGTTCAGTGGCCAGCTTTTTAAAATATATATTTATTTATTTGGCTGCCTCCAGTCTTGGTTGTGGCATGCGAGCTCTTTGTTGAGTCATGAGGGATCTTTTCACTGTGGTGCATGGACTCTCTAGCTGCAGTGCACGGGCTTAGTTGCTCCATGGCATGTGGGATCTTAGTTCCCTGACCAGGAATCAAACCTGTGTCCCCTGCACTGCAGGGCGGATTCTTTACCACTGGACCATTAGAGAATTCACCAGGCCGCACTTTAAAAGTAGGAAACATATGGCTGCAGGAAGAAGCAATGATATGCCATAGTCAAAAGTCCTTAATTAAAGTTATATTAGATTTAGCCATCAGGAAGTAGTGGGCAAATTTAACCACACTTGTTTTCATAGTCTTTTTTTTGACTACTATAAAAGTAAAGGAAAATACAGAAAAGTTCAAGAAAAAAAATTACCCATAGGTTCACTAGAATAATAAAATCATTGTTTAATTTGATACATTTTCTTTTGACTTTTTTTGATATTCATAAGGCCTTATTTTTTCCCACAAAGTTGTACTTATACTGTATATACAGATTCATTTCTTTACAGTTACATATGTTTTTATCATGTTAAAAACACTTCTAGTATTAGTTCCTATTTTTCTTTTTTTGATTTATTTATTTTAATTGGAGGCTAATTACTTCACAATATTGTAGTGGTTTTTGCCATACATTGACATGAATCAGCTGTAGGTGTACATGTGTTCCCCATCCTGAACCCCCGTCCTGCCTCCCTCCCCATCCTACCCCTCAGGGTCATCCCAGTGCACCAGCCCTGAGCACCCTATATCATGCATAGAACCTAGACTGGCTATCTATTTCACATATGATAATATACATGTTTCAGTGCTATTCTCTCAAATCATCCCACCCTTGCCTTCTCCCACAGAGTCCAAAAGTCTTTTCTTTACATCTGTCTCGTTTGCTATCTTGCATATAGGGTCATCGTTACCATCTTTCTAAATTCCATATATATGTGTTAATATATTGTACTGATGTTTTTCTTTTTCTTTTTTTAAATTAATTAATTTATTTTACTTTACAATATTGTATTGGTTTTGCCATACATTGACTTGAATCCGCCATGAGTGTACATGTGTTCCCCATCCTGAACCCCGCTCTCTCCTCCCTCCCCATCCCATCCCTCTGGGTCATCTCAGTGCATCAGCCCCGAGCACCCTGTATCATGCATCAAACCTGGACTGGCGATTCATTTCACATATGATATTTTACATGTTTCAATGCCATTCTCCCATATCATCCCTCCCTTGCCCTCTCCCACAGAGTCCAAAACACTGTTCAGTACATCTGTGTTTCTTTTGCTGTCTCGCATATAGGGTTATTGTTACCTTCTTTCTAAATTCCATATATATATGTTAGTATACTGTATTGGTGTTTTTCTTTCTGGCTTACTTCACTCTGTATAATAGACTCCAGTTTCATCCACCTCATTAGGACTGATTCAAATGCATTCTTTTTAATAGCTGAGTAATATTGCATTGTGTATATGTACCACAGCTTTCTTATCCATTCGTCTGCCAGTGGACATCTAGGTTGCTTCCATGCCCTGGCTATTGTAAACAGTGCTGCAATGAACATTGAGGTACATGTGTCTCTTTCAATTCTGGTTTCCTCAGTGTGTATGCCCCAGCAGTGGGATTGCTGGGTCATATGGCAGTTCTATTTCCAGTTTTTTAAGGAATCTCCACACTTCTCCATAGTGGCTGTACTAGTTTGCATTCCCACCAACAGTGTAAGAGGATTTTCTTTTTTCCTTGCTCTCTGCAGCATTGTTTGCAGACTTTTTGATAGTAGCCATTCTGACCGGCGTGAGATGGTACCTCATAGTGGTTTTGATTTGCATTTCTCTGATAATGAGTGATGTTGAGCATCTTTTCATGTGTTTGTTAACCATCTGTATGTCTTCTCTGGAGAAATTTCTGTTTAATTCTTTGGAACATATTTTGATAGGGTCATTTATTTTTGTGGAATTGAGCTGCAGGAGCTGCTTGTATATATTTGAGATTAATTCTTTGTCAGTTGCTTCGTTTGCTATTATTTTCTCTTGTTCTGAAGGCTGTCTTTTCACCTTGCTTATAGTTTCCTTTGTTGTGCAAAAGCCTTTAAGTTTAATTAGGTCCCATATGTTTATTTTTGCTTTTATTTCCGTTGCTCTGGGAGATGGGTCATAGAGGATCCTGCTGTGATTTATGTCGGAGTGTTTTGCCTATGTTTTCCTCTAGGAGTTTTATAGTTTCTGATCTTACATTTAGATCTTTAATCCATTTTGAGTTTATTTTTGTGTATGGTGTTAGAAAGTGAACTAGTTTCATTCTTTTATGGGTGGTTGACCAGTTTTCCCAGCACCACTTGTTAAAGAGATTGTCTTTTCTCCATTGTATATTCTTGCCTCCTTTGTCAAAGATAAGGTATCCATAGGTGCATGGATTTATCTCTGGGCTTTCTATTTTGTTCCATTGATCTATTTTTCTGTCTTTGTGCCAGTACCATACTGTCTTGATGACTGTAGCTTTGTAGTATAGTCTACAGGCAGACAGTATAGTCTGAAGTCAGGCAGGTTGATTGCTCCAGTTCCATTCTTCTTTCTCAAGATTACTTTGTCTATATGAGGTTTTTTGCATTTCCATACAAATTGTGAAATTATTTGTTCTAGTTCTCTGAAAAACACTGTTGGTAGCTTGATAGGGATTGCATTGAATCTATAGGTTGCTTTGGATAGTATACTCATTTTCACTATATTGATTCTTCTGATCCACGAACATGGTATATTTCTCCATCTATTTGTGTCATCTTTGATTTCTTTCATCAGTGTTTTATAGTTTTCTATATATAGGTCTTTTATTTCTTTAGGTAGATCTATTCCTACATATTTTATTCTTTTCATTGCAATGGTGAATGGAATTGTTTCCTTAATTTCTCTTTCTGTTCTTTCATTGTTAGTGTATAGGAATGCAAGGGATTTCTGTGTGTTAATTTTATATCCTGCAACTTTTCAATGAATATAGTTCCTGTTTTTCATGAACTCTGTTCCACATTGTAGTTCATGACTTATTCTCCAGAATGTTAACGATTGATATTATTGTCAAGTTGATAATTTGATTCAGGATTACCTGTGTGATGTTTGTATATTAGACACAGAAATGAAGCATGGTAAATCCCAAAGTCAAGGTGCTTTTTAGATGACTGGTTATAGCATTGGTTTGCAGGTAGAACAGAGATGTTGTTTGGCTAGAAAATACAGGATAGCTGTTTTCTTCAGGTAACCTATAAAAGTGTCTGGCAAAATCTAGCACTGTAAACATAGTTTCATACAAATATAGTTAAATTGAGTATATTGGGTCTGATTTATTCCATTTGACATATATTTTAATAAAATACACAACTTTAGTGTACACCATTATGAACTAAATAACCTTAAAATGTTGGAAGTTTTCTTAGGGAATTAAAATTTACATGATACTTTTATTTAACAAATTCATATACAGTCTTTACTATGTGCCAAGCTCTTTCCTAAGGGCTTATAGATATTAACTCTTTTATTTAGCCAGATTTCCTGATGATATCTGATGTTTAAGTAGAAAAATTAAAATGTAGAGGACCTGATGTTGTCAAGATTGTAAATTCTAGTAAAATTATTTCTTGAAGTAGAATGAAGAATAATAGTATAACATGACTTCTTGACATTAAAAAAATAAAAAACAAGGTTTTTTACAAAGAAAATTAAGCAACTGTATGTCATAGACATTCTGGAAGAGTCTCTATTTCAAGTATTTTGACCTGTTAGCAGATCACGTTGTTGAATGTAGGAAAATGTGGTCACCTTAACTAAAATAATACAGTCTCCGCTATTCTTTTTTACAAGGATATTGACACTCAGACTGAAGGGGGATGTGGAAGGCTGAAAGATCACATTGTGAAAATTCCTTGTCTTCAGGGAGGACCCCACCTAGGCCAGTACTGCCTGAAGTACTCTGAAGTGTTTAGGAATGTGAAGATATCCTGTTTTAAAAGAAGATTAAACAAACTCTACTTGCTCTTTACTGGCCTTACCAGTGGTTAGAATATGATCTGTGTCATATTAGCCCATATCCCATATCTTTGTGTTCTAACCTCAGTGAAAGTAGGGACAAACAGGTTTCCCTGTTGGTTATAACATTTTATATACTTGGAGGCTGTGATTTAATCTGTTCCCAACCTTCTCTTTTCTCACCTGCATGACTGTGATTGAAGGGGAGAAAGGTATTACAGGGAATGAGGAGAGAGTAATACAAGCTACAGTGGGTTCAGGTCTCATTCCTTTCCTTTCAGGTGGACAGTGCAAAGCCCTTTGGTGAGAACAGTTCACAGCATCATTCCCAGAAGTCTAGAAGAAAACCTAACTTTTCAAACTTTCCATTTCCAGTGAGAAGAGGTATTCGATTTTCTTGTTCCTCCTGTGTAGTTTACCCATGGGAAAGAATGCATCCTACCTCTAAGTCTTCTTTCATTCTGAGGAATCACACGTTTGTCTGGAAACTCAGGGCCTAATTCTCGGGTGCCCTGTCACTGGGAGTTTCCAGAGAGGGGTTTCCCACGAGCAGAGTCATTAGCAGAGATGCCTTCTGTTTCAGAGTTTCCCTAGGAGGAACTGGGGAGACTTCCCCCAAGGAGTGTCACCATTGAGTGTGTTCTGGCTGTGGCTGTTGGAAAAGCAGAGAACATCTTGTCTTGGTGGGATCTCCTTGAAAAGGCACCACAGATAGCTAACAAATAAGACTCGCCATTTTTCAGGATAGGATACAGCAGAGAATTGATGGAGATCAGGAGAGGCAACACTTCTTTACAAGATTGCATGTCAGCAAGGAGGAGAGCCAGTTCTCTCTGAAACAGTGAGGTTAAGGCAGGGGATCTCAGACATTTAGATTCCAGGACCCTTTTGTGCTAAGTATTATTGAGAGCCACACTGAGCTTTTCTGTATGTGAATGATATCTATCAACAATTAGCATTAGACATTAAACTTGAGGAATTTAAAAACACAAGAATATACAGCACACATTAGCCATCAGAGTGGTGTCATCATGACATATCATATAGCTTTTGGAGAACTCTGTTATATAGTCATAAGAGAATGAGAATGAAAAAGACAGAGTATGTTTTACTATTAGGAGAATAGTTTTGACCTTGCAGAGTTCCTAAAAGGTCTTGGGGACCCATGGGGAGGCCCTGGATCATATATCAAGAATTGCTGGGTTAAGACATCCCCTTGGTGGTCTGTTCATTTCCAAGGCAAACCATTCAGTATCACAGTAATCCATGCCTATGCCCCAACCACTAATGCCAAAGAAGCTGGAGTTGAACGGTTCTATGAAGACCTACAAGACCTTCTAGACTAACACCAAAACAGATATCCTTTTCATCATAGGGGACTGGAATGCAAAAGCAGGAAGAGATACCTGTAACAGGCAAGTAGCAAGCAAGTTTGGTTTTGGAGTAGGAAATGAAGCAAGGCAAAGGCTAACAGTTACAACAAGAGAATGCACTGGTCATAGCAAACACTCTCTTCCAACAACACAAGAGACGACTCTACACATGGACATCACCAAATGGTCAATACAGAAATCAGATTGATTCTTTGCAGCTGAAGATGGAGAAGCTCTATACAGTCAGCAAAAACAAGACCAGGAGCTGACTAAGGCTCAGACCATGAACTCCTTATTGCCAAATTCAGACTTATATTGAAGAAAGTAGTGAAAACCACTAGACCACTCAGTATGACCTAAATCAAATCCCTTAGGATTATACAGTGGACGTGACAAATAGATTCAAAAGATTAGATCTGATAGAGTGCTGAAGCACTATGGATGGAGGTTTGTAACATTGTACAGGAAGCAGCGATCAAAACCATCCCCAAGAAGAATTACAAAAAGACAAAATGAGGAGGCCTTACAGATATCTATGAAAAGAAGAGAAGCTAAAGGCAAAGGAGAAAAGGAAAGATATACCCATCTGAATGCAGAGTTCCAAAGAATAGCAAGGAGAGATAAGAAAGCCTTCCTCAGTGATCAATGCAAAGAAATAGAGGAAAACAATAGAATGGGAAAGACTAAAGATCTCTTCAAGAAAATCAGAGATACCAAGGGAGCATTTCATACAAAGATGGACACAATAAAGAACAGAAATGGTATGGATTTAACAGAAGCAGAAGATATTAAGAAGAGATGGCAAATACACAGAAGAACTAAGCAAAAAGATCTTAATGACTCAGATAACCACAATGATGTGATCATTCACCTAGAGCCAGACATCCTAGAGTGCAAAGTCAAGTGGGCCTTCAGTAGCATCACTATGAACAAAGCCAGTGGAGGTGATGGAATTCCAGCTGAGCTATTTCAAATCCTAAAAGATGATGCTTTGAAAGTGCTGCACTCAATAGCTAGCAAATTTGGAAAACTCAGCAGTGGCCACAGGACGGGAAAATGTCGGTTTTCATTCCAATCCCAAGAAAGGCAGTGCCAAAGAATGTTTAAACTACCACACAATTGCACTCATCTCACACGCTAGCAAAGTAATGCTCAAAAATCTCCAAGCCAGGCTTCAACAGTACATGAATCGAGAACTTCCAGATATTCAAGCAGGATTTATAAAAGGCAGAGGAACCAGAGATTAAATTGCCAGCATCTGTTGGATCATAGAAAAAGCAAGAGAATTCCAGAAAAACATCTACCTCTGCTTCATTGACTACTGCAAAGCCTTTGTGTGGATTACAACAAACTGTGGAAAATTCTTCAAGAGATGAGAATACCAGACCACCTGACCTGCCTCCTGAGAAATCTGTTATGCCCGTCAAGAAGCAACTGTTAGAACCGTACATGAAACAATGGACTGGTTCCAAATTGGGAAGGGAGTACGTCAAAGCTGTAAATTGTCACCCTACTTGTTAATTTATATTCAGAGTACATCATGTGAAATACTGGGCTGGAAGAAGCACAAGCTGGAATCAAGATTGTTGGGAGAAATATCAATAATCTCAGATATGCAGATGACACCACCCTTATGGCAGAAAGTTAAGAGGAACTAAAGAGCCTCTTGATGAAAGTGAAAGAGGAGAGTGAAAAAGTTGGCTTAAAGCTCAACATTCAGAAAACTAAGATCAGGGCATCCAATCCCATCACTTGATGGCAAATAGATGGGGAAACAATGGAAACAGTGACATATTTTCTTTTCTGGGCTCCAAAATCACTGCAGATGGTAATTACAGCCATGAAGTTAAAAGACACTTGTTCCTTGGAAGAAAAGCTATGACAAACCTAGACAGCATATTAAAAAGTAGAGACATATTTTGCTGACAAAGATTGTCTAGTTAAAGCTATGGTTTTTCCAGTAGTCATGTATGGATGTGAGAGTTGGACCATAAGGAAAGCTGAGCACCAAAGAATTGATGCTTTTGAACTGTGGTGTTGGAGAAGACTCTTGAGAGTCCCTTGGACAGCAGGGAGATCAAACCAATCAATTCTAAAGGAAATCAGCCCTGGATATTCATTGGAAGGACTGATGCTGAAGCTCCAATCCTTTTGCCACCTGATGTGAAGAACTGACTCATTGGAAAAGACCCTGATGATGAGAAGGGTTGAAGGCAGGAGGAGAAGAGGACGACAGAGGGTAAGATGGTTGGATGGCATCACCGACTCATTGGACATGAGTTTGAGCAAGCTCCTGGTGTTGGTAATGGACAGGGAAGCCTAGCATGCTGTAGTTCTTGTGGTTGCAAAGTGTTGGACTAAGTGACTGAACTGAACTTTATGAGTGAAATACATGAACCTGTGTCAGTACTGAATGTCATGGCAGTGAATTTCAACCATTCCTGAATTAATTCTTAGGCTAGAAAGGGAAGGTCATGGCCCATTCTCCTGACCTGGACTTATACCATCCCTGACAACAAGTTTCCTATCTTAGCCTGAAAGGTTTCTACTTTTAAGGGGAAGTCTCTTAAAAGTCTCTTGTGATAACTCAAGCCAGTATTCTCTTGGATGACGGTGACTGTTCTATAGCAACAAGTCAAAGACAGGTGACAGAATTTGAGGCAGAAAATGCTTCATCTTCTCTGATATTTAGATTGAAAATCACCCATGTAGCCCATAAATACAGCACTGTCTTCCCCATTACCGTGAAATCAAGCAACAGAAAATGTCCTTTCCTGGGGAGGACAGCTGGGCTTAATGCTAGCTAAATAACAACAGGGTCATGTATCACATTGGTCTCGGCCTTTGTCTCTTCTTAATCCTGGCAGGTGGAGAACTAAGGTTCCAGAGAGGTTACAGAGTGTGTACAGGTCACACATCAAGTTTTTGGCACACCTACATTTAGAGAAGACGTTCAGACCTCTGGGCTCAGATCCTTGGAATCCCTGTAGCTTCCAAGCCAGACCTTTCCTTAGGTCACCTGTCAGCTCATTCATCCGGGCCTAAGGTAGAATAAAGCAGTGCTTCTCAAACTTCAATGTGCATTAGAATCACCTGGGTGTCTCGTTAAACTGCAGATTCTGATTCCATAGGGCTGAGGTGGGACCTGGAATCCTTATCTAACAAGCTTCCAGGTGATACCGATGCTGCTGGTCCATGGACAACACTTTGAGAAGCAAGGGAACAAGGGCAAGCCCCCTGGGATCAGTAGCAAGGGGGTTCCTAGGCAAAAGGGCAAGTTTGTGGCTATAGCTAAAAAGGGCCTTTTTAGCACTACTGATTCCCTGCTCAGCTGGGAGTGTGGTAGAAGAGAGCTTTTGGGACAAGATGGCCACACACATACATCCATGCTCAGAGAATATGACAATTCACATGTTTAAAAAAAATCCCTTTTTATATCTTCCTTCTTATTGCCAGTGGCATAGGGGAATCAGCAGTCCCTTGTCGCTGCCTCAGTCCCAGCCAGCTGAGGGAAGCCATGGTGGTCTTAGCATAGCCTTGCAAATACTCATTTCAAAAGTATTTTATTTTCAATCTGGAACAATCTCATTTAGTCTTGGTTTTGTCTGTGTATTTATTACTTCTAGTAATTCTTATCATTCTCTGGTATTAGATCTACTTAATGTAATCATAATGATTTTCACTTTCGCTGTGTTGTTTTTTTCAAGCTCTCATGTATTCGTTTTTGTCTGTCTCGGACAAGTATACTCAGAGTTTCTGTGTAAATAGGATTTTATGTAAACCTAATATAAAGGGAATGCCAAAGAGGCAGAGGCTTTGAATTTTATATTAAGCCACATGGTTTTCTTTTAGGCTGTGGACATCTGGGCAAATGTGTTTTCCAAGCTGCCCAAGGGCTACTGAACTTGTTGCTTCACATTAGACTCACTTTTACCCTTCCTATATCCATATGTGCTGCCATTAATATAACATTATTGTTTACCTCAAGAGGACAGAAAAAAACTCATAGAATTTCTGTGACTTCAGGGAGAATTAAAAGTGATGGTATGATTTACAAGGGATCATTTAAGTTCTCTAATAATTCATTCATTGTGTAATGTTTTTGTACTGCTGTGCAATAAATGTAATAGCAGTTTTAGGAGTAACTGGTAATAATGAGTCATTGAAACACCTGTTCCTCTTTCTTCTAGTGTCTTCTCTTGACAGCCTTGGAGCTAACGTGAAGGTAATTTTAGAAGTAGCATTTGTAAAATGATTTATTACCAGCTATATAATGTCAATTATTGTACTTTCTCCCATGAGCAGTTGAAAATACATTTCTAGCTCATGTTGCTTGTGAAATTGCTGTAGTTTAACTTGAGTTTCTTTGCTTTAGTTGGTTTTTTCCCCTCATATAAACTCCTTTCATTTGTAGGATGAGTCACTAGTGAAAGTGTATGTAGGTTCAATACCTACTTTATCAGTAGTAATTTTCATTACTTTTTCTCGAATTGAATATAGAGAGGTGGTCAATCACTTGTTCTTAAAGTCTGATTGGCTTGTTCAGGTGAAGGTGCAAGCTTCCCTGTTACAGCATGACAATGGACATACACAAAGAAAATGAAGTACTCTCAGTTTCCTTTGACATAGCCTTTAAATATTTTGTCTAAAATTTTTTCTTTCCCAACGCAATAATCCCTAGTCCTCACAAATCAAAATTCAGAGCAGGAGTTTATTTTGGCTCGTTAATATATACCAAACGAATTTGGTTATCTTTCCTTGCCCTTGACTCCTGAGCATTTTGTCTCTAGTCTTCTCTGCTCCCACTCCTCTTGTATTTGCAGGAGATCCTGGAGGCAGGTATTCTGTCTTCTTGCCCCCGGTTCTCTTCCTTGTCCCACCCAACCCCCAGCTCTAAATTAAGCAAACAAAAGCAAAAGCTATAACTAAAGATGAATGCACATTGTCACTCAGGTTATCAAAGAGCCAGATGAACGGATTGTTTTAAGGAATGAATCACCATCATCTTTAGATTCAAGTAAGTTTGGAAAGCCCTCGCCCAGTTACAGTAACCAAGGGGATGCTGATTTTCACCAGGAAACTTCATTTGACACCTCCCAGAACTCCAGATCTCCCAGCCCTCTTCTGGATCAGCCCCTTCTCCGAGAAAGGTCAGCAGCCAGCACCCATCTCTTTGCTAGAAGAGTGACCTGTGGTCTGACAGGAATAAAAGTCAGGTCATTTTATCAGTTTGCTTCCTTAGGGGCAGCTTGACATGAAAGATTATTATTCCTTGAAAAATAATCCCAGAAGTAAGAATTGAGATTTTTCTCTTACCTCTGGAAAGCATATCTCAGAATGTTTGTTGAAAATGGGATAGGCAGCTCAGTTGGCATAGATACTATTTATTTCTTCATTATTATCTGTCATTAAAAGTTGGCTTAAAGCTCAGCATTCAGAAAACTAAGATCAAGGCATCCAGTCCTATCACTTCATGGCAAATGGATGGGGAAGCAGTAGAAACAGTGGCTGACTTTATTTTTTGGGGCCCCCAAATCACTGTGGATGGTGATTGCAGCCATGAAATTAAAAGACGCTTACAGCTTGGAAGGAAAGTTATGACCAACATGCTGTTAAGTCACTTCAGTTGTGTTCGACTCTGTGCGACCCCATAGATGGCAGCCCACAAGGCTCCCCCGTCCCTGGGATTCTCCATGCAAGAACACTGGAGTGGGTTGCCATTTCCTTCTCCAATGCAGGAAAGTGAAAAGTGAGAGTGAAGTTGCTCAGTCGTGTCCAACTCTTAGCGACCCCTTGGACTGCAGCCTACCAGGCTCCTCCATCCATGGGATTTTCCAGGCAAGAGTACTGGAGTGGGTTGCCATTGCCTTCTCCAATGACCAACCTAGACAGCATATTAAAAAGCAGAGACATTACTTTGCCAACAAAGGTCTGTCTAGTCAAGGCTATGGTTTTTCCAGTGGTTGTGTATGGATGTGAGAGTTGGACTATAAGGAAAGCTGAGCACAGAAGAATTGACGCTTTTGAACTGTGGTGTTGGAGAAGACTCTTGAGAGTCCCTTGGACTGCAAGGAGATCCAACAAGTCCATCCTAAAGGAGATCAGTCCTGGGTGTTCATTGGAAGGAGTGATGTTGAAGCTGAAACTCCAATACTTTGGCCACCTGATGCAAAGAGCTGACTCATTTGAAAAGACCCTGATGTTGGGAAAGATTGAAGGCAGGAGGTGAAGGGGACGACATAGGATGAGATGGTTGGATGGCATCACTGACTCAATGGACATGAGTTTGGGTAAACTCTGGGAGTTGGTGATGGACAGGGAGGCCTGGCGTGCTGCGGTTCATGGGATTGCAAAGAGTCGAACACGACTGAGCGACTGAACTGAACTGAATATTAGAACCCCAGCTTTTGATTTCACTAGTATAAAAGAACTCACTATAGAAAGTTTGGAAATTATAGAAAAATGAAAAGAAGTGAAAAAAAATAACCTATCAGTCCTACCACCCAAAGACAAGCATGATTAATACGTAGGTATGCTGCCGCTAAGTCACTTCAGTCGTGTCCGACTCTGCAACCCCATAGACGGCAGCCCACCAGGCTCCCCTGTCCCTGGGATTCTCCAGGCAAGAATACTGGAGTGGGTTGCCATTTCCTTCTCCAATGCATGAAAGTAAAAAGTGAAAGTGAAGTTGCTCAGTCGTGTCTGACTCTTAGCTACCCCATGGACTGCAGCCTACCAGGCTCCTCCGTCCATGGGATTTTCCAGGCAAGAGTACTGGAGTGGGGTGCCATTGCTTTCTCCAATATGTGGGTATAGTTTCTTTCTATTTTTCTAGACATGGTTTATTGGCTTATTTATATCATCATCACACACACACCAAACCTTGATTGCATGTGTCTGGAGGGCAGACCAGAGATTGAGAACAGGAACCTTTATTTTCCAATCTGCATTCCCTACTAATGTGATTAACTATCTAGTTTTGCCCCAGACTGTCCTGATTTTAACCATGACAGTCACGCATTCTGGGAAACTTCTTGGTCCCAGGCAAACCAGGACAGTTGGTCATAGCTCCAAGGAAGTAGCAGCAAAGATAATATTTTCAAGATAGTTGGTTTGAATGAAGGGTAGGCCAGTCTGTTTTACTCTGCATTAAGTTTTGAGAATAATTTCCATCTAAATAATACAGTTGGAGACATTCCTGGTGGTCCAGGGCTTAAGACTTTGAGTTTCCACTGCTGGGGGCATGGGTTCAATCACAGTCCCTGGTTGGGAAATTTAAGATCCTGCATGTTGTGTGATGTGGCCAAAAAAAAAAAAAAAAGACACATGAAGAATCAGTTACTAATTCATGGTACTTAGTAGACATTTAATAAATATTTGCTGACACGGGAAAAATATAATGCCTCAGAA
This sequence comes from Bos mutus, assembly GCF_027580195.1. Lineage (NCBI taxonomy): Eukaryota > Metazoa > Chordata > Mammalia > Artiodactyla > Bovidae > Bos > Bos mutus. The sequence continues at coordinate 72,336,493 of NC_091624.1, read as the reverse complement.
GGAAAACAGATAGTCGACCTGTTAGGCCTCAGATGGAAATGTTAACATTTAAGACATTTCTTCTCATCTCTGAGAACTTCCAACCTAGCAGAGAATTTTTTTTTTTTTTTAATGTACACAGAGAACTTTCTACAGGGCAGAATTTTGAGAAAAGTACAGACAAAATGCTATCAGAGTATAAAGGAGAAGGATGGTATTCTGGAATATTTCATGGAGGAGGTGGCATTTTCATGAGGGCTGGAGGGGAGGGGATTGGATTATGATAGTTAATGGAGGAGAGGAATGGAAGGTGAGAAGGCAAGGAGTGCTATCAGCTTCTAGAAGTTAGAGCAGCCTGAGGGATGAGTGGGTGCCAAGGCTGATAGTCAGAGGGGGGCTGTGGAAACCAAGCTAAGGAACTGGGGCTCCGTTGGAAGGCAGTGGGGCTTCCCAGGTAGTGCTAGTGGTGAAGAACCCACCTGCAAATGCAGGAGACGTAAGAGACACGAGTTCGATCCCTGGGTTGGGAAGTTGCCCTGGAGGAGGAAATGGCAAGTGGCAGCTTTTGCAAGTCAGTGACAGGAATTAGCACAGTTGAACTGTAGAATGATGACAATCACTTATCTCTTATCAATCACTTATCTCTGATGAGTCAGCAAATTCTGTGCGTCCAAAGTCACTCTAAACTGTTAAATTTGGATCTAATCAGACTGTGAATTTGTAAATAAGGCCTTGATCAGGGAAAACATAGCATAATCACACAAAGGTCATCTGGTTTGCCTAAGACCATCCTGGCTTTAACCCTGAAAGTCCTGCATTCTGGGAAACCTCTCGGTTCTGGGCCAACCAGGATAGTTTGTCACCTTAACCTCCAGGGAAGTGGCACTGAAAATAATATTTTTAAGACAGCTGTTCTGAGTAAAGGATATCCCTTTGTATTCTTGGTGAAGAATCCATTCCCCATTGACCTTAATGTGATCACAGAGGTAGCCCTAAACACTGGGTTTTTTTCCAGATTCGTTTGCTCTGTGTACAGCAAGCCCAACGTGGGGGTGCTGAGGTTTGTAGCAGAAAAGTATTTATTCACAAGGCAGTCAAGTAAGGAGATGGGAGAACAAGTCTCAGATCCACTTCCCTGAAGGCATGGGGCGGAGATATTTATAGGATAAAGAAGCAATGAGGTCTTAGGCATGAGGAAAGGTGGTTGGAGGTCAAGGAAATGCCATTGGAGGTTGAGAAAAGGTGAAGTAATCAGTGCTTTACCCAGGCATATCTAGGTTACATGCTTCTTCATAGGGTGTGTGTTCAAAAGTGGAGGTGCCTGGCATGATGTGAGGGTGGAGTTTTTGGCCCTCTGATGTAAAAGAATTATTCATCAGATGTCTGTGCGGACACAGTTTTAGGATCAGTGATCCCAACCAGTCTTAGCCAGCTTGAATCAAACAGGATCCAACTCCATGTTCTTGGAGAATAACTTAAGCCCACCATTACTATCAGTTCAGTTCAGTCGCTCAGTCGTGTCCGACTCTTTGCAACCCCATGAATCGCAGCATGCCAGGCCTCCCTGTCCATCACCAACTCCCAGAGTTCACTCAGACTCACGTCCATCGAGTCGGTGACGTCCTCCAGCCATCTCATCCTCTGTTGTCCCCTTCTCCTCCTGCCCCCAATCCCTCCCAACATCAGAGTCTTTTCCAATGAGTCAACTCTTCGCATGAGGTGGCCAAAGTACTGGAGTTTCAGCTTTAGCATCATTCCTTCCAAAGAAATCCCAGGGCTGATCTCCTTTAGAATGGACTGGTTGGATCTCCTTGCAGTGCAAGGGACTCTCAAGAGTCTTCTCCAACACCACAGTTCAAAAGCATCAATTCTTCAGCACTCAGCTTTCTTCACAGTCCAACTCTTGCATCCATACATGATCACTGGAAAAACCATAGCCTTGACTAGATTGACCTTTGTTGGCAGAGTAATGTCTCTGCTTTTGAATATGCTATCTAGGTTGGTCATAACTTTTTTTCCAAGGAGTAAGCGTCTTTTAATTTCATGGCGGCAGTCACCATCTGCAGTGATTACTATAGTGACCCATAATGTCAGAGGCTTTATCTGTAGGGATGTTAAGGAGTCTTGTGATATATTTCGTAGGCTATGTGAAGCTTGGAGGGTATGCAATTAAGGAAGGGAAAAAGAACAACAACAAAAAAAACTAAAGCAAGCTTAATCAATAAAGGCAGGTTGGAAACAGAGGGATTTTTAACAAGCAATTTCCTTATCTTCTGTTTTGTAAGACATGCTCAGGGATTCCTGGGAGTCAACCGTATGGGTCTTGGTTTCGCTCCCAGTGCTTAGCCTCTGCCTCCTTCACTATTCTTTTTGTGTGAGCCACTGGGGCCAGTCTCCTCCTGCTCAGACCATAGAAGCACACGAGAAGTACCTTTTGAGTTTCTGCTGACAATACTGAAATCAGCAAGGGCCAAGTTTGCAGGGATGAGTTGGAAGGTGAGTTTTGGAGTGAGAATCAGCCCAGGGTTTTAAGGGAGGAAATGGAAAACCCTTTTAACTAGCTGTGGGTGAAATGGTAGTCCTAAACGTGGGAGGAACACTCTTGAGCCTGTTTCCTAGCTCCAGTGACTGGATAGTGGCACATCCCTTCAACCCCTATCCTCATTCTTCCCACTGCACTAGGAGAAGGCTATAATCAAGGCATAGCACTACCCTTGCCTATTGACTCATCATTCTCAGAGATCTTCAAATTTAGTGCTGAATGCATATAGTAACAAGTATAGGGATCATTCTGGTACTGGTTACTCAAGACCAATGAAAAAGCATTTACAGTGTCCAGCTGGTGCTTATTTTTAAATGCTAGCTTCATTTATAGCTTCTAAATATTTCTATTCCTTCATCTTAAAAACTCTTAGAGGACTATAGGAATGATGTGCCTTGCCTTTAAGTATGGTCAGTGCTATAGGTGGTGCTTTCATTTGCTGTGAGTCACTTTCCTGGGTTGGTAATGGATTTGTGTACATCAGTCATTCTCTTAGTCTTGTCTTCCTGGAAACCAGAGGGTTTATGCTCATTACATGGAGCCAGGATGGGTGGCCTGGGTATGGATCCCAGACAGAGCGGAGGGGCAACTGCAGAGGGAATCATTAGTGTGGTGGTGTAACAACTGGATTGATTCCCACATGTCTCTGTCATTTCCAGTGTTCATTATATATTAATTAAAGAGAATGATTTTATCCAAATTGCAAAATTTTTGGCACTTAAACACAATATCTTTTCAGTGTGCTTTTCATAATCACATTGCAAATTCTGCCTCAGTTTAAGAATTGGCACTCATTCGCCTCCCAAAAATGAATGAATGAATTCATCATTCAAGTAATCTGTAGTAAATTCCCATATGGTGTTCATACGGGACCCACAGAGCCCTGAGATGAGCTATTAGCCTAGGAGTCTCACTCCCAATTTCATCCTAGGAGGAAAGACAGACATTAACCAAATAATGACAAAATATCTACTGGGGAAAGTGCTATGAATGAGGGATGAATTGGCTCTTAAGTGCATGAAACGGGGAAGCTGACCTCCTCTACAGGAAGGGACTTTTCCTGAGAAATCAATAACTGAACTGAGCTCTGATGGGTGGTATGGACTCACACAAGTGGGGTGGGGGTTGTGAGTTCCCTTACATTCTATCCAAGGGAAAAGTCCTGGAAAGTGCCTGTGAAAGGGAGAAAATGCTTCATGTTTGAGTAACCAGAAGACACTGTTAAGACCTGTGGTTAAATTTATGTCTGGAGGGCCTAAAGGAAATAACATAAAATAAGATCCTTATGGTGGAAACAGTAGGGATTAAATTTTGTATTAAAAATTTTTGGATTACATTTTAAAAATATAAAAGCAGGGTTTGTTCTTTGGAGAAATATCTAAAATAGTAAAGTACAGAGAAGAAAAGGAATACACCCCAGACACAGACCATTTTTAACATCTTGGCTGTTTTTATTCCTGGTGCTTTTCTTAGGTGTAGGTTTAATAAAGACATTGAAACTACACTGTGCACACTTTTGTATATTGCTGCTTTTTTCTCACTTCTAAGTTATAAGTATCCTTTTATCAGCTACATGATACTCCACCCTGTTTACTCTGTTGAGCAGGCCCCACCCCGGGTTCCAGTCCACATGGAAGAAGATCCATGAAAGGGTCTGCAGTCTTCTGACATCCCACAGAGCTCAGCAACACCTAAACAAGGTCAGGACTTCTGATGAAATGACATCTTTGCTGACAAAATAATATAGGAACTGGGTCTCACAGTCTAGCAGGGGAGATAGACATTAATCAGGTAACTGCAGAAACAAGTATAAAATTGTGATGCTCACCAAGGAGGTACATGGTATCCTGAGAGCGTATGAAAGGGAGTGCTTGACTTGTTTGGCACTCAGGGCAGGCTTTCCTGAGGAAGAGACAGTGGAGCTGCAGTCTGAGCGATGAGTAGCAGCTATTAATACTTCGGAGCACAGGGTGCATCAGGCAGAGGTCCTGAAGTGAGGGGGAGCATGGTCATGTGAGAGGACTTAGAGAAGACAGTGTTTGCCTGGAGCACATTCACTTCCACTCTGGGCAGGAATCCCAGTGCAGGGAAGAATCTGGGAACATGTGTGGTCTATGTGAGCCCACAACAAGGAAGAAAGTTTTCCTCAAAGTTAATCAGGTGTTTTTGACTATTGGACTTTTCTGGGGTTGAGGGGAGTGTTTCCGATCCATAGACAGATATACTCAGTACTCCTCTACAGCAGGTGTACAGCCATTAGCTGTGGCCTGTCACCAGTTTAAACCAATTCAGATGGAAGGTTGACAGTGCACCCCTTAGTTGGGTTTAATTATAACATGTAGTTGAATTGGTCATCTTGACTTATTTAAATGCTGACATATCCTAGATTTATAGGATCATACTTATAAATGAATATTTGTTACCCTAATTACCTGGGTGGTGAATTATTTTATTGCCTGTCTGCAGAGTCATTTGTTTTGCTTTGTTAATTCCAAATCTTTTCAAGTAGGGGAATCCCTTTAAAATGTAAAAGAGGAAGAAAGAAAGGGAGGAGGGAGGGAAAGTGGGAGGGAAGAGGGAAGAAAAAGAAAGGGAGAGAGGGAAAAAAATAGTATCTACATATATACATGTATCATGAACACAATATATATGGCATACACGGGATTCATAGATCTCCTAAATGCAAAACTACGCATGCAATATCATTGACCTATATTACATTATGAGTAATGCAGTTGCTGGATTTGTTTGTGTTATAGGAAGAATCCATCTCTGAAATAAAGAATATCCTCGACAGACCAGGCTACCCTCTGAAGAAATACCGTGCACATGAACAGAAATATTTTTAAGCTGCTGTCCTATGTAAGTAAGCAGCTTAAGTGCTTCTTCTTGATGTGCTAAAACAATTCCAGTTTCCTGCTTTCAGTACAAAGCACCTGGAAAATGTGGTGAACAGGAGTCCAGGAGGAGAGCAGAACTACGTTCTCCCCTCACAGTGTCGTGAGACAGCATGTGTGCGGGGCCGCCAGCAGTCTTATCTCCTCTTTATTCTCGCTCCCCACTCCTTACCTAATGGTCCCGCTTCCAGCTCCTCAGACACGAGCTCTTTCCTGCTATGGGCCCTTTGCACACGCTCTCGTCTAGACTACTTCTTCCTGACTTTGGCTCACTTCTATTTGCCTTTCAGGTCTCATGGCTTTCCATGGCACCCCCCCCCTCTGAGGCACACCTTTGTAGCCTCCTGCAGTTTTCTCTCATTGTTGTTCTATTTCTTTGGGCCGATTGCTTAAAAGTCTGCCCCTTCTACTTGAGTGACACCTTCCTTGGGCCAGGGACTCTTGTTTTCTGACCCACTACTTTATAGCCAGAGTTACAGTGGGGTCCCATTTAACTTGGGTGAACTCAACTGCACCTGCCAGGTGTGTGCCCTGAGCAGGAGCCCGCCTTCCTCTACCACTCTGTCACCACCCTTGCGTTAGATGACCTTCCGCTGTGGTTGGTGCTCAGTAAATATTTTCTGTGAGTGACTGTTGAAATTCAAGTGATGAGGCAATCCTCAAAGTCAGTTGTGTGGTAAGAAGTTGGTCATTTTTGTGGGCTGTCATCATTTTTCACATTTTTTCTTCTTTCCCTTCCTACCCAGGCCCAGCATAAGAATAGTTTTTCCTTATTAAGTGCTTCCTAAGTGCCAGGAACTGACCTAAATACTTCAGTTGTATTAAGTGAGTTGCTATTCCATGATCACAACAGCCCTTAAGAAGTAGGTACTATCACCAGTACCATTTTACAGGTAGGGAAACTGGGGCAAGGAGATGTTAAATGCCTTGCTCAGGGTAACATGGCTAGTGAATGACCTTAGCTGTGATCTGAACCCAAGGGATATGGCTTCAGTGACCATGCTTTTACCCATTAAATTCCATTGTCCTCCAGACCTGGAGCTTGTAATAGGAGAACCCTGGAGAAAAAGATAGTGGAACCCAAGCAGAGTTGGTGGACATTGCCTTTGAGCATCCCCCAGAGGGTCCTATGGTGTTGTATCATGTAGTCCTTCAGTCTAGCAAGATCAAGATAATTACAGATCTTTTTAAAAAATAAAGATGTGTGGGATGACATGCTAGGGTTTCACTGTCATCAGGCTCCTAAAATTCTGATTTATGGGCATTCATGCTTGAAGGCACATGTTGCCTTGCCTAGAGCTGGCCAGGACTCCCTGCCTTTGGCACAGAGGAATGTGAGGACAGCTTGGTAATTTCCCATTTTTGTAGGCTTTGCCTTAGAACGTTCTGCTTGGTAGATTAAAGATGGCTTCTGGTCCACTTAATCTCCCATTTCTAAAATAGTCATCTAGGCATTTATACAGAAGACAACCCACATAATTACCACTTAGGAAACATGGCCCATGTAATTACCAAATGTCAAATTGTGTTGAATTTCATCATGCTAACATCAAGTTACCTAAAGCCCTGAACTAGCTAGTATGTGGACCCTGATGTGAGGGGATAAAGAGAAGGTAAGAAAAGAATTAGTAAATTCTGTCTTAGGAAATAGGTTTCCTTCAGCCTTGTATTGTGATTTATTGGTTTGTTTTCCTTATGAAAACTCTCCCAAGAAGGAGACAGAGGGCTGGAGGGGAGACTGAGCAATGGTACCAACTCTGCCTGCCGAGTGTCCCATCCCTGTGAGTGGCTCCCATGATCCCAGCTGCCACCACTATGGCCGGCCTGAAGCAGGAGCCAGTCCACTTACAATGATCCCAACTCAAGGGAGGGCAAGGAACTCAGGCCCTGGAGTCCTCAGACACAGATAAGAATTGCAGCACAAAGAGCTCTCTAAAATTACAGAGCAAAAAGGAAATAAACCAAGAAAAGTGGGTGAGGAAGGGACAACAGTGAATTAAAATGCTGCTTTCTGATTCTGTCATAGTTCGTTAGGCCTCCAGCTCTAAATGGTATGGCTGGAATGGCTTCTTCTAACCTCACCCTCTCTGCTGGCAGGCAGGACCCACTTTACTTCCTCCCACAAGGGTCCTTTCACCTCTGTTACAATCAAAGCAACAAAACAAACCAGCCTACAGATGCCAGGCTCCAACCTTGGGGGCCCGCCCTCTCTGATTTGGTCACCAACTTCAAAGGGATTTTTCATTTGATGGCTTGTGGGGATTCACACAACAGAAAACAACACACTTCCCTTCATTCCAGGGGCTCCTGGTCCTGTCAGAGTCTAACAGACCACACAGGCAGTGGCCTTGCACACAAATCCCATGGCAGATTTCTGGGTTGGCAGTCCTTAGTGAGCAATAGAGTCATCTGGGGGCTTTGAAAAATGCTGATGCCCAGGCCCGACTCCAGACCACTTAGCTGGAATCTCTGTGGGTGGTGCCTGGCATCAGTTTTCTTTATAAGGTTCTTCAGGGGTAATACACATTTTAGGACTAAGAATCTCCACAGTAGGCTGCAAGAGCTTTGAGGATGGGGGGATTTGGAACACCCTCAGATTTTATACTGGCCCCCTCCACGCTCAAAAATAATTGTTCCATGGAATAGAATTAATTTGGGCATATTTAACAGTTCTGCTCATTAACATCTAGCAGTTTCTACACATCCACTATATGCCAAGGACTATACTTGGAGAAGGAAATGGCAGCCCACTCCAGTACTCTTGCTTGGAAAATCCCATGGATGGAGGAGCCTGGTAGGCTACAGTCCATGGGGTCACAAAGAGTCGGACACAACTAAGCAACTTCACTACACTACTAAGGACTATATTATTCAGAATAACACTAAGAAGTAGATACTCTGCTTGTCATCATCCTGATATTCTAGAAAGAGCCCAGGTAACTTGCCCAAGGTCACACAGGTATTTGTCTTGCTAACCTAATATCACCTCATTCTGGGAGTGTGGGAGAAGAGGCTGCACAGCAAGGTTGGGATTGAGTGAAGTCATTTTCTTCTCCTTGCTTGTGTTGGTTGATTGCCTTCTTCTTAGTGCCACATAGAGTGTGTCAAGTGTCTTCACATTTCACAGGGGAGACTGAATGAAAGCTGCAGGAGTATCATGAAGAGCTCACTGAATGAGCCAACTGAACAACCGTTTTTGTTCTGTGTATCAAACCACCAGTGTCTGACCCCTTTAAATCAAACCTGTACCCAGTCTCTTGTAACCAGGTAAGAGTCACTGATTAAAGTGTTTGGGGCTCATGTTTTCTTGTCAAGCTGGACTATTTGTGTTTCAGTTTGTATGTTTGTTTTGAGCTTGAAATAGAAAGTAGCAATAGTTGGGTGGCAGGTTCTTTTCCATTTGGAAAGCACTTCTTAAAATTCTGATGAAAATGTCAAGATGCCTTTTCAGATGTTCCTTATTTTTGGCAGTGGATATGTTCTTGAAATGTTCTTTTTTTCCCCCCTCCTTCCTCCTTTTTCCCTTCTCCCCTCTTGCCCTCAGCTCTCCCCCACCTCTGTTTCCCTTCTCTTGACTTCCCGTCCTGTCCTTTCCCCATTCCTTCCCTTTCCTCTTACATTTTCCATGAGCTCGAGGAAGCTGCTATTTAGAGGAATAATCTGATATATCCTCCAGAAAAAAAAGACTATCATTCTGATTTTCCATGTTTGGTAAATCCATTTTCTGTGTATGTGTGTGTGGTTGTTTGCTTTTTAGCATTAGGCTTCATTTATTTATTAACATAAGATCCTGAAAACCTTGGAAGAGGGAGCATTGTTTTTGGAGAATTCAAGTCTTGCTTTAAAGGTTTAGTTTCTAGGATACATTTATAAGATGAGGCTACTTTCTTTAGATTGTATTTTAAACTACTCCTTCTGTTACCTGGCTTCCCTGGTAGCTCAGATGGTAAAGGGTCTGCCTGCAATGCAGGAGACCCCGGTTCAATCCTTGGGTTGGGAAGGTCCCTGGAGAAGGAAATGGCAACCCACTCCAGTATTCTTGGAAAATTCCATGGACAGAGGAGCCTGGTAGGCTACAGTCCATGGAGTCACAAATAGTTGGACATGACTGAGTGACTTCACTTTCACTTTTCTGTCACCTACCCCTCCTTTTTTTCTAGCAATTCTTAATAAATTTATAAGAGGAAAATAACCTCCTTCAAATATTTCTTTGAAAGAGCTACACTAAATTACATTTCTGCTTTGGCAGAAATGACTGCAAAAACCTTTATGAAATGCTTACCCAACTTGAGGAGCAAGAAGAGGATGGAGATGAACTGAAGTAGAGGTTTATCTTTGTGGGTCTGCAGACCCAGAGAAGAGAGGGCCTGAAAGCAGAAAGCTTTGTATTCCCATCATACTGTAATCTGAGTGTTTTCCTCTCCCATGTCCCAAAACCCTTTCAACTTTTACAAGATTCAATGAAAATCAAGTTTTCTTCTCTCATTAGGACCACAGGAATTTGTTCATTATGAAAATTAGGAAAATGAAATTAAAAATTAAAGGAGAAAAAAGTCCAAAAGCAGAAATAAAACTAAATTCATTTATCCCCTTCTCAGAATTTCAGCCTAGTAAAAGTATGCATGCATGCATGCTCAGTCACTTAAGTCGTGTCTGACTCTTTGCCACCCTATGGACTATAGCCTGCCAGGCTCCTCTGTCCATGGGATTCTCTAGGTAAGAATACTGAAGTGGGTTGCTATGCCTTCCTCTATGGGATCTTTCTGACCCAGGGATTGAACCCACGCCTCCTGCATCTCCTGTATTGCAGATGTATTCTTTACCCACTGAGCCACTGGGAAGCAACAACAAACACTTCACCCTTGGAAAAGAGAGATATGCGTAAATTACACCTGCTTGTGTGTTCTCAGTGTGTCTGAAACTATAGTTGTCAATTTATTATTTTGAGGTCTAGTTAGTCATCAGTAATAAAAAAAATACTATATTACATTAAGACTATGGTACAGTTCTCAGAAAAGGGCCGCTTGGGAAGGCCATAAGCAGCTGAAGGAAATCAGTTCTAATGAGTCGGTATTCCGTAGCAGTTATTGTTTAGGTATACACTGTAACACTTGTTCAGTTTTTTTTTTTTTTAATGGTTTGAGCATAGCTCCTTAACTCAATTTAGGAGTAAGATCTTAAATGCCCATTCTTATTTAGAGTCTTTTTGTTACCTTTAACAAATCAATCTGCCTTTTGCTTACTTTCTGATCTGCTAACTCCATCATTTAAGTCATTCCTATTTTATCTTTTTGTTTCTCAAGGAGTTATTTCAGTTTTGAGGAGTCATGTTAGGGCCAGGATTGCAGCAGGATTTTGCTTTTGGAATATATAATAATATGAATAATCTTGTGATACATTAGGGTTCAGATTACTTTGGGAAGATTTGTGTCACTAAATGTAATAAAAATCTCCAGCTGTCTTGCTTCAGTTTATTATTCCTTTCTTGACTTTCACAGTTGCAGATCTGTCAGAGCCTGGGCCATATTTTGCAAGCTTGTTTCACAGGGTCTGGGTTTAAAGAGGTTCCTGGGAAAATCTCCTTGGCAGAGCCTGGGCCCTCCAAGCAGAAGCTGCTGTACAATGAGGCCATCTCCCCATAGTCGCCTGACTGACCCAAAGTTAGCTGAAGCCTATAGGCCCTGAACTATAAGTAAGATTTTTAAAATGGAGAGTGTACATGGTAGTCTAACATAAAAGAAGTCAGTCAATTTTAAATGTATAACTGGGGAGGACTGATGAATTATGTATGCAAGTTCACCTAACCCCTGAATGCCTGGCCATACTTACTAATATTCAACGCTGTTCTCAGTTAGTTCCCTTAAGGAAGCCCTCTGATCTCTCAGAGCAGCAGGAAGAAAGGACATGGCCACCAGTCCATGTTTGACCAGTGAACCTCTAATACCACCTGACGGTACTGCTGTCCTTTCCTGAATGGGGGGCCCATTCCAGCACTCCTGGGGGACATGCAGGTCTTGGAGAGAACTCCCTCCCCCTTCCCAAGGACTGGGAACTCTGCAGACAGTGAGCAGAGCTGCAGCCCTCAGGCTCCTCAGGTCTGCTCCCCTCGCTCTTCCACACAGGGTCTCGGGGTAGCAGTAGTTTGGTCATCAAAGGAGAGAGTCTGTGCTTTACTTCACCCTCAAAACCAGGAAATCTGGCAAAAGCAGGGTCAAGTCTAGGACAGGAGCTTTTCTCTGGTGCACATGGATGGCTGGATTGTTGGAGTTTCTTCAGCAGTCTGAAATCTCACCCTTGGGATTCTTTATCTTTAGAGTGATCCTGCAGCACCCCTGTAAGTCCATTTTTATATTGATAGATATACATTTATATATTTCTCTTTCTTTTGTCCTAATTTTATTTTAAAAGTACCCTGTAGCACATTGTGTAGTTTCAGCCCTCCTTGTCATTTGCCGTGAGGATCACCTACTGGGATTAATTCATTTGCTCTCTGTGGTGACCACAGCTTTGCCTCTCAAGATCCTTTGGGCAGAAGGAATACAACATATTCTCTGGTAGGGTTTGCTTTGTGTGTGTGGAAGGCTCCTCTCAATTCCAGGAGCTCTGAGGTGGCAGCCCTGAGGGCCACCGTGCCTGCCTAGAGGTGGTATGTACATGGAACCTGCCAGGCTGCTCCAGAGGAGAAGGCAGTGGCAACCCACTCCAGTATTATTCTTGCCTGGAAAATCCAATGGACGGAGGAGCCTGGTAGGCTGCAGTCCATGGGGTCATGAAGAGTCAGACACGACTGGGCGACTTCACTTTCACTTTTCACTTTCACTCATTGGAGAAGGAAATGGCAACCCACTCCAGTGTTCTTGCCTGGACAATCCCAGGGACGGGGAGCCTGGTGGGCTGCCGTCTATGGGGTCGCACAGAGTCGGAGACGACTGAAGTGACGTAGCAGCAGCAGCAGCACCAGGATTAGGGTTGTCAAATGAAGAGAAAGGCAGGAGACCCCTGGTAAGGCAGAGTTCCCTCTAAGGTAAGAGGGCTGAAACATATGATGGGTCTTGGGCCTTTAGTTTGTGATTGGTTGGAGATGCTTTTGAACCAGTCAAGGTATGTCGCTGCGTGTCTTGCTTAGCCTGAGTGAGGTGGAGTGATTTATTCTAAGTTCTTCCACAGAGGCCAGTGCAATGGCAACTTGAGGAGCTTGGGGGAGCTGTAGTCTTTTAAAGACCTTATCAGCTAACTTTGGGAGACCTGGAATCCCAGGAGAGAAATGGAGTAGATTTTTTCCTTCTTCCTGCTCCCTCTCTCTCTCTTTTATTCCTGTATTTAGTGCCTCAGTTTACCAGGTGCTATGTCAAGTGCCTCCCAAGGGCATTTAGTAGGTGTTAAGATTCAAGGTCCTGGAATGAGAGCACTTGGATATGAATCCCGGATTTGCCCATTTACTGGCTGAGTGACTTGGGCAAATAACCTAAACTTTTGTGTGCCTCAGTGTCCAACTGTGGGAAATGCAAGCAATATTAACATCTGTTTCATAATGTCATAAGTAGACGAGTAAACACATTTAAAACACTTCAAATCAGTACCTGGCACAAAATAAGCACACAGTAAGTGTTAGCTGTTGCTATTCTCATCTCATGTAATTACTGTGGATGGCATCCCCTCCTCCCCACCCACCAACCCCACTTTCTTTTTTTTATTGCTGAGGACACTGATTCTTAGAAAAGCAGAGTGTCAAAGCCAGTTTCCAAACCCTGGTCTGTCTTGTCTCCAAATCTCATGCTGTTTCTGCTACGTTCTGCCATCTCTTAATTGTTGCCTGTTTGTCTCCAAGGCTGGTGGATGCTGAATAATTCAGCCTAAAGGGTTTGTCAAATATGAGTCCTTCATTAGAGTGAGAGGGCAACTAAGGTCTCTCAACAGAAGTTGGAATGAGGTTAACCACTTCTTGTTTAGGCCAGCAAGAGATGCTTTCTGCTCTCATTTCCTGTCATTGGAATATTATGTTTGTAAATAGCACTTTTACCCCCCTCATCCCACCCCAAAATAAACAAATATCCCTGTTTCTTTTCCCCCAGGAACTGACACTTACTGAGATTGGTGTCTTGGACTGAAGTAAATATCGCACCTATTTTAGTGGGATGACTTCCAGGAACAGACTGTGTATAATAGGTGTCGTTGTTGGATTCATGGCGAGAACTCGTCATGAAAGCTCATTTGTCCTTGCAGGAGGGGAGTTCAACATGGCCAATGATGACATCCTTTGTTCATTGACTCATGGTCCCACCTAGCGCTGACAATTAACTGATTTTGCAGCCTTGCATGCAATCACTGTATTTAGTAATATTCTGTGCCGTGTAGGGTATGGGATGAGTTATGCTAAGGAGTGTAAGATGCAACCCTGCTCTCCTAGAGTCTCTGGACTTAACAGGGCAATGAGATGTTTCACATGTGACTATCAAAAGGTATTGCAAACTCAAACATCTTCATAACCAGGCAGGATTTGTGACTGTCAAGGCAGTGGGGTTTGAAATAATGATGAGTGGTAGGGTCTGGGGAGAAATGAAGAGTGTAACTCCATCCTCCCTGACCTCCCACAAAATATCCAAATTCTTCAGATTCAAATCTAAAACAACAAAAGGCTCTATGGTCATGTGAAGCTAGTCTGAAGCTGAATATTGCCCATGGCCACCAGTTTTGTCTCTTATTTAACAACATGAGATAATGACATTTATTTACAGTGAAGTTTGTAGAACTCAATTTCATTATGTAATAATAAGTCTCATGTTGATTAACTTAATAATATAAGGCAATATCTGATTATGTACTAAGAAGTTGCTATTTCTTTAGGTTCCATGTAAGAAATGATGAAGTCTTGGGACTGAGGGCCAAGAATTTATTTTTGACATTAAGGAATAGGAAGACCAGGTGAAGAAGAGGTTTGAGAGAAGCAAGGAAATTGGAATCTAATGAAGGATGTGTGTATGGAGCACATATCCTCCAGGGATGTCCTCTGAAGTGTCTTAAATATTAGGCCTGATATTTTAGGCTTTGTGCTGAAGACAATAAGAAGCCACTAGAGTCTGGGGATGAGAAAGCAGACCATTAACTTGATGAACTTTTTCAGGGTGGTTTGGGAGTGCACAGAAACTGGTGGCAGGGAGACTATAATAAAGCCATTGAAGAAATCTGGAAAATAGGAATATAAGCCTGGATGGAGTGGGAGGGTCATAGAGATGAAAGTGTTAGTCACTCAGTCATGTCCGACTCTTTTCAACCCCATGGACTGTAGCCTGCCAGGCTCCTCTGTCTATGGGATTCTCCAGACAGGAATACTGGAGTGGGTTGCCATTCCCTTCTCCAATAGAAATGAAAGAAATTCATTATACATTGAGGACAGAAAGAAATGACCAGGCACCTTATTTTAATGGTGCCTTAATAATGTGTGGGAAGGAGGGGGGAGTCTGGCTCCTTTAAGGAAGAAACAATTAAATGAGCTGGACCAGGGCTGAGTTGCAAAGTGAAAGAGAACTATTTAATCATCAGGAGTGAAGTATTGATTGAAAGAGTAATTAATCTACAGGTATGAGGACACAATGTCCTTCATTTTGTAGATTCACATTCTTCCTAATGTGAGGCAAGATGAACCCAGGACTAAGAGAATAAAATTGGTGGGCAGGTAAAACCTTCTGGGGAGGGACTTTTTTCATGGTGCCTTTTTGGCAGTAGGGACAGAATGGGGAAGACTTAGAATTCCTTGGGGGTGGGGTGCATATGCTCAGAGGCAATGGGGGACCTCTCTTGGATGTAGTTGGTTTTTCCCTCGGAATCTTATCCCTATTATGAATTTTTCATTGTTGTAAATAGAATTTAGAGGATCATCAAGATACACATTGTTCATTCAAGAATTAATGGGAAGAGAAAATGCAGAAATGTACCACATCCAATTATTCATGTCCAAATAGAGGCCAAGTCTTGCACCACCCACTTCACAAAGAGGCAGCATTATCACTCACAGACAGGCTCCCATGTGAAGCTCCCACCAAAGCAGAGGGATTAGAATAAGTGAATGAACCTGTTTAGATCTTGCTTGTGCCCTCGAACCTCCAGGGGTCAAAGAAGGAGGAAGTTGCTGTGATCCTAGGTTACAATGAAAATAATGGTGATTTTTAAGACACAATTCCTAATTTAGGAAACAGAGATTACAGAAGACATTTACAAAGTTGTTTTTGGGTAAGTTCAGTTTAAAGGATGCTGGAAAGGCCACAGGGGAAAATGTTCAATAAAAGCTGGAAATGTGGATCTGAAGTTTGGCTGTTGTAATAGTGCTGCAATGAAGAAGGAAATACAGACATCTCTTTGAGATAGTGATTTTGCTCCTTCAGATAAAAACCCAGGAGTGGAATTTCTGGATCATATGGTAGTTCTATTTTTTAAATTTCCTGAGGAATCTTCATACTTGCTGTACCAGTTTACATTCCTACCAACGGTATACAAGGGTTCCATTTTCATTGTTTTGATTTACATTTCTCTAATGATTAGTGATGTTGAGTGCCCTTTCACGTACCTGTTGGCCAATTGAGTGTCTTCTTTGGAAGAATGTTAATTCAGGTTCTCTGCCCATTTTTAGCTGGGTTATTTAGGGGTTTTCGTTTGTTTGCTATTGAGTTGTTTGAATTCCTTGTATATTTTGAATGTTAACCCCTTGCAGATAGAGGGTTTACAGATATCTTCTCCTATTCCATAGGTTGCTTTATATTTTGTTGATGGTTTCTTTCGTTGTGTGGAAGCTTTGTAGTTTGATGTAGCCCTGCTTGTTTATTCTTGTTGTGTTTGCTTTTGGTGTCAGATCCAAAAAAATCATTGTGACGATTGATCTCAAAGAGCTTTCCCCCCATGTTTTCTTCTAGGAGTTTTATGTTTCGGGTCTTATGTTCAAGTCTCTAATCCATTTTGAGTTGATTTTTGTTGCTATAAAGTAAAGGTCCAGTTTCTCTCTTTTGTATGTGGCCATCCCAGCACCATTTATCGAGGAGACAATCCTTTCCCATTATAAGTTCTTGGCTCCTTTGTTGAAAGTTATTTTTTTGTTTTTTTTTTTCACAGTTGCTTTGACTATTGGAGGTCTTTTGTTGTTCCATACAAATTTTAGACTTATTTTTATTTTAAGACTTATTTTAGACTTATTTTATTTTAATGGAAAAATACCATTAGAATTTTGATAGGAAGTGCATTGAATCTGAGAATAGCTTTGGATTGCAAGACATTTTACAGTATTAATGATTCCAGTTCATGAACATTGAATATCTTTTCCTTTGTCTCTTCTTTAATTTTATCAATGTTTATGGTTTTCACTGTATAGATCTTTTACCTCTTTGGTTAAATTTATTCCTAGGAATTTTTTTCTTTTTGTACTGTTGTAAATGGATTATTCTATTAATTTCTTTTTCAGTAGTTTGCTGTTAGGGTATAGAAACACAGCTGATTTTTGTATATTGATTTTGTATCCTGCAACTTCACTGAATTTGTTTATTAGTTCTAATAGTTTTTTGATGGACTCTTCAGAATTTCCTATATATAATATCATTTCATCTGTAAACAGAGATAATTCTTAGAGGGAAAGTTTTAGCTTTTCATTGTTGAGGATATCAGTTGTAGACTTGTCATATATGGCCTTTATTATGTTGAAGTATGTTCCTTCTATCCCAATTTGTTGAGAGTTTTTATCATGAAAGGAATTTTATCAAATGCTTTTATGCATGTATTAAAATCATATGATATTTATCCTTCATTTTGTTAATATGGTGTATCACGTTGATTGCCTATGTTGAACCATTCCTCACATCCTAGGGATAAATTCTTCTTGGTTATGGTATATGTTACTCCTAATGTGCTTTTGAATTTGGTTTGCTAATCTTTTATTGCCTCTGTTTTCAGTTTTTGCCTTTATTTTCATCAGGGATATTTACCCATAATTTTCTTTTAATGTTCTTGTCTGGCTTTGGTTTCAGGGTAATGCTGGCTTTGTAAAATGAGTCTGAAAGTCCTTCCCTCCTCTTCTATATTTTGGGAGAATTTGAGAAGGATTGGTATTAATTCTTCTTTAAATGGTTTGAGGAATTCACCAGTGAAGCTATTTGGACTTGGACTTTTCTCTGTTGGAAGGTTTTGGTTATCCCTGCTTTCTTTTGGTTTCCATTCGATGGAATTTTTAGGCATTTTGAAGCAACATTTCTCAGTGGTTAGCTACACAGTCTTTGGAAGCAGATTTGTGTCCCAACTATGAGATCTTGGGAAGGTTACTTAACCTCTCTAAGCCACAGTTTTCTCATTTGGAAAATGGAGGATAGAAATATTCCTGCCTTAGAGAAGTATTGAGAAGAATAAATGAGATGAAACATTTAAAAATATTTACTGCATGCCATACATGTAGTTAACACTTGATAAGTATTAACAATGGTTGTTATTTTTCTTAATAATCTTAGACCACTCCAGATTTGAGTTAGAATTAATATCTAGCACTCCTGGCCTTCTTCGACTTTTAATACCTGGTAAAGAACGTTGAATATTGGGGCCAAATTGCTATGCTGTCCAACAGTTGTTTGATTCTGGGCAAGTTACTCAACTTTTCTGTACAGTTTCCTCATCTGTAGAAAGAAGATAATTATAGTAGCTACTTCATGAGGCTGTTGAGATTAAATGAGTTAATATTTGTTCAGTGCCAAGAGCAGTGCTTGCCACACAGTAACTGTTAGGCAAGCATTTGTCAGATAAATAAAAATGAGGTTCCTCTGTGTTGTGAGTGGCTTTTTTGTTTCTGAAGTCATAGGATCCAATCCTTTGCTGCATTCATCCTGGCACAGAGAAAACTCCTAACTCAGTGCCTGCAGCAGTTAGATATTAGGTCAGCATCTTAAAAGAAACTGGAGCTTTATTTGCCTTAGAGTGTCCTCTCTGTGAAAGGTCACGGTACCTGAGAATAGGGTAGGTGTCTTCCTGGAGTGATACAGGAGTAAACTTCCCTGAGGCCAGAAATGCAGGCTCAGTGTCCTGTCAGCCGGAGTCCGTCTTACTGTTTGTACTTCATTGCAGGTGGCATGTTTTACGAACTTAACTGGCCTCTCCTGCCTTCAGTTCACGTGTGCTTATTGTGAAGTTGACACATTCTTGTCTGTCTTAACCTTTCTGACAAAATGAGGAAATTGAGGAATTAAAGCCAGTTTGGCCTGCTGGGAAGACAAAAGGAAGTTTTGGTAAGGATCAGCCAGTGTGCTCTGTTGCTAATCAACACTGCTTTCACTCATAATGATGAGTTCCATTAGCACTTCTCTGACACTTGGCAAGACCACCCACCCCCACCCCACTGGCTTCCTAGAGACCCAGATATTTCATTATCTTTGGATTCATTTGGGGTAGCCCTTCTCCCCGCAAAAGATCTCAGCTCAGACAGACCTTTCTGCTGGCCTCTGATTATTCTTGTCAAGCTAAAGTGATGACCTTGGAAACACAACACAGGGACTCTTTAAATGAAAGTTACATTGGAATTCTTGGAGGAAGGTCAAAGTCATCCTTGATGTGCATTCTTTCTATAATCTAAATCTACACCTATATCTAAAATCTAAAATGCTTTTAGCATTTTGTGAAGGCATGTCCATGAAATGAACCTATGTGATGATGGAGTTGTGCCTTTTCTCCCGGGGCTGCCCTCTCAGGACCATTCAATTCATTTCAATCAGTCTTGTCTTTACCTTGGAAAACAAACCTTTCTAGAGGGCCTGGACAAGATAAAGCAGACCCTGGTTGGTGCCAAAACTCCAAGCTTTTCATTGCTTCCCCAGGAAGGCAGACCTTTGTTTCTGAAATACCCAGATGATGCAGCCCTGCTTTGCATTCCCTCAGATGCCCTAAAATGAGGAAAGAGACTGTGATATCCTTGAATCCCTACTGATAGCTTTCCTGTTGGCGTGAGTCATGGAGGAATGGCAGCAGGAAAATTGAGGTGGTGGGTGGAGTGGGGTTGGGATTCACACACTCGTGCTCAGGACTTTGGTTAAATCCACATTTTAGTTTCAGGTTTTCTTTGCCCCCATCTGTTGATAAATGGCACTTTTGTGGGGCAAGCTCCTCTCCAGGTAGTATCCTAGTTCTGTTCTCCTGAGACAACAGCTTATTATCTTCAGGCTGGTGAGGCCTTCTAGGAATCAGTGGAACGCCTCTAGATGAGGCCATTGCTTTCCCTTCTCCTTTTCTCCAACCAGAATAACAGACGTGATATTGATTTCATCTTGGCTGTGGAAGTTCACTAATAACTGTTCTGAACTTTGTAATATCTTAAAATTGGCAGATGAAATGGAGATTTGTAGATGAAACCACAAGTATCTCTGTAATCCTGGAGAGAGAGCCTCTGAATCAGATGACACTGGTTTTTCCTAGTGAGAAACAAATGGGACATTGATTGTGTGCTTAGAGCTTATTACTTGCTTAGGAGCTTGGTGGCATTATTTAGCCTAGGCCATTGAGAAATGTCCCTAGTCATCTCCATCCATGGTTAATAATTTCATACATTTAGAGGCAGTCACTGAATTCAATACATTGTTCCCAAGGTTAATTTTACAAGAGCTGCTTCTGGTTGTTTATATTATACGGCTTTCACTTAAAAATCTAAGATTGCAGGTGAGGGAGGCACATTTACTAGCATTGTTGTCATTGTTTAGTCACTAAGTTGTGTTTGACCCCATGGACTGTATCCCACCAGGCTCCTCTGTCCATGGGATTATCCAGGCAAGAATGTTGGAGTGTGTTGCCATTTCCTTCTCCAGGGGATCTTCCTGACCCAGGGAGTGAACCTGCATCTCCAGCATTGGCAGGTGGATTCTCTACTGCTGAGCCACCAGGGAAGCCCTTTACTAGCATATGTGTATTAAAAAGCCCCCTGTGGGACCCAGAACAAAGTGAATGTCCAGCAGATGGGGACAGTCACATATTTACAAGCTGAGATGGCAAAAGAGAACTGCATGTCATACT
Organism: Bos mutus; assembly: GCF_027580195.1. Lineage (NCBI taxonomy): Eukaryota > Metazoa > Chordata > Mammalia > Artiodactyla > Bovidae > Bos > Bos mutus. The sequence continues at coordinate 72,316,057 of NC_091624.1, read as the reverse complement.
CCGGTTTCAGGACACATGAAGGGGTGCTACATGAATGTACATTTCTGCCTCACACACGCATCCTGAGTATCTCAAACCTCTCAGTGTTTCAGGCCATAGAAAAAAGATTGTGAACACTTATTTTTACTTAGCCCCTATATGATACCTTACAGGAGAAGATATTCTAAGTCTTTTACTATTTAAAGGAAAATGTCGCATTTTCAAAATGGGGTTTGGGAGTTATTTACTAAGTCTCACTAGGTTGGATGTTCTGTTTGCTTTAATAACCCAGCTAACATCAGGTGGTGAGAATAACAATCTCACTAAGGAGTTGTATAGTTGGGTATTTTATCTCACGTTGCCAAAAGAGAAAACTTCTGAATTAGTTTGGCCAGGTAGTGCTAAGCACTTTTATGAGATTTTCCTCTCAGCAGGACCAAGGGAGCTGTCCATTCCTTTGTTTTCTGTCACAGACCAGTGAGTCCAACAGCAGAACGCTGCCACGACTCAGGTTCTAGGCAGGACTACGACGTACCTTTAAAGAGCTCTTTGAATACAGCCTTGTGTTCTTTGTAGCCACATTTCACAGGGCAGGATTGGTCCTTAACTATCATATTGAGCTAAGACTGTCTCCCATTATAGTAATTTCGAACCAAATTCTACGTTCCCTTTCACCTCAGTCATAAGCTTGGGCCGTCTGTCCCTAATGGCACTGTCACGTCAGCCTTATAACCCACTGATTAACATGAACGGCCAGCTTACTCTTCCTCCGTCTGTGCTTTTTCATTCTCGGGCACAAACACAGCTTTGGAAACAACAATCTGGGTTCAGTCTGAATCAACTGACCAGGTCTTTCCCTTCCCACACTCATCAGAGGGAATGAGATAAAAAGAACAGATAAAGGAAGAAAAGGCAGGGAAGAAAGAGTGACGGCAATGTTTATTGAGACAGAAATGGAACATTGTTCTCTTTTATGAGTTAACTGCACAGTGTGTTAAGAGGCTGGGTACAAACTCACTCCAAAATAAGGATGACCTGCAGTTCACGAACAGCTCTGTCAGCTCTAGTACCTCAAGTTGGAGCAGCCTGCCAAGGGGCTTGAACCATTCAGCCCAAGATAAGTTGCTGATTCAGCTGAATTTACATTTACTTCCTATAAATAACACCAACATTAGCAGTTTAAAATTCACATTTAATCACAGGTCCATTTTATGTTTACATGATCATTTGGTATCATTCTCTTAAAGATTTCAGGTGCAGGTGGTCAATACAGAACTTTTTTAAAAAAAAAAAAAACTATTCCATGATCTTTGGCACAGTTTCTGGTTTCTTAGCTAGGCTTAACTTGGCTATGCAGTACTGCAGAAACAGGACTATTTTGGATCTTGGTGTAACTATAAGTTTATGTTAAGCATTATTTACAAGATGAGAGCCAAGCACAGACTTTAATACAATGTCCTCACAAATGAACAGAAGAATGACAGGCATCGGATTTTAATGAGCAGGGGCTGAGACTACTAGACTACTAGTTAGAACCATCTTCCCTGGAAGAGGAGACAAGTTTCGTTCAATGCAAGAATTCCCTGAACCACTGATACCAATGTCTCATGTCACAGGATTTACTTTGCAAGAATCCAGGGTAGGGACAGTGCTTTTCTGGCCAGTATGGCTTACACGATCCATCAAACCTATATTAAAATACAACTTAGCTGGTAGCTTTGCCAATGTTATTTGGGTCTGATGGGTAGAAAAAGGCAAAGTACTGTCATTTTATGTGGGTATAATTGACCTTGGAGGAATTATAGTTGGATAATATAATTATTAAACACATCCAGCTGGATAAAAACCCACCCAGCCTTATATGAGTGACACATTTGTGTATCAGTTCAGTTCAGTCCAGTTCAGTCGCTCAGTCATGTCCGACTCTTTGCGACCCCATGAATATAGTCTTATGTAGAGCTGATACAGATTGCCTCCCAGCAGTAGTATCTTGGAAGCTCTAAATTAGTGGCTGTGCTACCAGAATGTGTCTCTGCTTTGGGGCTGATACACAGACATGAGACAAACAACTAGCATGATTTCTCATTCTAGTAGTGCTTATGAGAGAGGAGTTCTGATTAAGCCCCAAAACCGATCTGGATTGCAATCATAGTTATTATTCAAGTACAAGGAGAGCGCTTTATTTCACATTGAGAGTTCAATTCTGACCTTTGTCTGGCAAATTATATGAAAATAATAAATATATACATATATATATCTCTAGCTCTCTACTGAACAGTGGGTCAGTAGTTACCAGCATCCCCATACAGTACATCGAGAAAAAGAAATCTCTTCTCCCCAAATCTCACACCCATCTTAAAACTGTTATTGCAGAACTGTGCTGGTCTGTTTTCTTTCAAAGTAGTTCCTTTGAAATTGGCTGGAGATGGGTTCAAAATGGACAATTTGGCACATTAACTTTGTTGGGGGGGGGGGCGCTGTTGTTTAGCTTCATTATAATCTATACAAATGTGAGAGGTCAAAGGAAATCCATGGCAATAGAAAGCCCGAGTAAAAATGTGTAGTCGATGACAATATATATATATGTATATTTTTAAAAAACCCAAAACACTGGTCCGTGCATGAGAAAGCAATTTCTCTTTCACATCTATTACCTAATTAAAACAGTTATGTCTATTCTATGTACTTCCCAATTCTGTCTCTCATAGACTTTAAAAATTCCAGATAATACAGCTTTCCTTTTAATCAGTTTCCTCTCATCTTACTCACCTCCAAATCCCAGTACCTGGTGAGCAAAAGCTGTGAATCCAAATATAGAAAATAATCTGGAGGTCTGTATCAAATCAGATGTACAGTTGGCTGTTAGTGTTTTCCTTATTTAATGTCTGAATTTGCTAAGAGATGACTCTCCTGGAGAGGTCCTTCACCACCCCCAGTCTTCTGAAGCCAGAGGCCCTAGAACTGTGAGGTCTGGGTGAACGAGATGGTATCGGACTTGTCGACGGCAAAGCCTCCGTTGACGTAGGACTTCTTGGTGTCTGAGTCCTCATTGTCGAGTGCTGTGGATTCCAAGGTGAAGGGGTTCACGATGTTGACCTCCGATGAGACATCCATTTGCTCCAACTCCTTCTTGGAGAGCTTCTCCACAATGCCAGTCCCAAAGGCATCTCCAAGGACATTCACCATGGTCCTGAACCGGTCCCTGGGGAGGACAGAAGGTGAGTCAGACACGAAGCCCGGGTTTCACTTTCCTTCGAGTTGGAGACAGGAAAGGACCTGAGGAATTCAGTTATAAATTCAGCAAACCACAGAGGATGCTTCTCAGGGCTGGCTAACCAGAGGCCCCCCACTTCACAGGCCTGGATCAGGGGCTGTCTCTAAAGGCACAAAATGAGCGCACAGGCTGCCCCGGGTCCTCGTCAGTCACGACGCCCCCGAATCCAGCATCATCTCCTAAATTCCCTCCTTTCCTCCCAAAGAAATGTGAACACAATCTCCACAGATATTTGTGGGGAGGGTCAGGATTCATTAGTCTTTAACCCTAGCCTCTGTCTTGTGTGCATTTCTCAGCTTTCTCTTGGCTAAGGTGAGAGAACCTGGATATTTTGTGGGGTGGTGTGTGTGTGTGTGTGTGCCAAGCAGGAGTGTGTATGTGTGTGTCCCCAGTGTGCTCCTTTCTTTCCTACACAAGGTCACTCCATGAGGAAGCCAGCAAGGATGCTGCTGAGCACAGGGTCAGAAAACCCAGGCCAGCCTGTGAGCAGCTTTCCCCTTGGGGCACCTCAGCTAGTGTTAACTCCCAGAAGGCCTGGCGGAGAGGCCAGCAGCAGGACGACGAGGAGGTGGAGAGGTATCTGGGGTGCTGGAGCACCGTTGCTAGGAACTGTCTACATGAATGTTCCTGTGAAAGCTACACCGGCAGGACAGAAAAGGCCAGCAGTGCTCCCACATGTCCATTCTGGGTGCCCTCCTGCTATTTAGAACGTGGACTGAACTAGACCCTGCTGTGGACCAGCTAGTGTCTTTTTGTTCCGTAGATCAAGTTGCACCTTTGACTTCTCTGGGTGTCTTAGAAGTGAAGGTCACCAGTGTTCCAGGAAGAACCAGGGAGAGGAAAGAGTGCAAATCCACCATCACTACTAGACAAAAGGCACTTGTCTCAATAGTAGGGTATGTTGGCAAGAAAGGGGCTACTTCAGTTGGGCCTCAAAGAACCAGCAAGCTGTTGAGGGGGCCCCAAAGTAGCCTCCCAAGAGCAGAAGCTTCTGCCTTTGGGGACGTGACTGTACCTTCAAAGCCACATGGAATGTTTCTGTTTCTCTTTCTACAATTTTTAGCTGCTATTTGCAAACTACATGGCACTGTACTGCCCAGTAAGCTCGGCTGGGTCTGAGTGAAGGCTCCATATGGAGCAGACTCTTCCCCTGATGGCCAGGGGACAGAGCCAGACCAGCTACTGAAAGACCACTGTACAGAGTGGGTATCAAGGTTAAAGCCAGGAACCAGGCTCACTCTAACTTTAACCCTGGGGGTCACAAAAGATATGTTTTTACCCAGATCTTCTGCTGTGTTCCTTAGGGAGGTGTGTGTGTGAAACAGAGGGAACGAACTGTTGGGAATGAACCTAGGCTTGAATGGTTCAACTCATTCTAATCATAACAATTAAACTTGCTGTTAACTGAGCACATACTGCCAGCCAGACACTGTTCTGGACACACTTCTCACACACATAGCTATGTGTGTTCTGGACACACATAGCTCACTTAATCCTTACACCAACCCCATGAACTTGACAGAATCATCCCCATCTCACAGATAATGCAGCTGGCCCCCAGAGAGGTTAGGGAACTTTTTCAAGGTCAAACAGCCACTGAACCAGGATTCAGATCCCAATTAACCTTATCCCGAAGCCCTTGCTTGTGTCCTGATGGTGCTGATGATCTTGGGAAGGTGGGCTGACACTGAACTAGGTGGTTCTGAACCTATGGTGCTGACCCAGGGCTGGGATAGGCTAGGGTGGCCTATGAGGTTTGGAATGGCTGAGGCCTTGCCCAGTGTCTTCACATTATTTTATGTTGTTTATCTCATCCCACACCCAGATCCTAACCTTGAGCGTTATCAGGCATAATACACTAATGAACATCACTGCCTTTATAAAATCACTGCTTGAAGTTATGAGGAGTTAATTTTTAAGCACATTATCAGATGGCCTGGTCAGAGGGAAATTAAAGCAGCAACAGATGGCTCATTAGGCAATCTGAGGAGAGGATAATGACAGACTGCAGATTCTGCATGGCTGGGAAGCGTGCCTTCCCATCCGGCAGAGGCAGCACATTTATTCCAACTCACAGGAGCCAGTCAACAGCGATGATGAGGGTGACATCCTCCGCGGGCAGGCCCACAGCACTCAGCACAATCACCATGGTCACCAGGCCGGCCTGGGGCACACCGGCAGCTCCGATGCTGGCGGCGGTGGCAGTGACACTGTAGACAAAACACACCAGCACAAAAGGAGTTAGACACCCATTTCTCCCCTCCAGGCCCCTGGTCCACAGTGGTTAGTCCCGTAGTCAGTTACTGCTGTCTCCCAAATTGGCCAGTCAGAATCTCTTCTCTGCTGAGCACCAGCTCTGCCTCATTAGAGAGTTGTGGGAGACAGAGGGGAGTGTGAGCTTTTTCCAGGGGGAGGTGTACCTCATCATTCTAATTCGAGGAAGTGGAGAGGAACTGCATGAGCGGCACCCAATGAATGAGCTAGAGAGAGATTAAAGAGGAAGGCAAGAGTTTACCAAACGAAGGTGTTAATGGAGAGCTTTATCCACCCATCTATGCATCCGTCCATCCTAAACAAGGGCCAGGTACATCTCCACCTGTTTGCTTCCCCCCTTCGTCTGTCTACTCAGCCAAGCAATAATTTATTGAGGATCTGATACGTGGCAGGAATTTGTACTGCTTTGAAGGAGGGTAGAGGGATTGGGTTAGGGGTGCGTGGGAAAGGATATTCAGGGTGAAGGCAAAGGAATGAGGCACTAGCCAAGCAGGTTTCATGTACTTCCTTTACATCACAAGACTCTTGGCCTCTCTGGGAACTGCCCTTTAGAGCACTGAGTTGAGAAATAGCTATGACTTCTGTCCAAGGTACAACTGCTTATTCCTGACCACTCCTTTCTGCCAGTGGGTGCCCTTTGTGCAAAAGGAGGAGAGATCTGGAATCCAGAAGGGGATTTTAAATGCCTTGTATTTAAAAAGGTCCCTCTCAGGTGGATAAAATGTGGCACTAGGGATATTTCTCTTTGGAATAAGCCGTTTTTTATCAGCAACATCTTCCAGATGATTTAAATCTGGTCATTTCAAAGAAAACCAGAGTTTGCCCTGCCCTGAAAAATCCCTGTATTTGAATGAGCTTTGAAGGGACCCACTATATTTTCTAGACACACGCTCTCATCCTTGGGCCAAGGATGCCACTGGGTTGAAAGCCGAAGATGGGGACACTGTCAATTTAAACTAGAAGACTCCCTGATTCTATCCACAAATCCATATTCTGTGGGCTCGAAAAGCCTCAAGAGTTCTCACCAACCTGATTTACTGCTCATTCATCTCCCTGGTGATGTGTCACAGATGGTATCTGAGGGCCTGGTCAAACACAGACCAGAGTTCTTTGACAAGTGTGGTTTCCTTCAGTGGCTGTGACCACCAATTTGCAATTAGAGATTTCTGGAGCAGTCCAAATCCCTCTCAAAGTTTTGGGCTTTTGCATAATCCTTCAGATCTGTTTTGACTTAAATAGTCTTTGGAAACACTAAGTTCATGTCAGTGCTGGTTGAAAACATTTAAACTGAATGCACTGGTGGGTTTTCTTTGTCAGAAGTGATTTGTGCCCCTACCCATTGATCCTTCTTGGAAGCCTCAACACATGATGGTTAACCATATCCCTAGGGCTTGAGGTGGGGCTTGAAACTCAAAATCGTTTAGTCAAAGAAAACCTTGCCCGTTAGCCTTGACCTTGCTGATTAAACTTCAGCCATTTGGCTGGCTTAAGTCTGAAACTTGGAACTGTATATCCTCAGATGGGGGTAAAAGTATAAAAACCTACTTGTTCTTCTTGAATATATACTATTTTGACTTTCGAGGGTTTTCAAAGAAGACACAATAACCATTGGTAGAAAGTTCTTTCCTAAGCACTGAGATCTAGATTGATGTCAGGCCATCTAACTCAGCTCTCCATACAGGTCAGGGAATAGGTAGTGAACTAGAGTGAGCACAGGTTTTACAGGCAGACAGACCCAGCTCTGCTGTTTACTAACAGCATGTCCTTAGGCAGGTTAGTTCTCTGAATCTCAGTTTCTTGCCTGTAATATGGGGAGAGTATGTCTACTTTGCAGGGCTGCCGGTAAGATTAGATGAGATAAAACATGTAAGATATCAAGTATAGCACCTGGATATAGTAGGTGCTTAAAACTGAGGCCATTTTGCCCCTTCAGCAGCTGTTACAACTACTTCTGCTAGTATTACTACTATTACAAAATTAACTACTGTTACTACTACTGCTACTTTTTTCCTCTAAGCTCTTTCTAGGTTCCAAATACCCTAATTATCTTTTGTTGTAAGAAAATTTATCTCATTTCTAATCAGTTGTAACCTTTGGTAAGTGAGTATTACGACAAACCACAAAAGGCCATGTTTTGGGTGGATGGTGCCTGTGTTTCCTTGATGTCTAGTCCAAAAGAACCATAGAAAGAGATAAACTATGGGTCCAAAAATCTTATAGCTATAAACCACATAAGCCACAACTGTGACTTGTAAAATAAAAAGAAAAAAAAACAGCACTGGAGACTTCCCTGGTGGTCCAGTGGCTAAGAATCCGCCTGCCAATGCAGGGGACATGGGTTCCATCCCTGGTCGGGGAACTAAGATCCCACATACTGTAGGGCAGCTACTGAGCCCAAGTTCTAGAGCCCTTATGCCATGTGGAAAGATCCTGCATGCTGCAACTATGACCCGAGGCAGCCAAAAATAAATATTTAAAAACAAAAACAAAATGACTTCTTATTTCATTCTCCTCCAGGTAGAGCCAGAGAGGATTTTTAAAGTCAGTAATTACCCTGGGCCTTACAGTTGTTGTTATTTGCTCTGGGCCAGTAGTTATCAGCAAGTTTGATTTAAAAATACAGCAAAGCAGAGAGAGAGGGTTTTCATGTGATTTAGTCTCTAGGCCCAAAGTTTATTCCTCTAGTAGTGAGGTTAAAAAAAAGGGGGGGTTAGAAAGATCTAGGGAACTTACGAGCGAAGCAGAGGGAGGAAATTCACCCCCCAAATAGCAAATAACTGCAAAGAACTGGCACCTCACACAGTTGCTCCCTGGAAATGAGTTTAGTACAGACTCAGTGCCACAGGCCGAGGTGAGGGAGGTGGGAGAAGGCACTGGAGAAGTGAAAGAACAACTGCTAGAATTACAGTGGCTGTGGAACTTTCTCAGGCATGATTCAGGGTTTTACTTTTAACATACTCTCCACTATTCAAACTAGAGAACTTCACCAATGCTCCTGGGCTCCAGCCTCCTTAGCCACTAATACTCTACAGATCACGAGGCACTGGTGTAGTTTCCCACCTTATGTGCCAAATGGTCTAGTTTGGAGTTGTCTTTAGTTAATTTCAGTTATTCCAAACTGCAATAAATATGATTTAGGGTTGGGAAGATCTAAAAATTTACTGCACTAGAAGACTGTAAGAACTTATTTTATGCCTAGGATTTATGCCTATGTCAAATGCCTGAAAGGTTCAGATTCAACAGTGTTTAGGCCTGCTGCTGCTGCTAAGTCGCTTCAGTCGTGTCCGACCCTGGGCGACCCCATAGACGGCAGCCCACCAGGCTCCCCCGTCCCTGGGACTCTCCAGGCAAGAACACCGGAGTGGGTTGCCATTTCCTTCTCCAATGCATGAAAGTTAAAAGTGAAAGTGAAGTCGCTCAGTCGTGTCTGACTCTCCACGACCCCATGGACTGCAGCCCACCAGGCTCCCCCGTCCATGGGATTTTCCAGGTAAGAGTACTGGAGTGGGGTGCCATTGCCTTCTCTGTGTTTAGGCTTAGGGACCCAGTTAGTCTTAAACTTCCACTCTAAACTAAGGGTTTCCCTGGTGGCTCAAATGGTAAAGAATCTGCCTGCAATGCAGGGGACTGGGTCCAATCCCTGGGTCAGGAAGATCCCTTGGAGAAGGGAATGGCAACCCACTCCAGTATTCTTGCCTGAAGAATTCCCTGGACAGAGGAGTCTGGTGGGCTATATAGTAGTCCAAGGGTTGCAAAGAGTTGGACATGACTTTCAAACTCAACTAAAGTCTTAGGATTAACTCTAATCCCAATTCACCACTTCAAAGCAGCACTGTCCAATAGAATTTTCCACTATGATGGCATCTATTTCTACAGCGATAGAACATTCATGTCTACTCTGTCCAATTTGTGCGTGTGGCTAATGGCTACCATATTGAACAGTGCTGTTCCAGAGAAACATGTCTGGCAAAATCACTAGTGACATTTTCACCATCTACTTGAGCAGGCAATTTCAGGCTTCATTTGACTAGAATTCTCTGCAAGATTTGACTCCGTTGACCATTTCATCCTTGAAAATCTCTCTTCTCTGGGTTTCTATGACACCATGGTTTCATGACTCTTCCCACCTTTATATTCTCATTCTCCTCTTGGGGTCCCCCCTTTCTGCCTGCCTCTAATATTAGGATTTTCTAGGGCTCACGCCTTTAGTTTCTGTTTCTTCTCTACAAACTCTCCCATTCCCAACAATTGCTGAGCGCTCAGTATGTGGGTACCATTCTAAGTACTTTATATGCATCATCTGACTTAATAATCACTATTTGCATAAAACATAGGTACTATTATTATCCTCATTTTACAGGTGAGAAAACAGAAGCTTAGAGAATTCAAGGTCACAGCTAATTTTGGTGAAGCAGAGTCAAACACAGATAACTGACTCACAACCCACATGCTTGATGAGCATCATCAAACTGATGACTCTGACTTCTTTATCTGCAGTCGAGACCACATTTCTCACTGTATATTTCCACCTGGATGTCTTAAAGGATTTTCACATTTATTGTATCCAAAAGTATAAGCTCTTAATCTTCCCACCTGTACTTCATTCTGGAGAAGGCGATGTCACCCTACTCCAGTACTCTTGCCTGGAAAATCCCATAGACGGAGGAGCCTGGTAGGCTGCAGTCCATGGGGTCACGAAGAGTCTGACATGACTGAGCAAAAGGAAATGGCAACCCACTCCAGTGTTCTTGCCTGGAGAATCCCAGGGACGGGGGAGCCTGGTGGTCTGCCATCTATGGGGTCGCACAGAGTCGGACACGACTGAAGCGACTTAGCAGCAGCAGCAGCATACTTCATTCTCTTACACTAGTCCCTGTTCTGATAAGCACCATCCACCAATACTGGGGGTCATCTTAGCCTTCCTCTGTCCCTCACTCTGAATCCAGTAGATGCCTCTTGAATTAATTAGCTCTTCACCTGTGGGTCAGTAGCTTAATGTAGGCCTTTTCATACTTTACTTGCATTAGTCTCCTAACTGGTCTTCCAGCTTATAGTTTCTGCCCCCATTCACGTTCATCCACTAAATTACCAGTTATCTTTCTAAAATGCAAATCTTAAAAAAAATAAATAAATAAAATGCAAATCTTTCTATAGTATGAAAGACCGTCTAAGACCCTTCCATGAGCTCCTCACACAAGCCCTTCCATGATATGATCCCTGCTTTCCTATCTCCCTGTGTTCTCCACATTGTACTCTTTATGCCAGCCACACCAAATAATCTGTACTGTGTAACTAGGACACGGTTACATCAAGACCCCTGTTCAGCCTATTCCTTTTATCCAAAATTCTCTCCACTTCCTCTATCAAATACTCCTAAGATTCAGCTAAACTTTCCTCTCTTCCAGGAAGCTTTTCCTCACCTTCCCAGGTGGACCAACCCTTCCTTCTTTGGTGCGCCCTGTGTTCCACATTCAAACCTCTATTATAGCCTTTACCATATCACTCAGCACTTATTTGAAATGAAGTGAAGTGAAAGTCTGTCAGTCATGTCTGACTGTTTGTGACCCCATGAACTATACAGTCCATGGAATTCTCCAGGCCAGAATACTGGAGTGGGTAGCCGTTTTCTTCTCCAGGAGATCTTCCCAACCCAGGGATAGAACCCAGGTCTCCCACATTGCAGGCAGATTCTTTACCAGCTGAGCGACCAGGGAAGCCCACTTATTCAGATATCTGTATACCCAACTTATCTACCCCTTAAAAGCAGGAACTACCCCTTATTCAACCTTGATTCCTTGATGCCTACTCTGTGCCTAGCACCTTCTGGGTGCACTGGGCTGAGAACACAGAGACTCCCTGGCTCTCCAGACCTGATGCAGTGTTATGTACTGCAGTCCTGCTACTTGTAATACAGATGCACTTAATCTTGGGAAGAGATTTTGTAGACCACAAAAATAAGTCTACAGCTGGACCATCCATGATCTCCCTCCACAGATGAGTTTTACTTGAGAGCAATTCCAGTTACAGAGATGGAAATGACTTCATGCCCCACCTGATAGTGATGATCTGCCCAACGCTCAAGTCCAAATCATTCAACTGTGCAATAAACACGGCTGCCACTGCTTCATAGAGTGCAGTCCCATCCATGTTGATCGTAGCACCAACAGGTAATACAAATCTAGTGATCCTCTTGTCCACCCGGTTCTTCTCTTCAGCGCAGCGGAAAGTGACAGGCAGTGTTGCTGAACTGTGTGATAAAAAGAGAAAGGATATGATGACCTAGGAATGCTGGCCCTCAATCCCTGCCTGAAGTGATACCTCAGTTCCAGAAACTAAATCGAGAGCTCAAGCATGATGGCACTTTTGGTAGGACCAGGAATCAGAAGTCGCTGTGCTTGTCACTGTCCCCAGCTATGACACAACCCCCTCCTGGGTTGCAGGCCCTGCCAAGAAGGCAAGAAATATCCAGTAGGGTGAAGAAATGCGTGTAAGGTCAGAAACTAGGGAGATCATTTCTCAAAGGCAGCTACAAAACCCCCCAATCAGGTGAGGTGAGAGTTGATAAGGCTTGGCTCACAGACTTCTTCCAGACACCCCTCTTCTTTAAAAAATATTTTTTAAAAATATTTGTTTATTCATTTGGCTGTGTGGGGTCTTTTTGACAGGCAGGATCTTCAACCTTCATTGCAGCATGCTAGGTCTCTTAGTTGCAGCATGTGGGATCCAGTTCTCTGACCAGGAATTGAACCTGGGCCCCTGCGTTGGGAGCATGAAGTCTTAGACACTGGCCCACCAGGGAAGTGGTGGTCCACCAGACACCCTCTTCTGTTTACCTGGAGGAGATCATGAGAGCTGTCAGAAGAGCCTGGGCCATTCCCATGGCGAACTGGAAAGGGTTCTTTCGTACAATTATGAAATATATCAGTGGGAGAATTACAATGGAGTGGATTGCAAGCCTGTAAATGGGAGAGAGAAACAGGTTCACAGATGACATTATCTCTTCATTTTTTTTTTTTTTTCAAATAGCATTTTTACTCATGATATCATTCAACTTTCATTATGGTCCAATGAGAGAGAGGACAGGAATATATGTCTCCAGTGAAGAGACACATGGGGAAGAGGAGACTCAGCAAATCAAATATCTTGTCAAAGTTGGTGGCTAAGCCAGTAGCTGAGTCCACATCTCAGAGCTCAGAGAATAGTTATGTCATGCTGCCAAGCCCTGTACCTGCTTCTCCTGCTATGCATGCTAACATGCTTTCACTTCCTTCTGCTCTTGAATTCTTACTCCTCCTCTAAGACTCAGTGAAATCTCCCCCTCCTCCTGGAAGCCTTCCCTCACCTTCCCAGGTCCAGCTGACCTTCCCCTCCTTGGTGACTCTGTGGTCAATAGTATCATAGCCCTTATCACAGTACTCAACGTGGACCACGCCACTATCCAGCTGGACAGCACCACCATCTAAGAGGGGAGTCAGGGTTTGTAAGGGGGAAGTTATCCCTGCTCTCCTACAGTTATATTTCATGACTGACCCTCTTCTTTGTCATTCCCCCATTCCAAACGATTCCTTGTTTCACAAACCAAAGGGCTTAAAAAATGAAACTGACTCAGCAGATGCCATGTAAATGGCAACTTAGAGTTTACAGATCAATTATGTGAAGCTGAAATAATAAGAAATGGTCATTGAAAAAAATACGTTCTGGAGGTCAAGAAAGGGATCTTACAGACAACCTATGGCTTAGAACTATGAGAAACTGACTTTTAGTTTTCTATTAGGAACCTAGATAGGTTGATGGGGCAGAAACCAGCAGAACCCTCTCATTAAATAGCTCAGCATAATAAATCTTAGCCATACCATGGCCTGGGCACAGCCCCTGGCCTCCAGTAAGGTGGATGGTCCCACCTTCATTACTGCCGGGGCCCTGGGATTTGACTCTGGCCTTCTTCTCCATTGACCAGCACGACTCTGCTTTTAGTAAACACAGATTAAGAACCAAATCCTATGCAGTGGATATTCCCCAGTGCAGCTGAGTTCCAGCAAGTGAGCCTATTCCTCCAGTTGAGTGTTTGGGGGAATTGATCTGTGTGAGTCAAACTGATGGTGGTTAGTCATTCCCCTGGTCCATATTTCTTAGCATATGTGACATATCCTGCCCCTGGACCGACATCTGGGGGCACCATTCATAATCTATCCCACCGCATCTCCCCTCAAGGAACCAGTAAGTGTGCTACAGGAAGTATGCACACAGCTGTCTCCTGCTTTGCACAGTTCCTACCAACCTGAAGATTCTCCAGCACCCTCTCTTATGATGTAGGGTGTGACAGTACTTTCCCAACAGGGTTGGAACCAACCACCCATCCCACTCCTGCTTGCTCCAGTCCAACTTAATTTAGGCCCTGCCTAATTTCTTTCAGGCTCAGGGTACATGGGGACTGTTCTTACTTGTTTGGTTGGTTTACATCCTTGAAGAAGGGAAGGCCAGGAGAGGGCCAAGAGAGGCTACCAGTGGGTTTTTCTCTTAAGAAATTATTTTAACACAACTAATAAAGGCAGTGACAAAGCATGGTCCAGGCTGTTCTGCCAAGATCTGGAAATTAGCACAGTGTGATCCACCTCCAGTTCAGCTGTTAAAGGGCAGCCCTTCTCTCCCCTGCTCTCTTATCTCTGAACCTCATCTTTCCCTGCCCGAGGGAGAGAAGCCAGTTTCACCAACTAAACTCAGCCTCTCAACAGCAACTCATTGGCTCAAATGAGGTTTCAGTGTCTTCCCTTGAGTCTGACATACCCACTCAGGACGGTGGCCATGTAAAGGCCCAGTTTGCGGAATATTTCCCAGTCTTCAACTTCTATGATTTTCCCGGCAATCAGGAACAAAATACCAATCGGCATGTAGCTAGAAAGTAAGCACAAGAAAGGACATACTTCTGTCATCAAATATTTTCTCAGGGTGGAAACGCTAGGAAAGAAACAAGCCAGGGCATATACCTTGGCTTGGGGTGTGCCCTTAGCTGGGAAGGGCACACTAATGAGGCTAAGGTCTCAGTTTCAGCCCAGCTGGACTACACTGGCTACAGGTTTCAGCACCCCGTGCACCTTAAATTCTACCCACCTATGCCACCATAAGGGGCACTCTGGTCCCTACCCCTTGCTCCTGTGCACATACACCCTGCTGACTCATGTCTGCAGGTCTCTCTCTCGCTTGACTCTCCAATCATGGCCTCTAGACTCTTTCTAGACACAGTCATCTTGTTTCCCAGGTAGTGGTATCAGCAACAGAACTAGTTATGTAATAGCTCTGTTGTGATAGCTCTGTTTGTGGAGCTATCATTACATGCTTTGCATTGGGTTAGGTATTTCACACACGTCATTCACTTATTGTACTTCTCCCAACTCGAGGGGTAGACTTTATTTATCCTTTTTAACAGATGATGAAGCTGAGCTTCAGCAGCATTGACTGAAATAACTAAACCCTTTACTGTCACTGTCAAGGTCTATACTTTGGACCAACTTGCTGTGAGATAAGTGGGGCAGAGGTCTCCCAGGCAAGGTGGAGTTTTCAGCATCTCCAGGGACAGGGCAGATGCTCAGGTGGTGCAGCTGCTATGCTCACCTATGGCAGCTTTCATTTGGATGTATCAGGGCCTGTGTTTACCTACTGTATCCCTTCTGCATGGAGCCTGATAAGGAAAGCCACCTGTGTTCTGGAAAACTCCTTCAAATCACTCCTTTAAGAGTTCTTTCTTACATAAATGCTGCTTGGTTGCAACGTGATCAAGGACCTTGGTAGAAAAGTCAATGGCTGATCTCTAGACTTTCATTAGTGAACTGAGTCCTAAGTAATACATGGAATTATTTAATACTCTAGTGTCTTGCCCTCTCTAGGGTGAGGTGAGTTAGAAACATAAACCTTTTCCTTCTAGTTTTGAAGGGTCAGCCATCGGGGGAAGCAAGATGACGTTAACCAGTGTCTGCTCACCACATAATGATCTGAACGATTTTCATGGTTGCATCACTCAGAGCATTGAAGAAATCCACCAGAATCTGTCCCCTTTCTCCCATTTTTCCAATGACAATTCCAAAGACGAGGCAAAAGACGATCAAGCCCAGGACATTTATGCCATCTGAATACATGCCTACGACTTTGTATTCCTTTGTTTTGTTCTGCGGATCAAAACCAAGAAAATAATATTGATGCATGATTATAATCTTGTTAGAATGCATAGGCCCTGAAACAGGAAGATATGATAGCCAAACAAACTAGTGACCTAGCAACAACTTAGGATCAACGAGTTTAGGAGCAAAAAAAAAAACCCACCTATGCATGTATCAAATTTTACTGCCCCCACCTCTGGCACTGAGGTTTGTTTTCCCCTCTCTTTCAATGAATCCATACTTGAATATTTCTTTTGAAGATTTCTTATTCTGGGGTGTTTTAAATTTTTAATAACTTTAGGCACTTTTCAGAGTTATTTTAACTAGTAGTTACATTAGGAGTCTGCATAAAAAGATACGAATTGATAATGCAGGAAGCTCAAAATATTTACCAGTGCAAACATTTTTAGGACACTTTACTATCTATTTTATCCTTATAATTAACACAGGAACATTTTTTACCATCTTTAACCTTAGATAACCAATAGGATTTTATTTTAGATAAAAATTAACCAGATATCTACTACTATGAACCATTTCTTCATTTTATCCTGGGTAAGAATAGCATGGGGACTTCCCAGGTGGCTCAGTGGTAAAGAACCCACCTGCCAGTACAGGAGATGAGGGTACAATTCCTGGGTCGGAAAGATCCCCTGGAGGAGGAAATGGCAACCTACTCCAGTATTCTTGCCTGGAGAAATCTCATGGACAGAGGAGCCTCTGCAGGCTGCAGTCCACGGGGTCGCAAAGAGTCGGACACAACTGAGCACACACACACACACACACGATTAGCATGAGATATACCAAGAGATAGTTCAATCCTAGTTGTGCAGCATGAGCTTAACAGAGACTTCACAGGAAGATAACACATTCTGAGTGGTGGAAACCAGGTTTATAAGGAATTATGTGGATGAGCCACTGGGGTACCAATTATTTCTTACTTATGATCTGACATGATCAGACACGTATTTATGCTGTGGCCAGTGCAGTGTGTTAACTGCACTGGCTACAGCGTAAGGTCTTAAAATGCAGCTGGATAGACAAGACTTAACTGTGAGAAACAGGAGCCAATGATAGCAAGATGGTGTGTAACTAACTGTACAGCCAAGCTATGAGTTACAGGCATCATGTGGAGACTGGAGACATGAATGTGGGCTGTGAAGATAGTGAAGGACAGGCCCGAGGAGCAGGCAGCCGGGAGATAAGCAGAGATCTAGAAAGCAGACTCCAGAAAAATGGCAAGGAAAGGCAGACATCATCACACATCAGGTCTCTGAACTCTACTCATCGTTTACAGCCGCCACACTACTTCAGACCTCCCTATTCTATTAGGGAGTATTCTTTTCTTTCCAACTGTAATATTCATCACTCTTCACACGAGAGCATATGTCACATGTGTCTTTTCTCTGTCATAATCTCAGTGCCCATCAGAGCTTGGCCCATGGAGAGTGCTCAGAAAAATCTCTGTGGAACCGTATCAAGAAGCAAGAGTAGGAGTTCATTGAGGAGTTGGATCTAGATAGAATAGATTGGGCTCACGGAAAAGTAAGCTGGGAAACCAGGGAGGAGCCAGGTCATGGAGTGCTTTCTGTAGGAAAAAAGAGGGAGCTAACTGTGGCCTATTTAATGTGAACTCTTAAATCTACTGCATTTTTTTTTCCCTTAAATTATTCCTTCCTGAGTGAAGGCAGAGTACATTCAGGAGAAATCTACTACATGACTACAAATGTACTACTTCAGGCCAACCTGATCTAATCTCCAACTGGAGGAAGAAATGGCAACCCACTACAGTATTCTTGCCTGGAGAATCCCATGGACAGAGGAGCCTGGTGGGCTAGAGTCCATGGGGTCACAAGAGTTGGACACAACCTAGTGACTAAACCACCAGAATCTTAAACAATGAAATCCTAAAAGTTCTCAGAGCCAACTGATTTCATTGATAAGTTTATGGCAAATTCCTGGTGGCAAAACCTATCCTGAACTGAGATGAGGCTGTTGCTGCTGCTGCTGCTGCTAATTCGCTTCAGTCGTGTCTGACTCTGTGCGACCCCATGGACGGTAGCCTACCAGGCCCCCCACCCCTGGGATTCTCCAGGCAAGAATACTGGAGGGGGTTGCCATTTCCTCCTGTAATGCGTGAAGTGAAGTTGCTCAGTCGTGTCTGACTCGTAGTGATCCCATGGATTGCAGCCTACCAGGCTCCTCCATCGATGGGATTTTCCAGGCAAGAGTACTGGAGTGGGGTGCCACTGCCTTCTCTGGAGATGAGGCTACAGATAGCCTATTTTTCTTACTTTGTAGCCAATTTGTAAGTTAGTTGCAGAAATGTTGATGTGCTTGATTCGAGAATATTATTGCCAATTCCACTTAAAAGATGTTGTATAACATATAGTACACACACCACCTGGCCCTTCTAAAGTGAAGAACTCTGGACTCAGAATCACATTTGGGCAGAGTTTTAAATAAGGAACTGCAGGCCTGCATTCCACGTTTATGTGGTCTTGCAAATCTAACGATGTTCCCAGAG
This sequence comes from Bos mutus, assembly GCF_027580195.1. Classification (NCBI taxonomy): domain Eukaryota; kingdom Metazoa; phylum Chordata; class Mammalia; order Artiodactyla; family Bovidae; genus Bos; species Bos mutus. Next base: position 72,297,852 of record NC_091624.1, on the reverse strand, counting down.
ATGCCCAACTCAACTCTGGGTGGCAGAGACAGAAGTGACAGGACTCATTCTTTTCTCTGTGTGGTTCAGTTGCTCTTCAGTATTCTCAGAAGTTATACTCTATACAGTGGCCGCCAACACTGACTTAGGGAATACTGAGTCAAGGTTCCTAAGGGGAAACAGAGGATTAGGTTCCTAGAAATCAACAGTCACATCATTTTGGTCAAATGATCAATTTGAAACCTTGTTTTCTCTGTGTTTTAGTTCAAAGACACCTTATTTAATATATATTGTTTAATCATTAACGTTGAGCTCACTTGAACTCATGCCTGAACGAGACTTCTCTAACACGTGTATTTTCTCATATGGAACATCAGCCTTCTTGCGTTTGGGAACACTAACCAGCCAGCATTTCAAACAGTGAAATTACCAAGCTGATGCACAAAACTGAGAAAAATGTGGCAAAGACACACCGCACAAAGGACACATATTTACCACATAAGAGCTGAACCAGGGAGGGGATGTAAGTATACACACAGCTGATACACTTTGTTGTACAGTAGAAACCAACACAACGTTGTAAAGCGATTATACTCCAATTAAAAAAAGGGAAAAAACAAACTGCTGAACCAAGAGCGCAGAACACAGCCTGTTCAACCTCAGCTGGGACACGTGCACGGGCAAGTTACATTTTTCACCACTCCTAGTGTGTCTGTGAATGACCAGCACCATACTGATTTTGGGTTACAAATGCATTTTAGTACATAGGCAAATTCACAAATGTGGAATCTGAGGACAATGAGGATCTACTTATTTCCATCTCCTGCTCACTTATGACTTGGCCCCTGCCTACTGGGGAAGGGAGCAAACAAAAGGAAGTAAGTGGTACCTTGGAAATAGCAGTTGTCATGATGGCTGTGACAGTCGCTTCAGTGCTGTTTGTCCCTGGCTCCTCAGAAAGCTCCACTTCTTCACGTGTGGTTTTGTACTGCATGTTGGAGGGGGGAAAGGTCAAAGAAATAAACAAAAAAAGAATTTTTAAGCTCCTAAGGTTAAACCATAGGAATGTTACTTTGGCCAGATAAGTGTCACTGCAAGGTTCTACCTCTGAGGCCTCTATCGGCGTTGGTTTGGGATGGTACTACCCCTGAGGCTTTGGAAGCAAAGCTGGGATTGAGAAATCCAAGCCCCGGACCACCACAGCCACCATTCAATGGTGTCAAAATGTTCTTTCACTTCTGTAGTGAGGGACCAATTAATGGAGCAACAATGTAGAAGAAAGCATAGGTTTTATCTGTAGGTGCTTTAATAGATTCTACAGGAATCCTGTCAATCATTTTTGTTTCTATTTATTTATTCATTTATTATTTTTAACCTGGGGAAGAAACACCTCATCACTTTAAATGCAGTCACCATGACTTTAATAAACATCAAGAACTATATGGTTGTTCCAAAGTCAATAGTCCCTTTAGGGCTCTTACATGAGTGAGATTTCTGTTATTCCCTTCCTTCACCTGTTTGATTCTGCTGAGCTTCAGCAGAGATGTTTAAGAAAGAGCTAGTATATCATCACACTGGGCATAAATGTTACTCCTACAAGGCTCTGCCAACACCAAGAACCTTACAAGTGACCACTGTGGCTGAACCGCAAATGCACCCCCTAAACAGAGGTGGTTCTGTGCCTCTATTGACGGGGAGCAATTTAATTGCCATTTTTGTTGGTCCACATAGAGGTCTCTGTTTGTGTAATTTATGTAAACGAATTCAGTAGCTTGTGATAGACTCAGCTGTCTTAAAGTACATAGATAAACAAGAGAAGAAGGCTTAAGATTGTGAAACTTCCCTAAAGCAAAAAAAAAGTGGCTTTGTTACACTGCTCTGTAGAGTGCCAGCAGTGGGCACGGAGTGATGAAAGAAAAGACCAGATACCAGGAACACTAACCACCCACACGGGTCACATACTGATTTCCCAACATGCGGGGGGAGGTTACCTTTCCCAACTGCATTATATCTGCAGATAGTCTGAGCTTCTGCACAAATATAAAGTGGCTCTCTGAAACTAGGTACTAGAAGCCAGATTTGAAAACACTCATTTGACAGGTTCCTGACTTGCTCCAGTTGAAACCTTTTGGGGGAAAAATGAAGCCTAAGGGAAAAGGGAGCAGTGTAAGCTACAACATGCGTGCTGCTATGGCTGGAAAGACTGGGGTTGACAGGTCACCTGAAATTCCTCCATTCACAGGTATTAATACATTGCCCATTTTTGATGGGCTAATTCCATCTCTTAGGTCATAGAAGAAGAAAAAATCTTAATGAGTAAGGAGGAAGAGTAGAACAGCTTGAGGGCAAAAATCCTTATTCTTACCTGCTGAAAACAGGCTTGGACAAGGTTCTCAGGGAACATATTCCTGTTGGAGACATGAAAATTAATTTTGTCACATTAAGACAAAAGTGGTTTTTGTTTGTTTTTGTTGCACCTAATACATTGATGGAAATGAGTATGCTATAGAATTAGTACTCTAGTTTTGGTCTCATCTTTGCATAATGCTTCCTTGTATTAAGATTTATTTTTCCCTGCTTCTGCTAAGTCACTTCAGTCATGTCCAACTCTGTGCGACCCCAGAGACGGCAGCCCACCAGGCCCACCCCTGGGATTCTCCAGGCAAGAACACTGGAGTGGGTTGCCATTTCCTTCTCCAATGCGTGAAAGTGAAAAGTGAAATTGAAGTTGCTCAGTCATGTCCGACTTGTAGCAACCACATGGACTGCAGCCTACCAGGCTCCTCCGTCCATGGGATTTTCCAGGCAAGAGCACTGGATTCTTTTTCCCTACTGAGCTTCAATTAGGGGATAGAAAGCTCTCCTAACTAACCATCACACTTAACTGATTCTTGAGTAGCCAGCATGGTTGCTGTCCTCGGTGAAATAGGTACTAGCAGGTGGACAGGCTCCGTTAAGAGACTTCTTTAATATTTTGCACATTTCTGTTTTCAGCAATGAGAGTCGACTGCACTTGTTCCCAAATTCTTTATGCCAGTTGCAAATATCATTGTCATTATTGAATGAAATATTATGTAAATCATTGCAATATGAGTGTGAAAAGGAAGGAGCAGTTTCTATAAAAACTAAGCTGGAATGCCTGGAAATTCATTCAAGGCAAGTGAGTAAAATTTCTGTTGTTGCGTTAGGTAAGGGAAGACAACTGAAATAAAAAGAACAGCCGGAAGAACTCAGCTTTCAGCTTTCCTTGCAATTGCTAAGGGTTTTGTTGCTCTACTTCATGAAAACTGAGCCTGGAAATTGTAGATGATGCATTTATAAAGGCAGCCTAGGCAACAGAAATATGAAATTACAATCAACTGACACAAAGAAATGACCTTGGCCCAACATCAAAAAAATGGCAAATAAATGCATTTAAGTTTTAAGCATAAACAAAATACGTAGTGTATATTTATGACTCTCTACTTTAAATGCTGTTTTTAAAAATTAATTGACCAATCTGTAGCCCTGATTGTTTCAGATAAGAGGGTTTCTCCTGTACAGTTAAAAAATATATTTCTTCAAGTTGCTTCAGAACCAGCCACCCAATACAGCCCAGCATCTTAATGCAACAAGTATCTTTGGACATCTCTGTCCATCCTAAACCCTGACAGAGACCCTGTTCCTTCCATTCCTTTGTGGAACCATGACCTGGCAAGCAGGACTGGATATGTACCTTGCAGGGTCCAGGGCAAAATGAACACATACAATAATTTAAAAATTATAAAAACTTTCAAGATGGCATTAGCAGAGCATTAGACCAAGCATGGGGCCCTGTGCAACCACACAAGCTGTATGCCTGTGAAGCCACACTGCTGGCCAGACACCCACCTGATCAGGTCTAACATGGCATCCACTGTGCTAACTTCAGGGGTGTTCCCTGTCCTGTCAATCTCATTCACTTTCTGGGTGACACCAGGCTTGATGCTCACCACCAGCACGATACCTGTAACCAAAGATAGCACCCACAGAGCATTAAGAATCTCCCAGGGCACCTGATATCCTTGTGCATCCATCTTAGAGTACCAGGCAATACTGGGATGGGGACCCTGAGAAGTCGACCCAGAACACCGAGCCTCAGCAGGAACCTCAGCAGAATTACTGCCTTAATTACTTCCCATCTAAATGAAGCAGAAGGAACTCTTCCTGTGTGTTTTTAAAAAATGAGGGGCTGCATTCCAGAACTGCTTCTGGAAACACCTGCTGATGAGAATGCTCTTTTCTTCTTTAGCTTATGAGATCAGCCTCAGCAGGGGTTGGGGTGAGAAGGACTTATTTTCCAACTTAGGGTACTCAGCATCTTTCTGTAACTTTTACCCACAGATGCTGGTATTTTTCTGAGGGTCACAGAGAATAAGCCTTATCTTCCTGTCATACCACAGCCATCAAATATCTGAAAAGCTGTGTGTAACCCACTAAAGGATTTGGATTACGGAGTGTTGCTCTGTGTGACTCTTTGGGGGTGCAATGAGAATAGGAGTTCTAAGGAGAGAGAGTTGATCTTGCTATAAAGAAAAACTGTCTTAACAGAGGGCATCTGGGACTTCCCTGGAGGTCCAGTGATTAAGATTCCATGATTCCACTGCAGGGGATGCAGGTTCAATCCCTGGCCAAGGAACTGAGGTCCTGGAATCTGAAAGCACCATTTTGGAGCAAATGGGTTCCTCTTGAGGTGTCCAAGTAGAGGTGGGAGGTTTTAGGAAAGACCAGGTTGATGGACTGGAGGGGAGTGAAGGAAAGGCTCCATGCCCTTATCACTCTTCTCAAAGAGAAATGCCCCTCCAAGCGGGTAGGACTTAAGGATGTGAATGCATTAGTTTTGCTGACGGGAGGAGTCACTGGGCAATACAGGGGCCATGAATGGGTGTGGTCTACTCTCCCCTCTCAGAGCTGCAAAAAGATATCAGCCCAGCTTTGTTCTTTGTGTTGGTCTCCCTCAGGAGCCTAATGAAATATGGTTTTGGTTTAAGGCAGGGTTCAGGGCCTCCTAGGTTGCCTGGCCTAATACCATTAAAATCTTACCACATCCTCAGTTCATCAAAGCAGAGCTGTAAGGGTCAAGCTGGCTGCAACATTTGAGTACACTGCCCCCTCTCTTACCACTCAGGGCATCCTCTTAAAATGTCATACTAGGTCACAAAGGATGGACCATACTTTTTTCACAAAAGTGTCAAAGGTGTATGAGCAACCATAGTCCCTTATTAGAACAGTCTCCCTCTTTCAAGTGAAATTTGTACTTGGCAAGACTTCTGTTAGCTCTGGGTACTATGTGAAATTTGAAATGTACCGAAATGCTGTCTTTCTGGAAATACTTTATAATTATACTCAAACCCACTATTATAGACTAATTATCAAGTTTAAAGATTAGCTCTTTGCTTCACTTTCTTCGACCCAATGATCCGGTAAGGTGCAGAACTGTCCCTCTCTTTCTTTCTGTTTATTTACTAGAGACATTAATAAGCAGTACCATGGCTGAAACTCAGCCGATATTATATTTGTTTATATAAAAGTTTCTGTGCTGACTTCAAGCCTAACAGCTTCATAGCAGTTAGGCTTGTACATAACAATTGTACTTTCTGATCTTTAAAAAGTGTGCGTTTAAAAAAACCAACTACTTTTAAATGGAAAGTCACAATTATACAGAAAAAAAAAAAAGATTCAGAAATAAATCTTACCTAAAATTACAGCAATGAGAGTGGTACAGAAATAATATACGACAGCACGCAGACCAATTTTTCCAGATACGTTGGAATCCAGTGTAGCAACACCTGAAAGGGTGAGAAGTCAAATTATATTACTCGAAGAAAAATTTCCAGGACCGGTGGCAATTCAATCCTCAAGGTTTGGAAAGAGCTGAGTGGTATGTATTTATCTGCTAGGCCTATCTCACACATTTTGTTTGAATAAATGCATTGGGCGAAAGAACCATTTCCGTATTCCAAATGCAGAATTAAGAGACTGAAGGCTGCTGCTGCTGCTGCTGCTGCTGCTGCTAAGTCGCTTCAGTCGTGTCCAACTCTGTGCGACCCCAGATGGCAGCCCACCAGGCTCCCCTGTCCCTGGGACTCTCCAGGCAAGAACACTGGAGTGGGTTGCCATTTCCTCCTCCAATGCATCAAAGTGAAAAGTGAAAGTGAAGTTGCTCAGTCAGGTCCGACTCATAGCAACCTCATGGACTGCAGCCCACCAGGCTCCTCCATCCATGGGATTTTCCAGGCAAGAGTACTGGAGTGGGGTGAAGGCTAGTAGGGGGCAAGATCCCCTCTGGCTCAATCCCCACCACCTCAGCTCTTAGTGAGTGCTGTGTCTCTGGCTCGTGAGAGGGGTGGCCATGAGACAAGTAAAAGGAATCCCCCTTTGGCATCTGCGCTAAGAACTTCACCATTGTATCACTCGACATTCTTTTGGGATTCGGTATTAGGGAAAAGTTTACCTTAAAGAACTGAGAAGGTTCTTTCATCACATAATAAAAATCGAATAACTCATGATCATTTCCCTTTCTGCCTTTCCTGTCAGGAATCTCAGAGTCAACTAAAAAGATAACTTTTATGTGTGATTATCAAGCAATATATATGTTCATTACAATTATCTAAAGAAAGGAAAAAATATAAAGATGAAAACAAAAATCACTTCATGTCATCAGCTATTGTTAATATTCTGGTGAATATTATTCCCATAATACACTACAACTCAGAAACCAATGAACTAGCTCATATTTAGTTTCAGTCTCTTAAAAAAAGAGCAAACAATGATGCAAATATATAAGCTTGCTAAGTATATTATTTGATTATAAAATGTTCCTATTCTATTTTTGAGCTCTATACATTATTTTGATAAACAATTATAATGATTATTCATGATAATAATGGTAGTTTAAAAAAAAAAAAAGAAAACTACCAATCTAGGTATTTAAGTAACCTGTACAAGCACCTGCTCCATGACCTAATGGAAGATGTATTTTCAGATATATTGTCCTTTGCTCGACATCCAATTTAAGCATCCCCCAGTCCCTAAGGTGCCGACAAGTGACAGATCCGCAGGGTGGCTGCCGAACTGTCCTCGGGTGTGTGTCTCCTGCCCTCTCAGGATTTTCTTCCAGCAGTGAAACAAATTAAATCTATGTGAGGAATTGTTTCCAGCATATGTTAATGTGTCTTAATTTGTCTTAATGATTTGGCCACGGGCTGGTGCCTCTGCTTTTATTCCAGGTCCCAGATGGCAATAAAAGGCTTCATAATAATGAGATTCTTGGTGGAAATACTTTAAATACAGCCCCCAAAGTAGTCAGCTCCTGGCTGTTGCCAGTTCAGTAACTCTCTTGCAGTTACTTTCAAGAAGAACTTTGTTCACCATTTCTCAAATCTACTGAGGTCCTACAGATCTCCTGGATATATCAGAAATGCATTCAAATTAACAGTCATACTTCTCCACATCTCTAGAGCTACCCCTCTACCTTTCTAGCCACCACTGATTGAGGGCAAAGGTGGCACCGAAATCCAGACTCTCAACATCTCGAGGATGTTGAGGATGGGGTGGGGTGTGGCTGCCATAAAGGGAGGGAACATATGCAGGGAGACATTCCAATATTTGAAAACCTCTATAACAGGAACATTATTGAACTGAACATGAATATAAAATGTCTGGATGGATAGTCTAGCCACCCAGTTGCCAGTAATAACAATGATAATGATGATTATTATAATGAAAATGACAATACTGTGTATTGAGCAATTACTGAGGGTTGTATCATCTCCTTTGATGTTCACTATAACCCCACCAGGTCGGCATGATTACTCCCATTTTACAGAGAAAACTGTGGCTCAGAAAGGCTAAGTAACACACCGGGGTCTTACAGCTGCCGAGCAGTGGAGCTGGTTTGACCCCCAAAGGCCAGATCTTAACCACTATGTATGTCACACTGGGTCTATCCATGTGCTACTAAATTCTAGACCAGTGCTGCCCAGTAGACCTTCCTGTGGTATTAGAAATGTTCTCTGTGCTGTCCACTGCAGTAGTCACCAGCTACCGAGGGCTAGGAAGCAGTTGACATGTGGCTACTGTGACTACTGCTTTCAAATTTTGTTTAATCTCAACTTAAACAGCCACATGTGGCTAATGGCTACCATACTGGACATCGACACAATCTCCAAGCCTCACCAGAGTGTCCAGCATTTCATGTGTGCTCAACAATGTTGAATGAGCAGATTCAAGCTTAACTCCATTACAATAAACCAGGTAAACGATGAAGATAAACCAGATAAGCCATCATCTCCTGGTGTGCTTTTCCTTCCCCATGCTGACCATAGTGCTCTGAAGACTGAGGCTTATTCTTTTCTGGATCCTCAGTGCATTAAGGTGCTTTGTGAATTTTGTACTAAATGTTTCCATGTGACAGAAAAAGCTACACTTCTTATGTGTGTATGTGTGCTCAGTCATGTCTGACTCTGTGATCTCATGGACTGCAGGCTGCCAGGCTTCTCTGTCCATGGAATTTTCCAGGCAAGAATACTGGAGTGGGTTGTCATTTCTCTCTCCAGGTGATCTTCCCGACCCAGGGATCGAACCCGCATCTCTTGCACCTCCTGCACTGGCAGGCGGGTTCTTTACCACTGTGCCACCTGGAAGCCCACTGCACTTCTTATGGCTCCTTACAAAGTGAGCCCATCTCAAAGATCTCCTGTGTGAGAGATTTAGGAATTTGGCAGGTTAATCTCCCTAAAAACCACTCACACAGGGCAGTTTGGTATGGTTCCCAGAGTGGCAAACAAGAACGCTTTTCACTCATAACAGACCTCCATGTGAGAACACATTTAGCATTTTAGTGTTTCTCTTTTTTTTTTCTCATTATTATGTGCTCCAACCGACTTGCCCCTCCCAGAGTGTTTTAGATATTTTTTTGCTCATTGCCACCCCATGAAATTTTAATAGCACAAACTGTACATCTGTTCATATACTAAATGTGTGTGTGTGTGTATATATATATACAGCTCTTTACAGCTCTTTACATTGGAGAAGGAAATGGCAACCCACTGCTGTATTCTTGCCTGGAGAATCCCATGGACAGAGGAGCCTGGTGGGCTCCAGTACATGGGGTCGCAAAGAGTCGGACACGACTGAAGTGACTTAGCGCATAGCATATGCTCTTTACATGAGAAGAGTAAGCTTGCCGCCCACCCCCAAAAACTTGCTTCTGCTGCCTTAAGGCCACATTGCTCCAGTGGATGTTGTTCTCTGAATAGTAACTTAATCCAGACCTTGGACTCTGAAGACAGCTCCTCTCCATCAGTTCCTGTCACACCAGCCACATGTCAAGTGCTCACCTGTGACATGCAGCTGGTGGCTACTGCAATGGACAACGTACAGAGAGAACACTTCCACCATCACAGCTCCTGGCTAGTGCTGGACTAGAATTCTGTAGCACATGCATGGAGTTAGTATAACACGGTGGTTACGAATATGACCCCCTTGACAAAGGAGAAGGGGGAGCTATTTAATGGACACAGAGTTTCAGCTGGCAAGATGAAGAGAGTTCTGGAGATGCGTGGTGGTGGTGGTGATGGTTATGCAACAATGTGAATGTGCTTAATGGTAAATTTTATGTTATACATATCTGACCACAATTAAAAATAATTTTAGACATTAAAACACCTTTTAAAATGAGAGAAAAGAATAAGCCTTAGTCTTCAGAGCGCTATGGTCAGCATGGGGAAGGAAGAGCACACCAGGAGATGATGGCTTATCTGGTTTATCTTCATTGTTTACCTCGTTTATTGTAATGGAGTTAAGCTTGAGTCTGTTCATTCAACATTGTTGAGCACGCATGAAATGCTGGACACTCTGGTAAGGCCTAGCAATTGTGTCGATGTCCAGTATGGTAGCCATTAGCCACATGTGGCTATTTAAATTGAAATTAAACAAAATTTAAAAGCAATTCCTTAGTCACACCTAGCCACATGTCCCCCTCATTCACTATGGGGAGGTCAGATGGTGGGCCTACCTTAACCCCAACCAAGTGAAACATCATTGTGCTTTATCCTGGGGTTTCACTCTAAAGACCCTCCTGGATTCCTTGCTTTCTGGCCACATCTTATGCCTGATGAGGTCTAGAGGACCACCTTTCCTCACAGCCCACTCTTACAACTCAATTCTTCTGGGCACTGACACCTGCCCTTAAGGAATTTACAAATGAGAAAGGACTGTCCACTACTACACCACAAAGCTGGTGTGGCAGGATCTGCATAGAGATCAAAGGGCGTTTAAAGACGTGTGTAACAACTAAACAGTAATTTTATCTGTTGAGTGTAATAACAAAAAACAGGGCTAGTGCTTTGTCTGTTTTTTTTTTAAAATATCTTTTTCTAGTAATTCATTTATATTATAGTTTACAAAAATTATTAATCCATGTGGATTGGAAATTAAAAAAACCGGATCTTTCCCACCCACTTTAAAACCTGGATGCTCTGTGAAGCACTGGTGCAGAGAACAGGTACCATGGGCTTTCAGAGGAGCCAGAGGTGTCACCAGGCTGAGGTGACCAGGAGCAACTTGCTACAGTGAGCATCTGAACTGAGCAGAAAAAGATGAGCAGGATTCTGACAAAGATTCTTTCCTTGGCCACATTTTAGTCAGGCTTCCAAGTCTTCTCTTAGGCCCATCTGTGTACTTCTTTGCAAAATAATTTTAGCAAGAACCTCTTACCCTTGATATAAGATCAAGGTTCCTTATCCTCCACCGTCTCCCAGATGATTTCTGATTTACTGTGGCCTGTCTTCAACATGAATCTTGTTGGGTCGGTTTAGCCAGAATCCCTTGTCTATCCACCGACTCCCACCTAATTCTCGACTATAAATTCCCACTTGTTCATGCTCTATTCCGAGTTGAGCCCAATCTCTCCCCTTCACTGCAGAATCCCATTGCAGTGGTCCCTACAACTGTCTATATGGTCCTAGGCAAAGTCTGCCTTCCCAAACTGACAAGTATCATTGAATTTCTTTTCTTTAACAAGTCCAGTTACCACTGGGTCCAGGATTGTCCTTTAAATCCAGGGACAGTTTTGAGGCTGGGCTGTGGCCTAGAGACAGATACACTCCAAAGCAGTCCCAGGAACTCAGGGGCACCTGCTAGCTCTTTAAGGAACCACACTTGTTTTTTCACTTCTGGAGGAGGCTTGGATGAGCTGGGGTGCTGGCTCCTGACCAAAGCAGTAACAATCTATTAGAATTTTTTTTAATAAAAACACTGCAAAGGAAGAAGTTGCCGTGGGCTAAACAATAGCATGTTTTAAAAATAAACACCCGAGGGTAAAAGTCTCCTCTGAGAACTCTCTGATTAAGCTACCACCCACTAGAGAACAAAATTTCGTGACAATCTCTCTCCACCTTGCCATTAAGTTGTCAGAATTAACTGTTATTGGAAGGTTTTTTTTTTTGGTCTGGCATTTGATGATGTTTCACAATTGTGAATGGACACATCATCCAAGCAACTCATTGTTGCACTGAGGCATCCTCTTATCCAGATGAGTCCTGTCTCTGTCACCAGCAGAGGCCACTGGCATAGAGAGAGACAAGCACAGACTTTGGTGGGACACCCTAGGCTCAAATCCCAGCTTTCTCCTCCCAGACTGTTTCCCCATCTATAAAATGGAGATCTAAAATGTCTCTGCCTCCTAAAGGGTAACTATGAGGAGCAAAGAGAACCATGGCATCTTGCACAACAGCTGTTCTGAGGGTTAGAAACAATATCTAGAGCGCGCCTAGGACAGTAAGCAGAATTTAAAATTTTACTCAGTCAATAGCCTCCGTTACTGCTGAATGAAATGATCAATAATGAAGTGTGTCACTGAGCACACGGAAGGCACTTTGCAAGTGTTAACTCTTTTGCCCTGCATGCCTTCCATAATTACATGGCCACTAAGGAGATCTTTTTAAAACATCAGTCGGGCCATTTCACACAGGAAATCCTTACCCAGGCTAACAAGGCCCCGAGGGAAGGGCACTGTCTGCCCTGCAGCCAGGTCCACCAGCCCTCTTCTAGAGCCGACCGAGCTCCCTCCAACAACAAGGCCATTGCCTAGGCTCTTCCCTCTGCTGGACTGTCTCACTCTCCCCTTCTTTTGACTGCTTTTAAGTTTTTTCCTCAGAGGCCTTCCCTGAGTCTCCAGGCTGAATCAGGCTCTCCTCACTTGGCATCCTATTCACACGACGTTTCAGAGTTATTACTAATGCACTCCTTATTTAATGTCTGTCTTTCTCATTAGACTGTAAGCACCCGAGGGCAGGAGACCCAGATATCTGTCAAGCCACCAGTGTTCACCCAGTGCCTGCACATGGGGGGAACTCCATAAACATGTGTTGATTGAAAGAGTAACCAAATCATCTACATATGGCTACCGGGCTCCAGGCAACTCTTCCCAGGCTCTGGTCCTCAGGCAGCAGAAGGTTCCAGAATGGAGCTCGGGACTCTGTGTCAGTCCCAGGTGCTGCCCTTATGATCTGTGTGATCTTGGAAAACTGGCTTAATCTCCCTTCAACTTCCTGTTCCCTCATCTCTAAAGAGCTAAGTTCCTACGTATTTTCACTGGATTGCTACGAGGATTAAAAAAAAAAAAATAATAAGGTCATTACTTCCCCAGAAAAAACAAGGCTGAGGGCAGGCTATGCTCTCACTCTGTTGATCCAGGGCAGCCTGGATTAGCGCTCCTGGGATGTTAAAAGGGAAAATGAAAAGGCAGAGGACAGCCTGCAAAATATGTTTCTGTGCATGCTTCCCCTATGACATCAGTTTTTCTTAAGAGACATTAATTACAAAGAAGTCCCTTTCAATAGGTTCTGTCACCTCCCAGACTATTCTGTGAAGTTAATAAAATTAAACTGGTTCCCAGCAAAATGAACTAAAGGCTCTCACAGCCTTTGTCAGCAGGTCCACATTTGATGTTCAAAACCTCTGTCAAGGAGCAGCGGGCGAGTCTCCTGTTTCTTCAGCAACCCATGAGCTGTTTTAACATTTTTTTTTTTTTAAATATCATAAAGGACAGTGCTATTTGTATTTGGAACCAATTTTTCATAAGACCCAATGAGCTTTTATAGGAGGCTTCTTGTTCAATGAACATTAAACCTCAGAGGATCTGAGGCGCTCAGCTACTCTCTTCAAAGCCTGTGCTTTGACATTGGCATAGCGAACAGCTCAGGGAGACTTTTCTAGCTTTCTACCACAACCTAGTTATTATTGCGCTCTCTCTTTGCTTCTTCTTATCTCAAAAAATTGGTAGCTCGGGTCTCTGGGTTGAAGCTGCTTGTTTGCTGGGGAACTTAACATGTGAGGCAGAACAAGCCTTTTCCTATTGTTTTTGTTTCCAGAATGAACGCACTGTGCGAACTTACCTGGTTTGGCTTGATTCTAATATTGGCCCTGCAGGTTCTGATGCCAATGTAGGGACTGTCTAGAAACTTCTGATAGTATCAGACAAAAGAGTAAATTAAAATTTTTTCTCCTAGGCCTAACTAGTAAAATCTAGTTTTAGCAAGAACGCTGCTAAGTCAGTTTGATCAGAGCTCCCAACCCCCAATATCTGATCACTCTCTATATCTAATCAGGCTCCTCATTATCCATCACCCCTGGGTGCTGGAGGGCAGTCCTAGGTGCTGCCCTTATGATCTGTGTGATCTTGGTAAACTGGCTTAATCTCTCTCCAACTTTCTGTTTCCTCATTTCTAAAGATAGAAGTAAGCTCCTACTTATTTTCACTGGATTGCTATGAGGATTAAAAATAAGTTCATTACTTTCCCAGAGAAAACAGAAAATAGCACTTTCCATGCACCATGACATATTACAGATAATGATAATACTATGTCATGGTGCAGAGGTGGTATCTGATTACCCTGGGCTGTCTTTACCAAAAATCCTGTTAGGTCAATTTAGCCAGAATCCCCCTTACCTTTGACGTTTCTTCACAGTAATTTTCCATCCACTGATCCTGCTACCCAGGTCATTGGCCATCATTTCCCATTGGCTCATGTTGCATTCATTTGGACCTGAACCCACTCTCTTTCCACCACTGCAAAGTCCCACTGCAGTGGTCCCTCTACCTACTGTGACAATCTGGAATAAGTTCTGCCTTACCATCTTTGAGTGTTACTGAACTTTCTTTTAAACAATACTTCCCCACTGAAAGCTTGTTCAGGGCATTCCTTGGAGAGAATGGCACAGGTGGGAGTCACTGCTCTAACCTGTTTCCCCGTGCCTACAAGCTTATGTCCAGAATCCCCAGGAAGGCGCACAAACCCCATGAAGCCATGCCCTCACCTTCCATTCCCTTGCTTCCTCCCCAGGTTTGCAGCCTTCCAGTCAAAGTCTCACTGTCTTCCCAAGATTCTGTGCCTTCTCCTATTTTCTTCTGCCTAGAATTCCTGCCACTTCATCTGATTCCTCTCTCTTCTTCAAAACTCCACCCAATGTCCCTTCCTGCGTCCTCATTCCCAGAAAGACTTATCACAGAGCATTGCAAATGTAGTCTCCTTTTCTTGAAGAACTGGACATCTCTTTGTGTCTTGTGTGCCAGGCATACAGCCTGGGACATTGAAGATATGAATGAATGAATGAGTGTCTTCCAGATCCATGTATTCAACTTATGAGATTCCTTAGAATCCCTGCATGATTTCTCATTTTTTCTTAACAGGAGAAAAATATACACATTTATTTAATACAAGTCTTATGTGACATGGAAGCCATCATAAAGAATTAAGTTCCAAAGAAATGGCGAAAGTACTTGCTTTTATATTAGGTTGACAAAGAGAGGCAATTGTGGAAAAGTGACTAAACTATATGAGGCTCACTCTTTTCTTTTTTTTTAAAGAAACAAAACCATGTTAACTCAGTTGAACAGAGCTGTGAACCAGTCTAGTACTGGTTTAGGAAGAAGGAACGCTCATTCATGGTGAATTCTCTGGGCTTCACTATGTCAGAGGCTGAAGCAGGGAATATTTATCTCTGTCATTTTTCTCTCTGTTACTGTGGCAACAAGTGGCACATTCATTATGGGAATTCCATTCCTTATGTACACAATGTATCCCTTCCTTCTTTGGAGAAAAGGTACTGTAGAAAACCTGAGGTGGATGAAACTGGAGCCTATTATACAGAGTGAAGTAAGCCAGAAGGAAAAACACCAATACAGTATACTAACACATTTATATGGAATTTAGAAAGATGATAACAATAACCCTGTGTACGAGACAGCAAAAGAGACACTGATGTATAGAACAGTCTTATGGACTCTGTGGGAGAGGGAGAGGGTGGGAAGATTTGGGAGAATGGCATTGAAACATATAAAATATCATGTATGAAATGAGATGCCAGTCCAGGTTCGATGCACGATACTGGATGCTTGGGGCTAGTGCACTGGGACGACCCAGAGGGATGGTATGGGGAGGGAGGAGGGAGGAGGGTTCAGGATGCGAAACACATGTATACCTGTGATGGATTCATTTTGATATTTGGCAAAACTAATACAATTATGTAAAGTTTAAAAATAAAATAAAAAAAAAATAAGTCTTCTGGCTTCAATAACTGTGTTCTAATGCAACAAAAATTTCTGGTCTTAGGGAAATGTTTAATTCGTGTGTGCAAAGTTGTTTAGGTCATCTTATCTTCTTGGTTCCCAAACAAGGTTGGGAAAGAATGAAGGAGGTGTTTCTTGGAATGCAGGCAGAATGCAGTGGTTCTAGATGGTACAAATGAGGTAAGATGTTCATTCTCAACCTGTATGATTTTAAGCTCCAGCAGGAAGTTTTAAATTTATAATCATCTTGAATTGGCAGTTTTCGTAGAGACTGAACTATATTAAAAAACAAACAAACAAACAAAAACCAATGTTTCAAGAAAAGCAAGCATACTTTCCCCCCATAGCTGAAGTAGATAGTGGATGCTCTTAGCTACCTAATAACAAGCTGTACAGCCAAATGATATGTGCATCTTCACCTCTTATACCTTCTTGCCAACAAGGGACTCATGGACCAGCAGAAGACCTGAGGTCCATGACCAGGTGGCTGGAGGAAACATCAGTCCCTCACAGGATTAGCTTGTTTTCACACGGTTAACCAGTGTTTGCTGAATTAAACTGAACCTGTTTCAGGAAGGCACATGGAATGATTCTTTCTACTGGAGCTGTGGATGGCTTCCCAGGACACAGCCACTTATGAGTAAATGAATACGTATTTTAAAAAAATGCCCTCCCCACCCTAAATAGCACAAGGATGTCACCTGCGAAATCTGAATTTAAAAATAGGGGGGCCTCCAAATACCTTGAGATGTCACTTTCTCTGCTCCATCCTCCATTCTTCAGTGTCTCTTCTGGACATTTACACTCACCGCTTGGTATGAGTAGCATTTTCTCTGGATATTGGTTCGTCACTCATATTCCAGCTCAATTACTGTATCTTGAGAGTTAGAATCTAGTTTTATCTTTTATTTTGCCAGAGTTCGGCTGCCAGCTTGCCTCCTATTCTTTATTTTTTTTGTAAATAAATGTCTTATCGGCAGTGCACCCAGGCCCAATCATTGACATATTGTCTATTGCTGCCTTCCTGTGATACCCAGTTGGAGAGTTGGACAGGGACCATATGGCTCAAAAAGTCTTGAATATTCACTTATCTGGCCCTTTACAAAAAGCCTTCCAGATTCTTGCTTGTAGGGAAACCTATTCACACATATATTCTGATAAATACCATTTGTATTTAAGCCTTAATAAATGCTGTTTATCTCTAAGCCTTAGTTAAACCCCAAACGGAAAAACCTCTGCCCCTGAAGGTGAGATCAGATTGTTGTCGTTCCAGCTCCTGCATCAGGGGAGTAAGAGAGCTTCCTGTGGGGATGTTTGGGAAACTCTTGGAACAGGAGGCAAGAAGTCATTTCATTCCTATGCTGGGTATTAAAGAAAATGTGACCTAAATTTAAACTCACTGGCTGAATAAGACCTGGGCCAGGATTTCCAGAGCCACACTTCTCAGGCATGTTCACAAGCCATTTCCCCTGCCATTTCGCTGGCGGTGGGATACAAATACAGCTTACAGACCTTAATGCTTATGGGGTCTAAGTGCAGATATTCTGCGTGTGGCATGGGTGTATCCTTCAGGATATAAATTAAGGGTAGGATTCTGCTAGTGCCTAAACGATCTGCCTCTAAAGATGCCTTGAGATGATGTCCATTGTGCCTTCTCTGTGTGTTAAAGCAAATTCCAGACATTATGTCATTTCCATCCCTACATAATCCTATACACTTTAAAAAAAAGATCAGTTTCTTATATCCTTAAATGCCACTATCAACAATTTCTTTTTTTTTTTTAATTTATTTGTATTATGAATAACAAGCTCTCTGTTAAATTAAAAGCTTTCATTTATTTATTTATTTTTGGCCATACCACACAGCACGTGAGATTAGTTCCCAGACCAGGGATCGTACTGGAGCCCCCTCTATTGGCAGCACAGAGACTTAACCATTGGACTGCCGGGGAAGTCCCTCAGAAATTTCTTGATACCACCTAATAACCAGTCTTATATTCAAATTTCCTTGATTAACGTGATGGCTTATCACATGAAGAGAGATTCTCCCTGTTTAAAAAAAAAAGCTATAAAGTAGTTTTATGTCAGCAGAGGCTTTGATAGCAGAGGTTTTGTTACTTTGTTAATTTGGCAAGATTATGCGTAAGTACAGATTATTTGTCTCAGGTTTTACTGTCTCTCTGCCACTGATTTATGTATCCTTAGGGCACTCACTCAGCTCTCCCCTGCTTCCAACATGTATTCTCCTTTGTCCTGATAAATGTATGAAATAAGCTCTTGATCTGCTGGATTTATAAAGGCTTTTGAAACTTGAAAGCTGCTCTTCCTGTATATTTTCCACAGCCATCTTCTGCTTCACCCTCCTGGCTCTGTGGTGGGTTGGGAGGCTGAGGATCACTGCAGGCTTTGGGGAAAGGACCACACACCAGGTAAAGGTGGTGCTGGGCTCAGGGGCAGGGGGCAGAGCTGGGGAGCAGAAGGGCAGGGAGACTACCAGAGGCAATGCTGGAGGGGTACAGAGCAGAATCCATCCCACCTACTTCTTCTGGAAGAAATGAAGGGAAGAAGGAAGGAAAGAAAGAAAGGGAGGGCAAGGAAGGAAGGAAAAAAGAAGAAAGAAAATACAAAACAAAAAAACACAAAAATAATGTGTGTTTGCCTTGAAAACATAAAAGAAAACTCAGTGATCATTTTTTCTTACTAACTGAATCTAGTCATTGTTAGCCATTTGATTTTGGTCCTAACTTTTAAAAATATATATAAATTTTAATAAAATTTGTATTGTATACAATATCTAATTTATTTTATTCTCCTACTTTATATTAAACAGGAATATTTTCCACCTTCACTAAATATGTTTCCAAAACAAAGTTTTTAATAGGTGCATAGAATCCTAACTTATGGGTATAACATACATTCAGATTGCTTATACTTTATCACCATTATACAAACAAATATTACCATGAATACCCTTGTACCTAAATCTTTGAACCTATCTCTGATGATTTATGTTAAATTCATCAGAATAGAAATGTGAGGTGGAAAGATCAGAACATGTTCCAAACCTCCCCCCAGAAAATTTGTTCCAATTATACAGTAACTGAAAGAGTGATTGAGCCTGTTTTCCCATAACCTTGCCTTAGTACTGTTATTATTTTTTCCTTTTAATCTGAAAACTTTAAACACAAATTATCATCATTGTACCCATTCCTGCTTTGTTCATGTCCTTTGAATTTTTTACCATTTTATCACTTTATGTCAAAAGAATGGATAGTGTTTAACTGTGGGATTTGGTGAGGGAAAAGTGTAAAAATTTCCAGATCTGTGCTACACCTTCAAAAAGCAGCTGGGCTATGCACGTGGAATGCAAATTATTTTCCTAGATTATTTGCAAGGCTGAGCTAGCACTCAAAATGGACTGCAAAAATCTTACTTGTTATCAATGCCAAGTATATATTTTCAACATCTACTATTATCCAACTAGTATATTCACACAATATTGTTACCTTTTCTTATGAAATCTGGCTTACTGCGTGGGTTTTGGATTTGCTGCCTAATCTGGATCAACTTTCCATACCTTCCTCCATAGATGTAAGTATCAATCACAAAGTAGTTTATGAGCCTTTGTGCAACTGCATGCAAAATACAGTACATATGTACAACTTTGAACATTTTTCTTGGGAGAGAGTCCAAAGCTTTCATCATGTTCTCAAAAGACCCTAAGAAAAGATTACAACTCTTTGATATGGAGAAAATTCTGAGGGTTTCTAGAACAGCCATCTCCACAGGAGAAGGCAGGTAATGTGAGTGAGTAAAGTGGATGAGGTATCGGGCACTAGGGAGTGACAAGAACTGTGGCGTCTCACATGTATTTGCACCAACTAAACACAGTAGCTATTTCTCAGCTCTGGTGTGTGGGGAACTGGCCCTAGTGTTTCCTGATCTTATTTTTTTTTTTTTTCAGAAGAAGCCAGAAATATGGATGTTTACATGAAGTCTTCCAAATTTTAAATGCCTCCAATAATTTGAAGTTAAACAAATAATCATTATATGGTACAAAGGACTGGTCTGCTGATTTGGCCCTCTGGCTGCAGGCCCTAAAAGAAACCAGGCATTTCAAAACATAATTATATTCTCTTTAGGTCTATAATAAGCCAAGAACACCAAGCCCACTTAAGAACTAGGCTTCCAATGGACTCTGGTCTGATTGGAGTTTGGCACTTCAAAAGTTCAGTGGCTAAATCTACAGCTGAAGCAATGCAGTTGCTGAAAGCAGCAGACCCTGACACCCATCCATCCTTCCCCAGCCAATGTCCAGTACTCTACAGAGATCAGTCCTACATCTCTAAGTGGCAGTAGAGAAAAATGTTCTAGAAGAGGATATGTCAAGAACCCTAATTGCATGGTTATATAAAACTGTGATTTTCAAGTTGGCAACGCTAGCAATTGCTGCATTTCACCTACTGCCAGAATGAGAAAAAGCCAGGAAAGTATGGAAGCCACAGAGGAGCTAACCATACCCAGACAAATGACATTTTTATAAAGCCAATTAATCTCTACCTACATAAGGGAGTGTGCTCTATAAAGATACCCTGCAACATAACAATTCATAAGGGAAAAATCATTTCCAAATTCAAGTGTGTCACAAGTTCAGTTTTAAAAACACCCAGCTTTTGAAATATGGTACCAGCCCATCATTAAAACTTTCCCACAACATGTGACTACTGGTCCCTGGGCAGATTTCCAGGGCACATATATAGTAGGTTCTGAGGTCTGTGGAGGAGTGGGAGTGAGTGGGCAGAGGGAACAGAGGACCCTTCAGGCTGAAAGGGTTGAGGCATGATGGCTGCAGCTGAGAAACAAATGAGTAAACCACAGAAAACATGATCCAAACTGATAAACACATTTTGCCTGAGGATGCTGGCTGACAGGAAAGAAAGAAAAGTGAAAGTGAAGTCGCTCAGTCATGTCCGACTCTTTGCGACCCTGTGGACTGTAGCCCACCAGGCTCCTCTGTCCATGGGATTCTCCAGGCAAGAATACTGGAGTGGGGTGCCATTTCCTTCTCCAGGGGATCTTCCCGACCCAGGGATAGAACCCAGGTCTCCTGCATTGCAGGCAGACGCTTTACCCTGTGAGCCACCAGGGAAGCCCGCTGGCTGACATGGCAGTGACCAAATACCCCTTTTTCTTTTCCTTCCTCACGAGACATTCTATAGCTGGTCCAACGAAGATCTGAGCTGTGGTTGACAGTGCCACAGGCAAAGCAATGCCACTTTGTGAATAATGAAGTATTTCACTCAAGCAAATATGTACTTTCCAAGGGAGGTATACGTGTGTGTATGGTACATTAGATGCATTTTGATTTTTTCCTTAAGAACAACTCAGGTGATTAGATGGCTCCTAAATCACAGAGAACATCAGTTTTCTAAAGGTACCTGTAATCATGCTGGATACAATTAATGGTAAAATGACGAGTTTCAGCATTCTCATCAGAATTTCTCCAGGAAAGGAAAAGTAGAATTTCTCCAGGTTAGATAGCTTGCTGTATTCTCGAACCAAGACTCCTATAACAATCCCTAAGAAAAACAATGATTGAGAAGAAGAAAGGAACAACATTAGATTTTTTTTTTTGTATACATTTCTATGAAAAAAATCCCCCAAATACAATTTTTAGTGGCAAGAAAAATAATTTTGATGATCTTCCTTGAGTCGGCAAATATTAGACTTAAAAAACAAATTGCATTTTAAAAGGTAATGAGTAAATCTGTAAAAAGTAAAATTCATGTGAAAGCTTTTTTCATCTCCTTTCTTCCCCTGCAATTATATTATCATGACAAAACATCAAAGATTACCATGAGAAGGAAAAAGAAAAGTTCAGTCTTAGCCAGCCCAATATAACAATTGTTTTACACACCACTTTTATTGTCTATCTATAGATATTTTATATATTTTATACTTTACATATCAGTTTGTATTTTCTCATATTCTTTTAATAAAATTTTAGTAATACTCTTCTCTCTTTATTGAAGTAGAGTTGATTTACAATGTGTTAGTTTCACAGCAAAATGATTCAGTTATACATGTTTTTCAGATTACTTTCCCTTATAGGTTATTACAAAACATTGAGTATAATTTCCTGTGCTATATGGTGGGTTGGTTATCTATTTTAAATATAGTAGGGAAATGTTCAATATTAAGAAACAGTATGCATTGTCTGAAAGCTTGCCTTAATACGATGTCAGTATGAACTCTTTCACTTGTGAGATGATTCTGACAACTAAAAATCACAAATTTTAAGTATTTCTTCTTTATCTTCTTCCAAAGAACATCCAGTTGCCCTACTCCACCCTATTTCCATCAACTGCCACTCCCTACTACCTTCTATTAATCAAGAAAGAAAATGGGTTGGGATGACTCACACATCTTTTTTCTCTTCATCAACCTCTGATGGATGACATGCTAATTGGGAGTAAAATGACTAGAGGGCAGGAACCTTCAGGAAGGATATAACTAGATATGTTAATTTGCAAGTGCAAATAATTAGTATGTGAAAATTTAGAGTTATTTGCGTATAGTTAAGAACGCTAGAGCAAATGAAGAGATGTGAATTATAATCAGTAGTAGAGTTTTCATTTAAATTCTGGTATACTTCTCATGCCCACTGTGCTGTGCTGTGCTTAGTCGCTTAGTCGTGTCTGACTCTTTGCGACCCCATGGACTAGCCCGCCAGGCTCCTCTGTCCATGGGGATTCTCCAGGCAATAATACTAGAGTGGGTTGCCATGCCCTTCTCCAGGGGTCTTCCCAACCCAGAGATTGAACCCAGGTCTCCCACATTGCAGGCAGATTCTTTATCATCTGAGCCACCAGGGAAGTCCATAAGTAACCTTATATGAAACATTTACAAGTTACATTAGATAAGTAACCTTATCTTTAGCTTTTATTTTCCTACATATTCCACCTTTGCCTTGATCTCTATTTTGTACATACATTATTGAATGTATTTCTGATCAGCCATTTTAAATTATTTTTGGAGCAAACCTATACATGTAAACATTTTTGAAATTGCAGTTAAAGCAAACAAACAAAAAAGCCTCTGTATTTTTTATCCTTTTTGATACGGATTTCAAAACTTAAGTGTTAGAGACTCCAGAATGGTTAAGAACACCAAGGATTCAAAATGTTTTAAGCAAATATTAAAAGCATGTTGTGCTTACTACTTAATTAGCTATGTTCAGCTGTTCTATACGGAACGTAAATACATTGTTCTGTAAGGATGCTCTGTGATGTTCAGTGCTTTAAACAAACAAACAGAAAAACCAGATACTCTCTCTCTTAGTATTCAGGTTGCTTCAAGTAAAATTTTGGCTTGTATGTCAAAGAAAGCTCTGTATGTAAAAATAAAGGAGATGTGTCTGTGCTTAAAAACCAGCCACAAAAGCACTCTGTCAGGTAGCAAAAGAACCCATGTGCTCCCATCTTAGGGTTTATATTACCATCAGTTAACTGTGCCTCTAATCATCTCCACCCCAAATGAATGCAAGGCAGTTAGAAAGAAATATACTTCCTATTTTTCAGCCTTTAACCAGATATGGGTTTTTAATGGTAGAGATAAAAGAGTCTCCATAAGGAGTCGTTTAAAAGCAATCAAAGGTGACAAGCACAATGAATAAGTTACTGTATTTAGTAATGAAAGCTTTCTATCAAGCTTGTTCTTGAAGTTGAGTATCACAAATTATATTCCAATATTTGTTGACTGAAAGGAGAATACAAACACCAACCAAGACTTGGAAAAGCAGTTGGGAGATTCTCTCTGGGCCAGAGATGTCATCCCAGGACCCTCAAGAACAAAATATACTGGTGAATGACCTCAGCCAGGAGTTAACATTTGTGAATGGATGTGCTACACCTTGGTCTCAAACACATTTGGAAAAATGAGATGCAGGATAAGAGAAAAATCACTGGAAGATTTGCCAGGTTCCAAGATGAAGCCAGAATTTCACAGTGTACATCCTTCCCTACCCTTTTCCAGAGTCAGAATCTTGGAATGGATGAAGGAACATGGAGAGGTTTATCCATAGCCAAGGGCTGCTGGGATTAAGTGCCCACCCAGGGGTACACAGGTCAGATGGACATGGTAGGGCCACTCCCAGAACCAGAGAAGATGAAGCTCCAGAACCTTCCTGAATGGCATATCTATACAGAGGCCTTCAGCAGGTCCAGGAAGTAAGCCCAAAGGTACAATTGTTACCTAGATGGTTGCAGCCCTTTAATTACCAGGAACTCATTCTTGGGCTGCTTTTCCCCACACAGGCAGGAAGATCCCAAGCAGGTACTAAGATGATTGGGAAGTATATGGTGTTAGGAGAGCAGGATCCAGTTCTGGTTCCACCACCTACAAAGTACATAACTTGGGTCATAAGTTTAACTTCTCCTGTTGTCGACTGGTGGGATTGGAGGTAGGGCAAAAGGGCTGCCCTCAAAGGTGCCTTCAGAGGGCCAAGATGCTGTGATCATCTCTGAGTCTTAGTGTCCTCAATTTTAAAATAGGATCATAAAATCAGCTCATTGGCTCCTAGAGAGCTGGCCATGTTTTTTTACATGAAATGGAAATACATTGGTAAAACAAGGAAGGGAGAAGCTAGGGAGGAAAACAAGACCATAGCTAGAAATTTCTTCTTCCAGTTTAAAACCTTAAGCTTAAAAGAGATGATATGGACTTCTCTGGTGGTCTAGTGGTTAAGAATCTGCCTGCCAATGCAGGGGTGATAGGTTCCACTCCTTGTCCAAGAGGATCCCACGTGCTGTGCAGCAAGCCCATGTACTACAACTACTGAACCTATACACCCTAGAACCCGTGCTCTTCAACAAGAGAAGCCACCGCAGTGAGTAGCCCAGGCACCGTAACGAGAGAAAGCCCACGTGCAGCAACAAAGACCCAGCACAGACAAAAATGATGGTTTTTTTTTTTTTAAATAGAAAAGATACACAGGACGTCATTGCTTCACGCCCATGTTGTCTCAAACAATTGCCAGTCCAGTAGCCCTATTTTGGAGGTAATGGGATGCTTTGTCTTCCTGAAAAGTTTATTTAAAAAACATTGTTTATGAAATAATTCTGGAGATCAAAATAAAAGGTCATAAATAATTAATTGCACCAACCTATCCACTCCTTTCCCCTCACCATTTCCCAGGTCCTACCCAAACTTTGTTCTTATGCACGTTTTTTTTTTTTTTGGTACTGCAATCTAGCAGATAACTCAACATCCTGCCCTATTAAATACTGTCCAGCAGAAGCAAATAACTAATTTTAATTTTAAACAAACAAAACAAAAAGAAGCAAAATCTCACCACGACCCTTTCAACAAAGAATGGGAGCACTTTGCTAGAGCTGCCAGGCATCAGTGTACGGTGAGGACGGAGAGGCAGGGGGCAGCTGGGGGCTGAGGGCACGAGGCACAGGGCCCGTGCTGTTCTTCCGGCAACATACACTGCCTGGATAGCTAGCAGGGGCGGAGGGAGGGCCTTTCCTCCTCAGTCCAGGATCTGGCAGCTGAATCAGTGACTGTGAAGCCTGATTTGTCCACAACCAAAGGCACCTGTGGAAATCCACTCCCAGCCAAGAGTGAAGTGGAAGCCAGTGTGGTCTCTGAAATGTCAGCTGCAAGATACCACCCAGAGTGGACAGGGACTTCATGCTCTCCCTTCTCATTTCACAGGGGCACTACCCAATCTTTGTTCTTATGCACATGTGTTCTTTACAGTTATAAAAATTAATCTGGGGATAGTAACTGAATTGCATTTGATTCAGATGGATAAAAACAGCACTGTTCCTGTTTTAGGGTATTTGCAGAAAAGAAATTAAAATCTTCTGTGGTTTTTAATCAAAGCCCCAGAATAGTTCTCTGGTTAACAGATTGAATCTGTCTTGATTAAATAAGAACTATTGGCAAAGGAAAATACATTTTTAATTACCACTGAAATAGTTATCTAGCCATGCTGTCATGTTATGTACTATTTTAAGCACTAGATTAAGCCCCTCAGGAGGTAACTGAGTGTTGATAACCAGAAAATAAAAAGCATGGGATGAATAAAGCTATTAACAAATGGCTTGGCATACACTGAGCCTCCCTGGTGGCTCAGTGGTAAGGAACATGCCTGTCAAGGCAGGAGATGCAGGTTCTATCCCTGGTTTGGAAAGATCTCCTGGAGAAGAAAATGGCAACCCATTCCAGTATTCTTGCCTGGGAAATCCCATGGACAGAGGAGACTGGCAGGCTGTAGTCCATAGGGTCGCAAGAGTTGGACTTAGTGACTAAACAACAACAACACGCATACACTGAGTAGATAGGAGGACGTTTCTCTATCCTATCCTTCCACTGAAATACACCTTCCCCCTTTTCTCATCTTTTCCTTTGGAGCTGAGTAGCTTCAACAATATAAGGTCTTTACATGAACTCTGACACAAAACACAGATACCCCTGCGTCTATAAAACTTTTAAGCCTTAAAAAATCTCATCAACTCGAATATATGTAAAGTGAAATTGTTTCATTTTTCATATGCTCCTGAGTTGGCCAAGCAGTTCGTTTGGGGGTCCTGTATCTCAGGTTGCCAGCCATGGACTGAACTCAGGACACAGCAGTGAAAGCCCGGAATCCTAAACACTAGGCCACCAGCGCTGCACCCAGTGCGGCAGGTGGCGATTGAAGCAGTCGACACACAGTTTGGGAAAAAGAAACTAGAGACAGAATTAAAGTTTTAAAGACGGGATCAGAGGACTCAAGACCTCTTGGATCAAGAGCCCTGTTCCTCGGAGCCGCATCACTCTAACTTAGTGTCTTGGCAAGCAGAAAGTATTGTGCGACATTGAAGTCCACCTCCTGTGTCCCTAGTCATGTCTCCCATTTTACTGATTACTTTAAACTATCTTTGTCATTTTCTTGTACAAGGGCTGTCACCTAGCTGGAGGTCATAGACCTGCACATGCCTTGGGAAAACATCCTAGTGTGTGCTCAAGCAGCGTTCTGAGCTTGTGCTGACCCGGCAGCATTCCAAGGTGCACACTAGGTTTTTCCTTAGCTTAGCAGGGCATGACAACCCCAACGAATCAACCCAGTGTATTTTTACTTGGGTTATGCTGTATTGCTATCTTTTGCTTTTATTCTTTTCCCATGGTGATTTTCTCATGGCTTAGCCAGAGCAACAGGCGGCTGACTATTAACCCCTGCACACCAGGGAACTCCCCCACTGAGTTTTCAATTCCATTGTCTCTAAGTTTCATTTCTGAAAGTTACTGTATCCTTTTCACAGCATCATTTTTCTGTTTCCTATTTTCTCTTCCACCTTTCTTTTTTAATCATGTTAAACATATTTACTACACCCCACTCCAGTACTCTTGCCTGGCAAATCCCATGGACAGAAGAGCTTGGAAGGCTGCAGTCCATGGGGTCGCTGAGGGTCGGACACGACTGAGCGACTTCACTTTTCACTTTCATGCATTGGAGAAGAAAATGGCAACCCACTCCAGTGTTCTTGCCTGGAGAATCCCAGGGATGGGGGAGCCTGGTGGGCTGCCGTCTATGGGGTCGCACAGAGTCGGACACGACTGAAGCGACTTAGCAGCAGCAGCAGCAACATACTCTTTCAGACTGTTACATCATGTCCAGTTTTCGTGTTCTCTTGCTGGTGTCATTTCCTCGTGTGATTTGTAATTTTTGATTGTAGATTTGTCTTTTGGGAAGGGGGTTGGCTTTCCATGGTTGTGAAATTGTCCCTATGCATAATAGGACACCTGTTTCTCCTGGAAGTTTAGGAGTTTTAAGGTCATGAGGAAAGTCCTCCTATATTCTGTGCTGGTGTAATTTAAATCACCCAACCAGGTAAGTATATGTCTGAGTTTTAATTTTCTCATGGGTGCCTCTCTTCCTCTTTACTCTTAGACATGGGCAGAGGCAGCTTTCTTGAGGTTTCCCTGGGTCACAGGGTAAAATTTTTCTGGTCTTCTTTCCAAGCGAAGTGAAGTGAAAGTCGCTCAGTTGTGTCCAACTCTTTGCGACCACATGGACTATACACTCTGTGGAATTCTCCATGCCAGAACACTGGAGTGGGTAGCCTTTCCCTTCTCCAGGGGATCTTCCCAACCCAGGGATCATATCCAAGTCTCCCACATTGCAGGCAGATTCTTTACCAGCTGAGCCACAAGGGAAGCCCCTTCTTTCCAAGGGTAGGAGCAAATTTTGAGGTTTTGGGCTCTATGAAGAGGAATGATACTAGCTCCTCACCTGTATGGGCCAAGATCTTATCTCTTCTGTATGTGGCTATTAGAACCCCTATCCCCCATCACTAAGGGCCATAATTGGCTTTAGACCTTACTATCAGGTTTTGTTTACACTTCAGGCTTTGTGTTCCCTTTTATTTCTGGTACATGGGAATTTTTCTTTCTTTCTTTCGAGTTTGGGTTACACATTAATTTGGAGAAGGGTATTATATTTCTATGTGTTTGGGATGGTAGGATTCATCCACATTAGCTCAACTACCATATTACTAGATGCTATAGCACCACCAATTATTTATTCCTTACCCTTTCCAACATGTCTATTTTAAGATGGATAAAAGAGTGAGTGGAGATTAAAGTTGAAAGTCCCGCCACATACAGTAAAGTTCTTGCTATACTAAAGACCTGATATAGTGGTACTAAAACAATTATTGCTCTTCCAAGAACTCCTATGTAATCTTGTGGGATCAATTAATCAAAAATCGTTTACAGACCACCTATTCCTGCAACACACTGGCCAGTGGGGAAATAGAGAGAAGAGTAATGCACAATCAGGGTACCTTTACATGATGAAATGCACGTTAGTCTCTCAGTCATGTCCAACTCTTTGGGACCCCATGGGCTGTAGCCCACCAGGCTCCTTTGTTCATGGAATTCTCTAAGCAAGAATAGTGGAGTGGGTAGCCATTCCCTTCTCCAGGGGATCTTCTCAACCCAGGGATCGAACCCGGGACGCCGACATTGAAGACAGATTCTTTACTGTCTACGCCACTGGGGAAATTAGGCATATTAAATCACATGAGACATTTTGAGGGAAGAAACTAACCCAGAACCAACTGTTTAGGAGGCAGGCTTTGTACTCAGACTATCTCTGTTCAAATCCTGGAGTCACCATTTTATTAGCTGTGGAATTTCAGGCAAAATACCAATCATGCTGCCTGTGCCTCTGTTTCCCCACCTGTAACCGTAGGCATAGTAAAATATTAATCTCAGAGTCATTGGGAGATTTAAAAATGAGACTATACAAAAAGTGCTCAGAGTAAACAGTGCCTAGCTCATATAATAAGTATTTGAAAAATGTTAACTATTATTCTAGGTTATACACTCCTAGGTTTTCTCATGAAATCCTCAAAATGGTTGTGGCTCTCATAGGTGAGTCATGGTCACAGAGCTCAACGCGGTAAGGTCAGGAGTTGAGGGGAGAGAATCACATAACATATTTTTAGTGTGACTAAATTTACAAAGTTATTCCCTTAGTCTACAGTGCTTATTTTGGTAGTGAAATATTTCCTTTTATCTTATAAATGAAAAAAAAATCTTTAGGGTTAAAATAATGACACCTAAAGAACCCATGAAATGCGCTGAATGTAATGTCTGTTCATTTGGATAGCACTGGACATCACTGAAATAAAAGTCTCAGGATCTGGGTCGCACCAGCAGAAGAGGCATTTGAAATTCTTGATTCTTCCAAAATAATTTTTATTGTGATTTCAATCACCTAATTAAATTCTGCAAATATTTACTGTCCAAAGGATGTTAGGTCCAGTGGTGGCAGTAAAGATATACAAATGGACAGTATAAGACCCTTTCTGCGACCCGCACATTTAGCGCGGGCGGTTCAGCAATACGTGAACTGTGAACTTCCAGATGTTCAACCTGGTTTTAGAA